>NC_133662.1:242293710-242596210 GCF_037893015.1 Macrotis lagotis | reverse complement strand
ACTATGCTGCTATTCTATAAAATTATATGCATATTTTGTGGGTTTCTGAGTTTCTAAACTTTTCTGTGTTGTCTCCTGGTCTTTGCATGTTGTCTGTGTCTTCCACAAAACTCCCCCGAAATTCCCATTTAACTTCTTATGTTGATTTGTACTATACAGAAAGTCATAATGTAGAAAGGATGACTGGATTTGGATATGGATATGAATAGGGCATATGGGGGAAGAGTTCTAGAAAACAAAAGAGAAATGGGAAGGATTACAGAAAGGTGATACAGGATCAAAGATTCTGAGTCAAAAAGTATTCATCTAATTCAACTTCCTTACTTGTTCATTGACTTGCCCAAGATTGCATAGGTGACATAGGTAGACAGTGCCTCCAAAGCTTGGGCCATTCTGTCTCCCTCCTTTCCTTGGGGGAAGGGAGTAATGGAGGGAGGGAAATACTGAAATTTTACCTTCCAAGGCACCTGAGCAAAAAAGTGGAGTGCTTAACAGAGAGCTAAGCACTACAGAAAGATACACTGCTGAAAATTGGGAGATAGAGAAAATAGACATAGTGACTTAAAGGCAAGAGAAGGGAATGAGTAACTATTAAGCTCCTAGTATAAGCCAACTTTACAAATATTATTTTAATTCAGGCTAGAATGGGATCTTAAAGGTCATCAAATCCAACCCTCTCATTTTACAGATGAGGAAACTGAGGCATGAGGATCCGGGACTTGAGCAAGATCAGATCTCTATTGCCTGAAGTGGGATTTGGAAGGGATGAGAGTGACCTGTCTTCAATTTTCTTTTACCTGATTAGTCAGAAAAAGGTATCAAAGGTTCCTGCTCCTTAGGGTAAGAGAATTACTTATTAGACCCCCATACTTAAGGACTAGAAGGGAATTAGCTAAAATGACTAGCTGCCATTTTGGTTTGAGCATCAAATACATACAGATTCGTGCCCCTTTCCTGAAGATGCAGTCAGTTTTCAGTTCTCCACTACTTACTCTGAAAATTAGCTATCCTTCCCCAGACTGACACTCCTGATTCATCAATCACCCCTTGAAAGATGAAAGCTGGCTCTTGAACACTGCCCATTCTCTGCCCAAGGGATGGAATAGGCCACAATTTACTCCCTTCCTCACCATAACTCAATGAAGCATTAACTATGGTTAAAAATGCTAGGCACTGTGGTAGGAAGTAGAGACACAGAGGCAAAAATGATATGGTCCCAACCATCAAGGAGCTAACATTCTAAGAATGAATGAATAAATGAATGAATGAATGAATGAAAAGGTAATCATTAAATGTCTAGAATGAGCCAGGTACTGTGCTAGCCACCAGGAATACAAATCCAAAGGGTCAAATAATCCCTAGTAAAAGGAGTTTATATTCTAATACTGAGAATAAAAATAGTTCAGTTCACTTTACAAATAGGAAACAGGTTTTAGGAACAGTTGAGACCAACCCAATATAAAAAATAAATTAGCGAGGCACTTTTCACTAGCAAAACTGATGCCCCTCGATTGGGAAACACCATTCTGTGAGGCATGAATATAACAGAATATGACTGTGCTGTTGGACACGACAGGCTTGAAGAATTCAGGGAAGCATGGGAAGACTTTTATGACAATACAAAGAACCAGGAGAACAAAACACACAGTGGCTAAAAGTAAAATAATAATAATAATAATAATAATCAAGAGGGAAAGCTTTGAAATTGCATTATCAATGAAAATACAGGGGCAGCTAGGTGGTGCAGTGGATAGAGCACTGGCCCTGGAGTCAGGAGGACCTGAGTTCAAATCTGATCTCAGACATTTAATAATTGCCTGACTGTGTATAAATTAAAAAAAATTGTTAAACAATGCCCAAGCTTGACTCCAAAGAAGGGATAAGAGGAGACACCTTTCTCCCATCTTGGTAAAGGCAGGAGACCAAGAGCATAACAATGTATGAATTTTTTTTTAATACTGATGAGCTTTACTGAATTGCTTTTCTTTTTCTTCTTTTCTTTATTCTTTGTTATAAGGGATTGCTCTACAGGAGGGGAAAGGGTAGAGAGACAAATTAAGAAATATAGGTAGTATAAAAAATAAGAACTCTATAAAAAGTTACCAAATAAAAAACCTAAGAGATATATAGTATTCAGAATGAAAGCCATTAGGGCAGCTAGGCGGTACAATGGATAGAGAGATCAGCCCTGGAGGACCTGAATTCAAATTTGACCTCAGACACTTAATAATTACCTAGTTGTGTGATCTTGGACAAGTCACTTAACCCCATTGCCTGCCCCCCAAAAAAACCCAATTAAGAATGAGAACCATGGTAAACCCAATACACTCTGCCCTGAACAAATGGCATAAGTTAAGGAATACCCTAAAGACTTCTGATCATCATCATATATTATTATGAAGAACACTGATAGAGACTAAAATAGAAAATGTTTAACACAATTTTACATGTATAACCTCTATCAGATTACTTCTCATGATGAGAGGGGAGAGAAGGGGGGGAGAGATAATGTGGAACTCAAAATCTTACAAAAAAATGAAGGTTGAAAACTATCTTTACATGTTAATTGGGAAAAAAATAAAAGAAAATTTTTAAAAAAGAAGTGTCCCCAAATAAGGATGACAAGGGCCTCAAAACTACAACTGTCATAGATAAGTTAATTGAAGAGATTGGAAAGTTTACCTCAGAGAAGAAAAGACTTATGGGAAAAATACATCTATGTTCTCTTTTTTAAATGTATATACTTTATTGATATCTTTTACTTTTATATCACCTACATTTCCCTCTATATGCCTCCCACTCTCCTTGAAGAAAGTTATTTCTTTTAACAATTTTCTAAAAAGAGATTAAAGAGAAAAAATTCATAAAAACCAAATCAATATATTGAAAAAAATCTTATGTTTCAGTCAACGTTCCACATCTGTGTATCCCCACCTCTGGCAAGAGGCAAGAGGAGGGACACACCAATCTTCCAGTATTTGAAAGCCATGTAGTAATAATATTGGAAATGTTCTACTTGGGTCTGGGGAACAGAGTCAAGAAAAAGAAGATAAATTATAGAGGCGGGTTACAGCTCATGGAAAAGCTTTCAGATAATTAGAGATGTCCCTTGGGAAGCCATGGGCTATGTGTTATTGTGGGTATGGAAGGAAGAGAGGAAGAGAGGAAGGGAGGAAGGATGGGAGGAAGGGAGGATGGGAGGATGGAAGGAAAGGAGGGAGGAAGGAAAGGAGGGAGGATGGGAGAGGAGAAAGGAAGGATGGAAAGAGGGAAGAGAAGAAGGAAGAAAAAGAGAAAGAGGGAGGGCAGGAAGAAAGAAGGGAAGAAAGGAAGGAGGAAAGGAAGAAAGAATTGAAGTTGGGTATTTATGTGGAAGGAAAATGATGTTTAGAAGAGACTAGCTTTGGTGTGTATGTTTGTGTTGAGTTCTCATAGAATCAGAAACTCCATTTGGAAGCAATCTCTAGACATTAAAAGTGGGATAGTTAAGTTATATGAAAACGATATACATCAGTGTGATCTGGAATCATGGCTCCATGACAAAATAATGGATTTGGAAAGGGCCCTAGGTGCATATCCTGATTCTGCTACTCACTACCTGTGTGACCTTCAGCAAGTCACTTAATCCTTATGACTCAGATTCTACATTGTAAAATGGAGAACAGGGAAAACCTAAATGATATCTAAAATCCCTTTCAGCCCTAAATCTATGACCCCTCTGAGGCCAGTGGTACATACTTTCAAGATGATCATTGAGGGCTGTGACTCCATTTATAGTGTGGAACAGAGAAGCTAATTGGCCTCCTCAGAAATGAAACCCATTATAACCCTGACCTCGGAAGTTCAGCTACAATTCAGTTCTTTTGAAGGACCATTTACCAAGCAATGATTTCATTCCTTGCTTTTGTATTCCCCCCCCAATTCTAACACATTTTCTGCCATATATTAGGGTCCCAATAAATGTTTGTAGATTGATTTATTAACCAGTTAATTATCAGGTTGGGTTGGCACTATCCAAAGGGGTTGGGGACAGAAGACAAAATTAGGTCAGCATATCACGTATTAGCAGAGAAGCCAAGAGAAGATACCCAAGTAAGTAACTACAAGGCAAGAGGGAGGTTCAGCTGCATCTGCACATCTATACAGACTCCCTGCCTATCTGGCCCTGATCTGACGCCTACCTGCCCTGCTAGCTCAGAGGAAGTTAAGTGGAGGTGGAGGTGGGAGATACACGGAAAGAGAAGGACACTTGGGGATTCTATTTCTGGAAAAACTAGCAATAAAGCAAACCATCACGGAACCAGATTGAATGTTCCTCCCTCCAAGGGAGGCAGCTGTTGTTAACCCTACAAGCAGCAGAGGGTCTGGCCTGAGGTCTGGACCAGGTTTCCCTCAAAATGCAAAGGAAAAGGGGGCAGCTATCTGATCAGAAGACCCTGAGTTCAAATCTAACCCCAGACACCTAATACTTACTTAACTGTGTAACCTTGGGCAAATCATTATTACCTTGCAAAAACTAAAAAGAAAAAAGAAAAAAATGCAAAGGGAAAAAAATAAAGCCTCAGATTACAGTCACATGAGCTGTCCATTTTGTCATCCAGATTTTAGGCATGCCCACAGAGGAGAACTATTGCTCCCCTCTTCTTTTGTGGTTCTGGCATAGAGGAAAACATCATAGCTTTTTTCCTTTCCCTCCCATTTATTCCTTTAAAGAGGGGACCTATTTATCAACAGTGGACAGGACATGGGCTGAGAAACAGTGAAATGAAAAATCTATCAACAGAAATAAAGGCATACTCTGGAAAGTCAATTAAGCCCAGACTGCATGGGCAAAGGATGGGGGTGGCGGGGGGTTGGGGAGGAAAGGAAGGAGAGAGCACAATTCAAATTGCTTGACTTCAACTCTATCATGAGGCAGACCCCAAGAGCCTAGAACGACACAGGAAGCACCCCTTGGCCCAGCCACAGCTCAGCAGGAAATTGTCAGCAAACTGTTTTTAATCTAATACCCATAAGTACTTGACTGCCAAAGACTTTTTTCTCATCTTGGCCACTTCCTAAGATGCCAAAGGACAGGAAAAGCAGTCAAGAAATCCCAAAGGAAACATTAGTTGTTCTGTTCGTTCTTCCTCTGGCCCATCCCACAAATGCCAATTTACCTCTAGCTTGTTGACCCTGGGGCCTTAGGTAGTAACCAGTAAAGACTATCTCCTTGTCTCCAACCATTGGGGTGGGGTAGGGTGAGTGGCAAGGCATGAACATCCCCTTACCAGAGCTCACATGTTATCAGTGGCAGGCCCAGTGACAACAGGATTAGGACCTTGGTTTCTTGGGGCACAAAGGCCTTTGGTTGGGCACCAGGCCCCTAAATCTAGAGGAAACACTGCCAGATGGCCCATGTGGAAATTTGTCTTGACTTATTACAAGGGAGGGTTTTATTGGGGTGGGAGGGGAAGAAGTGGGTGGGTAGAGACTGTAATGAAAAATAGGAAAGAGAAAAGTGTCAATAAAACATTTTAAAATACACAGAAGGGAACAGACGGGAGTTCAAATGGGGACAGAGAAGCAGAGTATAACAAGCAGGTTAGTGTTGGTGCTGGCAGCTTAAACTGGATTTTTTAAAAGATGTTCCTAATAGATATCTAGGGGATAGTGTAATAATAAAAACAGCAGCAATGATAATAATAATAATAATAATATTCCAAACATGGAATTAGAAGAAGCCTGGGTTCAAATCTCACCTCTAACAATTAAGTATATGACCAGGAGTAAATCACTTGTTCACTCTGAGTGCACCCCCTACACACACACACACACACACACACACACACACACAAAATAATAAATGGGTGTTGACTAATTTTGAATGGGGGCTATCCTTTCCAGCCTGGACTTGAGCACAAGTGACATTCAACAAAAGGCTGTCTATATATTAAAACTTGCATCCTTCCATGGGAAATCATCCCCTTGGGACAACACACCAGCATTTTGGCTGTGCCCTACCTCAATGGTTACGGGTGAGTCTCTTATAAGACTTGGTGTCTTGACGGAAGGCACTTTCTAAAAAGGGAAACCTGCCTATCAGTCATGGGTGTTCGGGCTAGGATACTTCTCCCCAGTGACTGTCAGTTTTGGTGACATGCAGGTTAAAGTTGACCAAGGTCAGAAAAACATTTAGCCATCTAATTAAGAGAGAGCCTCCAATAACACGTTTGAATTAACATTTTCTTGCAATGCATTCAGTCCATGGAGAGCTACATTTGAGGAGCTTAATCCACATATAAGAGTGATACTACCTCCCAGAAGCCTTTGCTGATTCCCATACCCACTCCCCAGGATAGAATTTATTTTGTATCTATCTTCTTCCTACTTATCTGTAAACATGTTACAGCATCCCCAGAGAATATAAACTGCTTGAGGACAGGGACTGTCTAGCTTTTATCTTGAGTCTCCAGAGCCTGGATCATAGCAAGATGGTTAATCAATGCTTGTTAATTGACTGTAATTAATTACCTATTATGTGATAGAAATTGGAGATATGAAGATGAAACAAGATGAACTAATTGATGGGTTCCTTTCTCTCAAAAATGAGTTTAATATACCTATATTAATCTAATACCCATAAGTACTTGACTGCCAGTCTTTTTTTTCCATCTTGGCCACTTCCTAAGATGTCAAAGGACAAGAAGAATAGTCTGGAAACTCCAAAGGAGACATTAGTTGTCCTGTTCATTCTTGCTCTGACCCATCCTGCAAATACCAATTTACCTCTAGCCTGTTGACCCTGGGTCCTTATGTAACCTTAAGATTGTCTCCTTGTCTCCAACCACCTACCTCTAAGGTCTGCTGCCAGCATCAAATGGGAATAATGCTGGCAAATCACTATGCAAACCTGAAAACTCTATGTTCAGTTATTTTCACTACGGTTTTATCATTATTCTCATTAATATTGGGTTTGGGAGCAGAGCAAGCATTAGACACAGGGATTTTTTTTTTGTATTGGGATAGGATTAAGACCCTCCAGCTGTAACACAAAGGGATTTTAAATGGATCACACAAAGGAATAAGAAACAAATCTTAATTGTCAGAGAACTTCCTGTTTTGCATGAAAAACATAAGCTAAAAGATCACAGAAACAGACAGGCTGGAAACAACTCTTTGGCAGAGAAATTAACCTTTACAATCACAGTACAGACAACTGAGTCTGGCTAAATGGTGTCTGGGGCAAAGGAGATGGGAGGGATGACAACTGGATAAGGCCACAAAGGGGATCTGGGTTCCTAGGAACATCCCTACAGAGAGAGGGACACAGACAGAAGACAGAGGGAGAGAGAGAGAGAGAAAGGAACAGGGAGAGAGAAAGAGACTGAAAGAGAGAGAGAAAGAGAAAGAAAGAGAGAGAGAGGCAGAGACAGAGAGACATTGACAAACACAGAGACAGAGAGACAAAGAGAGGAACAAAGAGACAGGAAAAGAGAGAAAGAGACAAAGAGAGAAAGAGATAGGGGAGAGAGACAGAGACATTCAGAAAGAGACAGAGAGAAAGAAAGGGAAAAGATTGGGGGAGAGACAGAAGAAGAGAAAGATACACAGACAGAGAAAGGGAGAGGGAGAAAAAAAGAAAGAGATAGAGGAAGACAGAGAAAGTGGGGATTCTCCACTAATTATATGCAAATTCAACACTTAGCATCACTATGTACCTACAAAATATTAGGCACTAAATAAATGTTTATTGAAATCAAAATAACTCTATCATCCTCTTAAAAAGATCAAAAATGACAAAAGATGTACCCTTTGATCCAGTAAACCACTACTGGGTCTACACTCTGAAGAGATGATGAAAAAGGGTAAAAACATCACTTGTACAAAAATATTCACAGCAGCCCTGTTTGTGGTGGCAAAGAATTGGAAATTAAGTGAATGTCCTTCAATTGGGGAATGGCTTAGCAAACTGTGGTATACGTGTGTCATGGAACACTATTGTTCTATTAGAAACCAGGAGGGATGGGAATTCAGGGAAGCCTGGAGGGATTTTCATGAACTGATGCTGAGCTAGATAAGCAGAATCAGAAGACCATTGTAACCCTAACAGCAACACAGGGGTGATGATCAACCTTGATAGACTTGCTCATTCCATCAGTGCAACAATCAGGGACAATTTTGGGCTATCTACAATGGAGAATACCATCTGTATCCAGGAAAAGAATTGTGAAGTTTGAACAAAGACCAAAAAAAGTTATCTTATTAAGTAATTTTGCTATCTCTTATACTTTATGTTTCTTCCTTAAGGATATGATTTCTCTCTCATCACATTCAACTGAGATCATTGTATACCAAGGAAACAATGTAAAGACTAACAGACTGTCTTCTGTGGGGGGTGGGGGGAGGAAAGCAAGATTATAAAATTCAAAATAAATAAAATCTTTGTTAATTAAAAAAAAATGAGAAGAGATGGGAGTAGACAATGTTGGAGAGGCTGTGGAAAGCCAGGCACAATAATAACCTGTTGGTGGAGCTGTGAACTGGTTCAAACATTCTGGAAAATGATTTGGTATTATACTAAAAAAGTGACTAAATTGTTTATAACTTTGGGGGAGAGACAGGAGATCCCATATGACTGGCACATATCTCAAGAGGTCAAAGACAGAATAAAAGGTCTCATAATTACCAAAATATTTATGGTAGCCCTTTTTGTGGTAGCAAAAAAAAAAAAACAAATGAAAACAAAGTAGATGTCTGATGATTAAGGAATACATGATCATAAAACAATATGACTATACCATAAGAAAGGATGAGTGAGAATTCAGAGTAGGGTGAAGTAAGTCATTGAAACCCGGAAAACAACATATAATAAATGCAGCAACTTAGGAAAGAGCAAAATATCAATTTGAATGTTGTCTAATTATGATTAATGACCTAGCCTAGGCTCAGAGGAAATTGAGAAAATGCATCTCCCTGTCCTCTTTGCAGAATCAGGGGGACTATGGATGTGGAATGTTGAGCACACCACCATATATGGTTGATGAATTGGTTGTTTTTGCTGAGCAGTTTTTTTCCCCTCTTTCTTTTTTTTAAATTCTCTATTATAGGAATTGGTTCTCTAAGCAGAAGGAAGGGTACATTCAGAAATGAAGCTGACATAAACACAAATCAATAAAAAAAATTTTTTAAGTTCATTAGGCATGCTCAGAAGGGCGAAAAGGCTATTTAAGGATAACATCAGTGGAAGGAATAGCAGGGTATTTGATGGAGGCATCATCTGAATACCCAATGATATTCTTTGAGTTGGGCTAGAAGGGACCATACCCCTCGAAGTGGTCCCACTGAGTGGTCAAAAACCTGTATAAAAACATCTACAGGGGTGGCTAGGTGTCGTAGTGGATAAAGCACCAGCCCTGGAGTCAGGAGTACCTGGGTTCAAATCCAGTCTCAGACACTTACTAATTACCTAGCTATGGCCTTGGGCAAGCCACTTAACCCCTTCTGCCACTTTTGCCTTGCAAAAACCTGAAAAACAAAAAAAACCATTTACATCAGAAAGTATAAGAACAAGATCAAAAAGAAAGGATCAAAATAAAAGCTGGTGAGTGATTTATACCACAACCAAACTTACAGACAAGAAAACAACTCCGGAGGCCATTGCAGCTCTGACCACAGAAGGACCCATTGCACCTTTCTGGGAGCAGATGATGCTCCAAGGTTTTCTCCTCTCCCCGAAGTGAGGGATTTCTCTCTTTGTAGAATGAATCATGTACCAGCAGTTATGCCAACAAGTGGCTCTACGGTACCTAACTCACCTTCTGTGACATGATGGGGGGGGGGTTTCCAATCAAGTGACAGTAGGGTAACAGAAAGGTACATTAATTTGGTTCAGCCTAGGGAAAACATGGAAAAAAACTAGAAAGAGGAAAGAAAATTCCAAGGAATTTGAATGAATAATTTGGGTCCCAAGAAATAGATCATAATAGCTATATCCTCCCTCTTGACAAATGGGGAAGAGGGTTCAAGGCTATAGAGAGAGAATATTACACATAGATCCAGTCACTAAACTGGGAAGATTCTTCTAGTTATGTTTTTTGACTACAAGGGAAGGTCAATATTTGAGGGGAGGAGAATATCACTAGAAATAACCAATACAAAAAAAAAAACAAAAGCCATCAATAAAAAAATAAATGTATGGTGCAGTGTGGTACCAGATGAACTGGGTTCAAATTCCCAATCTGCCATTTTGTCTTTAGACAAGTCACTTACCTCTCTCAATTTCTTCAACTGAAAAATGAGGGGTTAGATGATGAAATCTCTAAGGTCCCTTCTAACTCTCTATCTATAATCCTATTAAAATATCTAAGTTACTTGACCTCCTTGGGGTCCTGAACAAGAAGGACTGGAGGAAGCTGACATGCAGAGCTAGAATCTAAGTCTCCTGATTCCTAGTCCAACCTGATAAAAGGCCTTCTTGGCTACTGAAAGCTCTGATCTTCATGGAAGGAGCAAGGTTTTCTCCTGCTAATGAAGTCCTTTCTCTACTCGTTTGAGTCAAGACCTCAGCTGGAGGGGACCTCCCATGGCAGGAGTTTATACTATCCCCAAAGACCACACTATCCATGCTCACGCCACAAAGACAACTGGGGGCTATTCCTGAACAATCTCTATATTCCAGCTTTAGAAGTGGGGTTCCCTCTCCTTTCTCTTTCCATTCAAATCCTACTTCAGATATTTGACAGCTGTGTAACCCTGAGCAAGTCAATTAACTTCTGTTTCCCTCAGTTTCCTTGGTTGCAAAATAGGGATAACAAGAGCACCTACCTCATTTTACAGATGAGGAAACTGAGGCCCAAGAAGTTGAAGAAACTGGCCAAAATCACATAGCTACTAAGTATCAGAGACAAAAGGTAAACTTAGGTTCCCCAAATCCAGAGCTAAAGTATTTTGTACCAGACCACACTATCTTTTGGCTAGTAAAGTACTCTTCTTCTTCAAGTCTTTATAATTAGTAATCACCAGCAAAGTGACTTTGCACAAACCTCCCTCACGTAAATCCACTTCACTTGCACCTCCCTGATGTTATGGCTCTCTTCTAGAGTGAAGGACACATGACGGCAACAATTAATAATCAGAGGCTGCCTAAGGCAAAACAATTTTTTGCCAACTACTCCTTCTTGCTTCCTTATCCCTATGTACCTGGATAGAGGAAAGAGCACATCTGTAGAGCACTAGGGCCTAGAGTCTGAAAGACCTAAATTCAAATCCAGCCTCAGATACTTACTGACCAGGCAAGTCACTTAACTCTGTTTGCTTCAGTTTCCTCATCTGTAAAATGAGTTGGAGAAACAAATGACAAATCACTCCAGTATCTCTGCCAAGAAAACTCCAAGTGGGATCACAGAGAGTTGGACACAACTAAATAACCATAGAATGCATTCAAAAACCACTTCTGACACTTGACAGCAGTATGACCTTGGCCAAGTCCTTTCACTTTTCTGGACCTCACTTTCTTCATCTGTAAAATGAGGGGAATGGAACTTGGTGGCCTCTCAGGTCCCTTCCAAATCTAGAGGGATCCTGAAATTTCAGCCTCTTTCTTTCTATAGCCTGCTCTGTCTTCCCCCCTTTGCTTCATTATGCTTCTCCTGTCTTCTTATACTCAAAGAAGCCTGGCTCCCCTCAGAAGACACTACAACCTACCTCATACAAGATGACAGAACACTTTATATAATAACAACAAAATTGTAAAGATAATCATTTGTGAAAGACTGAGAAACTCTGATCTAAACAATGATCACAAGTCCAAAGGACTCATGATGAAATCCAGTCTCCGTTTCCAGACAGAGTCAAAGAACTAAGATTTTCTCCTTCCTTCTTTTTTCTTTCTTCCTTTTTTTTTGGGGGGGAGGGTATGACTAATCCAAGAATTTGGGTGAGAGGAGAGAATTTGGAAGTGAAAATTAAAGTAAATTCAAAAAACTGAAATAAAGACATTCAAAAAGAGGAAGAAGGAAAAGAGAACAGTGTACAATTTGTAAGCTAAATGAATTAACTTCAACTCCTGGGGAAATTAAAGAGATAGCTGGTGAACCATTAGAAAAAGGGAGCATCAATTCCAATGCATCATCATGGCCTCATCAAGAACATTGTCTTTTTTTCTGCTTGGATTGGCAGGGAGAGAGGAAGCTATAGAAATAGTTTACCTAGATTTTTGCAAAACATTTGATAAAGTATCTCATGGTACTATGGAAAAGACAGAGAGGATGTTATACTCGGATCCTTTCAGAACTGGTTGAAAGACAGGATTTCAAGAAGAGTCATCAGTAGTTCAATGTCATCTTAGTCCATGTCCTCCAGTGAAATGCCCTCAGGGATCTGCGCTCATTCTGGGATGTTTTTCATTTTTTAACCAATGAATTTAGATAAAGACATCTATGGTATGCTTAGCAAATTGTAGATGACACAATGGCTGGAAGGGAGAGCTAACACTGGGTGACAGAGTCAGAATCCAAAAATATTTTCCTAGGCTAGAACACTGAGTTGAATCTAATAAGATGAGATGCAAAGAGATAAATGTAAAGTCTTGTCCTTGGGTTCAAAAAGTCAAATTCCCAAGTGCAAGATTGGAAGAGATTAGTTGGCAGGAATTTGCCTTTAAAAAAACAATCAAACCAGTGAGTTTTCCTGGATTGAAAAGCATCCAAGAGCAATCCCTTCTACATTCTGCCCTGGTCAGACTAATCTGGCATCCAGTTCAGAGCACCAATTTAAGAGGGGCAACTGAGAAGATGGAGAGCATTCAGAGGAGGGCTGTCATGATGATTAAGGGCCTGAATCTATATCATAGAAAGATCAGTTGAAGGAACTGTAGATATTCAGCCCGGAGAAGTGAAAACTTGGAGGAGGGGAGTGAATGACTATTCAAATATTTGAAAGGTGTCATGTAAAGAAGGGATTAATTATTAATTATTAGGCCTGGCCTCAGAGGATAGAAGCCATGGCTAGAAGCTAACAAGAAGCTGGCCTAAAATTAGAGATGTTTGCAAGTGGAATGGGCTACAAACAAGAACCATGAACCCCCATCTTTGGAGGTCTTCAAACAGGCAAGCCAACCACTTGTCGTGTTATTGTAGAAATTTCTTTCAAGTATAGGTTGGACTAGATGGCCCACAAAGTTTCCTCCAACTTCAAAGTTCTGTGATTTTGGGGTTCTGACCTCATGCTAACATCAGGTCATTCCACCTGTCCCTGTTTCCCCTGGCCATTATCCTATTCTGGGCTCACTTTATATTCTTGACTTTTACTGTGAGGTCCCCATGAATGCCAATAAGCAATCTCCCAAAGTGGTCCCATTCTTAAAATCCACACTTCCTATTTCCATTGGGCTAGAACCAGTGATCACATTTTACATAATTATAAAATTGAATAGTTTGAATTCTCAATACAAGAGATTCCTTCAGGGGCTTCATTATTTACAACAATGAGACCTAGCTGTAATTTCAACTCATTTCCATGTGGTCCTCTCTAGGCTTGAATCTCTTGCCTCCTTGTCCCAAATCTCCATTCATCCTTTTGTAAATCCTGACTCCAGATTATCCCCCCATCAACTTTCTTTTCTGCTCCCCCATGGATGCTCTTGAATACCAGCAAAGCAAAGATCCTAACTTACAATTGATATACTCAATTTTTTAATGTTTTAATAACTATATTTCAATAGAATTGATTGCTCTTGTAATCATATATATATATATACATAATTTTATTAATTTAAAAACATTATTCTGAAAAAGGGTCCACAGACTTCACTGGATTGTCCACCAAAGGAGGCCAGAATATTAAAAAGGTTAGAAATTTCTGTTTTATCACCTTTCTCCTACTTCTTAGATGAGATTTTACATTTAACTTGTTACATACAAGTCACTTCACCATTAAAGACTATAAGCTCCCCGAGGACAGAAACAGTTTCATTTTGTGTTAGTATCCCCAGAGCCTGAGCACTGTGTCAGTAGAATTTCAGGATCATAGACTTCAGAGCAGAAAGGGATCTTAGAAGTCATCTAGTCTTTGAATAAGCTGAGATCAAGATCAGTCAAGTGACTTGCATAAAGTCCTACAAGGAGGACCTTATTCCACACTCCCTGCTTGCATTTCCCCACCCACTTCTCTCAAATGCTATCCAGGCCAATAGATCACTTTATCCTTACTTATTTTTTAAATAAGTTTTATTGATACTTCTGTTTTTGTATCGCTGTCTTTTTTGGGATATGTTTCCCATGCGATGTCAATGAATGGCACATTCTTACCCTGGAGTTGAATTTTCCCTTGTGACAAGGAGGATTGTTCAGTAAAATTAGCTGATGCAGTGACCTCATCTGACAATGCACAAAACACTCTGCCCTCTCAGACTCTTACCATTCTCAACTGAGAACCCCAGAGGATAAAATGCCTCATCCACTGCAATCCTAGGGATAGAACTGGGAATTGAATCCACATCTCCTGTCTGAAATCCTTCTGCTGAAACCCCACTCATCATAGTCTAACATTTCACATGACCTGGTCCTCTGTTATCCCCAGGTGAGTGACCCTTGTACTCCTCCATATTTGAGAATAAAAACTAAATTCAACTCTGCCCCTGTTCCTACACACCTATCAGATGATGGAGATTATACCAGATGAGGAAAGTGAGTTGCCCAAGGTCACACATGATAATAGCAATAATAAGCAGAATTGGGATTTGAACCCTGAAAATCATCTCATCTACCCCTTCATTCTAGAGAAAAGGAAACTGAGTACCAAAGAGGTTGTTTAAATGACAAAGTCAAGGTGCTAAATCAGTTCAAAAATGCTAATTTAGTTTTTGATAACTACAAATGCTACTTGGCATAGATGAGTCACCAAAGCAATGGCCAGAAGGGAAAGGACTGGACCCTCAAAAACATGATTTGGAGCAATATACCCACTGTTCCCCTGACATTTCCATGATGCTGTAAAGGGAAAAATGGAAGAGGCCTGAGGGAAAGGAGAGAGGAATAGAAAGGCAATTATGCTATTGTCCAACATATGGAAGAAGAGAAGCAGGAAACCATATGATAAAAAGTCATACAGACAGGACTGAGGTTGGGTTTTTTTTTTGGGGGGGGGGGCGGGATTTGAGGATACTGAGTCTCAGGATATATTGAAAAAGCCAGGCCACAGAATGGCCCCAGAGAACTGAATTTGAGAAGAACCCAAGTCTGCTTTGATGAGTCTGGCTTAAGCAAAGTTACAGCTGTCTGGCAACCAGGAGCAGCCCCTGGACAGATGGTAGAGAGATGGGGGGGGGGGGGGGGAGGCCAGGAGCAGCCACTGCAGGGGATGCCAGGGACTTTGCCTGCCTTTGCCAAATGCTCTGGTTTACAAAATCCAGCCACCTGTCCCATTCATGAGCTGATGAATGTTCTGACTTTGTACATCCTCAACTTCATCTGCTCTTCCTGTTACCTAGGGTCTGGCCATTTCTCCGCCAAGGTTCAAATCCCCTCCCTGTTCCCACCACAATCTGGGCCCAAATGACCTTTCCAGTCTTATCTCCTAAGACTGTTCTCCTTCTGACACTCTGACATCCCCATTACTATTGAGAAAAATGGCACAGGGTAAAAAAGAAGGCAGAATCTGGAGACCTAGAACCTGAGGTCAAATCCCAGCTCACTCAATTACTACCTATGGGATTCTGGACAAGTTATTTGAACTTCCCTTTCAGGTTCCTCATCTGAAAAATGAGTTTGAACCAGATGACCTCTAAGGATAATTCTGCTACTTACTACAGGGTACTAGGATTCCAACACAAATTCCTCTGATGCTCAATAGTCTTTTCCAAAATCACATAGCCACAGATTCCTGCAACTGGATGTTGATTTAGAAAACCACAAATTACATTATCTATATTGTGTTGTATTTTTACTTATTTTGTTAAATATTTCCTAATTACATTTTTTTTTAGGTTTTTGCAAAGTAAACGGGGTTAAGTGGCTTGCCCAAGGCCACACAGCTAGGTCATTATTAAGTGTCTGAGACCGGATTTGAACCCAGGTACTCCTGACTCCAGGGCCGGTGCTTTATCCACTGCAACACCTAGCCGCCCCCCTAATTACATTTTAATCTGGTTCTAACACTTCTGGTGTTTTGCCAGAGACCCAAATTTTCTTCTCTCTCCTTCAAGCACTCCAGTTCAATTCTTCTCTCAACTGATGTCTTTGCTTCCTACTTTACTGAGAAAATCCAAGCCATCCATCATGAACTCCTTTACTTCTCCTCCTTTCCATCTCAACCTATCCTGTCCCCCTGTGCTCCAATCTCTAAACAAAAGAAGGGTCCTTCTCCTTGCCAAGACTAACCCTTATTCTTCCTATCTCCTTCAGGAGATTGTCCCATTAATCACATTCTCTGTCTCTTAGCCTAAATCTCTCCCTATCTACTAGTTCCTTCTCCTACTACCTACAAAAATGTTTTGGTCTCCCTATCCTCAGGTAATTAATGGAATCACAGAAGGCTCAGACAGCTCCATTAAATCATTCAGTCAAAATTAGAAACTAAGTGTGAACAATTCTTTAATCAATGTCAATTTATTTGATCAATAAACAGAAAAGTTTTGCCTAAGTCAGTTGAGTAGTGAAGGACCCTGAAAAGGAACTGCCCGGGGGGAGATGAGGAGAAAAAGAATTTGTCTCTACTCTATTCCTCTGCCACTGACAAGATTATGACCTTGTGGACTTTGATATCTTAGACAATCTAATAATGGTTTCCATAGCAGGAGATGATAACAGAGAAAGCACCTGAAGATAAATGTATAAAAACAGTCAGACAAAAATGGCAGCATCTTTGGGGAACATGGTCCTTTATGAGAGAGAGAAATAAGAGCTAGGAGCCCTACAAATTCACTGATTCTTGGAGCCTGACAGAGAGTTATACCTAAAGTGGATTTCATAAGATTCTATGAAGGGAGAAAAGCACTTTCACTAACCAATAACGTTCTGAATTATCCCTTTGCCACATATTCTCTGCACATGTGCCTCACTACCATTTTAATATGTTTAAACCCACTCTTCTTATGAAGTTTGAGTATACAAAGAGAAAATGGCTTTAAAATTTGAGGGGATTGTTTTGGCAACAGTTGTCCTTGCTATACCTTTTTTTTTTAAGTTTTTTGCAAGGCAAATGGGGTTAAGTGGCTTGCCCAAGGCCACACAGCTAGGTAATTATTAAGTGTCTGAGACCGTATTTGAACCCAGGTACTCCTGACTCCAGGGCCGGTGCTTTATCCACTGCGCCACCTAGCTGCCCCCTTGCTATACCTTTCTAAAATGAATTGTCTGATATTCAATGGGAAGCACACTAGTGGGGACCCATGAGTAACAGCTTTAGAAAAATCCAACCTACATGATTACTTCAGCAAGACCCTGAGGGCAGAGTAAAGGTCACTCCTCTGATGCAAATGGGAATTGGAGAAGTAGATTGGGAGGGAACACTAGAAATCTAAAATCTTTCCTCTATCTTTCAAGCTATTGTCTTATATCTCTCCTCCCTTTCATTGGTAAAACACCCTCAAAGTGTCTTCCCCTTCCACTCACCCCTCAACTCTTAAAGTCTTTGAACTCTACCACTCAAGAGTATACTGCTAAATATTTAACAATGAATTTGCTTTAAAAAAAAATTCTCTTTTTTTTGCTTTTTAACAAGGCAATAGAGTTAAATGACTTGCCCAAGGTCATACAACTAGGTAATAATTAAGTGGCTGAGACTGGATTTGAACTCAGATCCTCCTGACTTCCAGGGTCAGTGCACCATTTAGCTGCCCCTCCTTCCTTTTCTTTAATGTCTTATTGATGCCTTCTGCTCTACATCAAAATCAATTTGGGAAGGGAAAATACCCCCCCCAGCTGAACTTCTTTTATAATAAAACAATTAAGTAAAAAGATCTGATACAGTGACAACCTTGGTATAGGTTTAAAAGTAATAATGCAAATACAACACTCCCCTTAGTTTTCCTTCTGAAACTTCTTAGCAAAACCCAGTCTGTACTTCCAGAGATCCATGAACCATGAATGGGCATCATTGTCCATAGCCCACAAGAGGATGCCAGCTTATCCTTTTCAGTTCACATGCATAAAAGGCATATACCTACTCTCACTGCACACTGGGGATTAAAAAGAGAAGAAAGGGAGGCCCAGGGAGCTAGCCTTCTCATTGTCTTCTTGTCTTCTAACCTTCATTTTACTATCTTCGAATGATTTATAAGGTAGATTTCACAGGTGACCTATTCCACCAGGGTGCTGGGATGCTGAACAAAGCAGATCAGAGGAGTGGCGGGTGAGAAGTCTTATAAGATGTTATAAGTCTTATCCCCTGTGATTTTGTGAGTCTTTTATTTTTTAACTAAGCTTTTTGATTTGAGAAATAGTCAGGTACAGTAATCACAGACTTTGGAGTCTAGGGTTCCAACCCTGGGGGGGGGGGGGTGTTCTTGGCAAGGAAACTATTTTAGGTTTGACATTTCTTTTTCAAGTTCATTTTATAGAGGAAGAAATTGAGGTAAACAGTGAAATGACTTGCCCAGGGTCACACTGCTGCTAAGTGCATGAGGCTGGACCTGAATACATGTAAACGAGTCTTCCTTTTCCAGACCTAGTGTTCTATCCATCTTCCAGCTGCTCAATAAATGCTTACTGGATTGAATTGACCAGTTGCCTTCTCACAGAGGAAAGCATTAGTCCCGACCCCAGCCAGTGGCTTACTTATTGGTCTAAAACGGGCTGACAATGCCAGTGTGTCTTGTCTCTCTTTTCACATCAATTCCACAATTATTTATTTTGAGTAATATGGGGAATACAAAGAAGAAATAAGATAAAAGAGTGATCTGAAGAAATAAAGTGCCTCCCAGTAGAATGTAAATCCATGAACACTGAACTTTCTCATTTCCAAACAATGCAAATGATAAAGAATCAAGAACAATAGAGGAAATGCAAGTATAAGCAAAGTATTATAGAAAACTCAAGGAAGAAGAGATCATTTTTACAGAGAGAGGCTTAGAGGGAGTTGGGGAGAAAGAAGGCTTCAGGGAAGAAGTGGTACTTGAATCATGGTTGAAAGAAAGGGAGAGAAGAGGAGAGGCTGAAGTCCATCCATTCCTGTACTGGGGCACAGTCTGAATAGAGGTGCAGAGTTGGGACTGAGAAGGCCAATAATGGGGAAGAATGAGTCATCCAGTTCTGCTGGGCGGTAAAGATAAGGAGAGACCTGAGCTAAATCTGGGGAGTTTGGCAGAGTCAGATGATAGAGGGGCCTTGAATATCGGGTAAAAGCACTTTCTACTCTTGGGAAAGACCAAGGCCAGAACAAATATGACCGAAAGGGGCTGGCTGTGTCATTTTCATCAGTGACAGCAGGTGATGATTGAGTGCAGGGAGAGCGGTGGGGGGACAGGAAGGCCCCAGAGTGGAAACTCAGAACATGAAATGACAACCACATGAGGTTTTAAGGGCTGAATGTCCATGAAAGCTAATGGCTCTGGGGGAAGCCAGCTGGGCTGGGGCAGTGACCACGTGCAAGCCAGAGTCCAATGCCCAGGCTTTCTCCTCAACCCTCTCCCACAGATGTCCTAGAATGGCTTACCCTGAGCCTCCAGGGCCAAGGCTATTAAATGACATACTCAGAAAAACTGGCCTTGAATGTGACAGATGATTAACAGGCAAATGAAACATCACCAAATCTCTCTTTTAACCAACACTTCTCACCCCTCTCCTTTCCCACCCAAATCTCTTCCTAGAGGGACTGACCACAGGCAAATTCGGTTCTCTGACCGCCCCCCCTTCTCCTGGGAGAGGCCAGTAGACAACCCTTAACAGAAGGGTCAAAGGTCAGAAAGAAGAGAAGACAGATAGACTTACTGATGATGTGGAGCTCAGCCTCCCTAGTCCTTAGTTTCATCAAATGTAAAATGAGGGGACTGGCCTAGGTAATTTCCACCACTTCATTCCACCTTTAAATCTACAGTCCTACCATCCACAAGTTATGGAACCAAACCCATAAGGAAAAAAGCATGTAAAAACCTTACAGGATTGGGGGGGGCGGGGGGAGGCAGGGTAGAAATGCTTTATTACCAATGTTAGCATTACAGCCTGAGCTAGGCTCAGAGGTCTCTAGGTTCTTTGTTTTTATTTTCTGCAAGAAAATGGGGTTAAGTGACTTGCCCAAGGTCATACAACTAGGTAATTATTAAGTGACAGGTCAGATTTGAACTCAGGTACTCATGACTCCAGGGCTGGTGCTTTATCCACTGTGCCACCTGACTGCCCCTAAGGTCTCTTCCAGTTTGGGCAGATTCCTGGCCTCTCTAAGCCTCAGTTTCCTTCAGCAGCATCATTATCACCCAAGCATCCTCCACTTAGCAGTCCAGCTGATCTCCCTAAAGCTCTCAATTACCTCCAGGATCAACTATGAAACCCCATTTGGTTTTCTCTTCATAACCTGATCCCTTCCTGCCTCTCCAGGTTCCTTTAACTAGCATACTCATTGATCCAATGAAATCCATCTCTTAAGGGTTGCTATCACAAGATTCCATTTACCCACTTGGGGGGCATGTCCCTCATACCTGGAATCTTCTCTCATCTCTTTCACCTCACTTCCAATCAAAAGTCTAACCTTCTGAAAAAAGCCTTCCCCGGTTGTTCATCACAGAGCTTTCTCTCTGAGACTGCTCCCCAATCCTAATTGGGTCATGTTGGGACCCAGTGATTTTTGTATGTTGATCTCACCTATTAGAAGGTAAGTTTCTTGAGAGCAGGGACTTGCTTTTGCTTGTCTTTGAACCTCTAGAGCTTAGTACACTGTCTGGGATTACCTATGTGGCAGAGTGGATAGAGCACTGACCCTGGAGTCAAGAGGACTTCAGTTCAAATCTGCCTCAGACACTTAATAATTACCTAGCTGTGTGACCTTGGGCAAATCACTTAATGCCATTACCTTGAAAAAAAACAAAAAAAAAAATAGAGTATCTGGTGCATTAGAAAAATGTTTGTTGACTCAATAATAATAGCGAGAATTTAAATGATGCTTTGGGGTTTGAAAACACAGATAAATATTACCTCCTTTTGTCTACAAAATAACTCTTCTTTCAGTAACTATGACAAGAGCACCTGTCAAGTATTTTACAAAGGGAAGAAACTGAACATTGAAAATGACTTGCCCAGGGAGTTAGGGAATGTCTGAGGCTGGATTTAAACTCAGGTCTTGCTGACTCCAACTCCAGTGCTCATCCCACCTGCACTACTAAGCTACCTCCAAATGACAAAGTGGGGCTTGATGATAACTAAACAGCCTTCCAGCTCTAAATCAATGATCTTATAATCTTATGAGAATATAACTAGGGATACTTATACCTATATAAAGATACTTATACCTAAGATCATTGACCTTAGATTTATGGCTGTTCAGTCATTTCAGTCACATATGATTCTTTGTAACCCCATTTGAGGTTTTCTATGTAGAGATACTAAAGTAGTTTGTCATTTCCTTCTCAGGCTCATTTAACAGATGAAGAAACTGAGGCAAGCAGAGTGAAGTGACTTGCCCAGGGCCACATCTGCTCCTAAGTGTCTGAGACCAGAGTTGAACTCATGAAGAGTTTTCCTAACCGTAGACTTTGCCCTCTATCCCACTGCACCATCTGCTTTATTTTAGATTATGGGATTGTGCATTTAAAGCTAGCAAGAACTTCAGGGCCCATTAGTCTAATATTACCCTCCCCCCAGCCCACTTCCCTACCTCTCGTTTTGTAAGAAGATTGAGACCTAGAGACTTGCCCAAGATGATACACTTTGGTCAAGAGGATTTGGATTGTCTCATGCCGCCAGGCTGGATCATGTAGGAGACCCTGGTGGGTCTATTTGTCAGAACCTAAGAGCAGGAGCAGGCTTGGAAGAAAGAAGGCAGAGGAATAAAGAAATTCACCCCCACCCTCAAAGAACTTACCCCTCTCCCCCGTGAGACTCAGATTCAATCTCCCTTGGGCTCTCAGATCGCCCATCAGCCAGGGCAGAACCAGGCTATAAATCTCAGGCACTGCGCAGTCAACACTGCTGTCCTAGGCAGCCCCTAGCAACAGGAACCAGCATGCACTCAGTTACTAAGAACAAGGAAAACATGATGAGAACAGGGAGATAAGGCAAAATCACAATATCCCCTGTTCCATCAAGGGAACAGAAACACCAGCTGGGGAAATCCTGATGTGGAGCCATGGAGGCTCCACTTAGAAGCCCTTCCTGGTCTGAGTACTTGAACTGGGGGAGGGGGGGAGGCGGGGAGGAGAAGAGATGAGACCACCCCCAGACTCAACTTCTTAAAACTACCCCAATCATTGGTGTTAGAAGGGATCTTAGAGGTCAGCAAACACTATTCCCTCTTTTTCCTGATGAGGAAATTGAGACTGATAGTGATTAACTCATTTGTCCAAGGTCACACAGCTATTATTTGATACACAGAAACAGATCTTCCAACTGGATTCATCTTCTTGCCTCACTCCTTTCTCCCACCCCCCCCCCCCAGCTCAATAACTTCAAGCACAAACCCAAAGAGAAGGCTGGTACTCCATGTGGGCATTACCAACTTCCAATTGGTTTAATGTTACTACGTCTGGGCTGCCTCTGGTCTCAATTATTCCTGAGAAATGTTCCCATCTTCTTACTCTTTACCCACTCCCCACAAACTAAGGTGTCACCTGCCTCCTTACTGTTCCTCAAACAAAACACTACAGCAAGTTATACATAATAGATTTGCAGTTCCATGGGCAATTATGTTTTTACTATACTATTTTATGGAAATGCTGGTGATAGTCCATAAATTAAAAATAAAATAATTTTTTAAAAAAATCAAATAAAACATTCTATCTCCCAACTTTGTTCATTTTCCAGGTCATCCCTCCCCACCCCCAATAATCTCTCTCCTTATCCCCATTTCCTGGCTTCCTTCCCACTTTCTATAGGAAACCTTTTCCAAACTCTAATACCAGTACCTGTATTGATTATCTCTCATTCCTTCTCTCTTTAGCTTGCTTGTACACAGTTGTTGGCCTATTTGCAGTCTGTTCCATTAGCTCCTAGATTTTTGGTTTAAGGGGGTTTTGGGGGGTTGCCCTTTTTTCCTACCTTTGGACTTAGCAAAGTGATTGGCACTTTGTAATGTCATAGTAGGAGCTTAAACAATGATTGCTCACTGACCAGTTGACCTTCAATGGAGCAAGTTCAAAACTACAAACCAGCCATACTCACAATGTAGATTATAGAAAATAAGACATGCAAATGAGGGAAGCCCATGATCTCTAATTCAAACAATCAACAGACATTTAATAAGTGAGTGCTATGGGCCTGACACCAAGAGTGTCAATGGCTTCCCTCTACTGATGAAATCACAAGTCAGCTACCTAAAAAAGAGCCAGTCAAGCTTCAGAACTAATACTAATAGGGGCTAGTATTTTTTTCTCCATCTGGCAAAGGGGGAGGAGGAGGATAAAGAAAGGATATGAAACCTTTGAAGAAGGGATTCCAATTTTCATATTCAATCATGATTCTCACCTATAATGTACTCGGCCAGATTCCACTTCATCATATCCAATGATGGAAGATTCACTAACCACCCCACTGTTAGGGAGTGTTTTCCTATTTTGAGCTGAATATGTCTCCCTAACATTCTACCACCTATTTCCATTTTCTAGAATCAAGCAGACCTGTTGAATCCCCTGTGAACATGCTAATTCACATATCTGAAGACAATAAACATAGCTCCAGCTAAGTTCTCTCTCTCTTCCAGAATAAACATTCCCAGTTTCCTCAATGGGTCCTACTTCAATATGGTTTCTAATTTCCTCTCCATTCTGGTTACCCTTTTGGGAAAGGCAACTCTAATGAATTCAATTCAATCCCAACAGGCATTTATTATTATATTATTTATAAATAATAAAATAAAATAATATAATATATAATATAATATATTATTATATTAATTATATTATTTATTATTACTATGTGAAAGGTGATGATCTAATTTAGGCAATGGAATCACAAGTCTCAAAGAGAATGGGTAAGATGGGTTATGTATCATTGGAAGGAGAACCCACATAGATGAGCTTATACATAGGCTAGAGCACTGAGAGCCAATCTAAGGATTACTGAAAGATATGAAATAGAGGGCAGTTAGGTGGTACAGTGGATAGAGCATTGGCCCTGGAATCAGGAAAGCCTGAGTTCAAATCCGGCCTCAGACACTTTAATAATTTGCCTAGCTGTGTGACCTTGGGCAAGTCACTCAACCCAACTGCCTTAAATAAATAAAAAAATGTAAAAGATATGAAATGACAGTCATCTATAACTGGGTATATTGAGTTGATGGCACTGGACACATAGAAAAACAACATGGAGTTCTTCCCAACACCTCATTCAGTCCCAGTAGACACAATAAATGCTTATTGTTTAATTGGTTGGAAAAACGACTTGTTCATTTATGCTCTTTCATCCAGTGAGTGATAAAATAGTTGAGCGTCTTCCCCAAGGAGAGAAAATAGAGGGGAAGGTGCCATACAGTCCACCAAATACTTAGGAAAACATTTTTTGTAATAACAAAGAACTGTAATCAAAGGGGAGTTGAATAACCAAGTAAAGTGGACTACATGAAAACAATGGAATATTTCTGTTCTGGGACAGTGATCAAAGAGAACAGAGGGAAACTTGAAAAGATTTGCATGGACTGATGCAGAGAAAAGCAAAAAAGAACCAAGAGGACAAGATAGTTGGATACAGTAACATAAGGGTTGTGAAACAACAGAGAATTCAAATCAATGCAATGATCAATCAATGATCAGAGGACAGGTGATTATGACGCATGCCTTCTTTCTATATACACTGTCAGGTATGGTCTATGTATCCATTTGTTTTCTTTAACTATAACTCTTTGTTAGTAGAAAAGTTCTGTTGGTAGGTTGGGGGGGAAGTTGTTGGCAAGGGACACCAATGTTTGGTTTAGTTTTATTTTATTTTAAGGCATCAAAAAAACAATTTTTGAGACTAAGCCATAGCAAAAACTCCTCTTTTCACACTACCCCCATCCTATCATCCATCACAGGAGGAGGGCAAGTGCCTTTACCCAGGTAGAAGCATGGTCCCAACTGTCTGCTTAGAAAGAACTAGCTGATCCAACCCCCTACAGCTGATTTACCCTTCTATCTGTGGGCCAGATGTCCTTACACATTAGCGGAAACACAAACAGACGGCAGGCCACTCCTCTAATATCATTCCAAGGTTAAATACAGCACCCCAGCACCAGCTGCCATCTTTTCTCTTGGTCTCCCCACTGTTCTTCCCATCCTCAGCCCCTCCACACACACATAACACACACTCACCTGATCTGTCTGGCAGACACTTTGGCTTCCTAACAAGCAGGAATTTCCCAGCTGGTTGGGAGGTGGAGAGATATGTATATGTGCCTCTGAGAAAGAAAGGAGGGAAACCACATCTGAATTCCAACCTGGTGTCCCTGGGAGAAACCAGTCATCAGCAGCCCTGGGCCCATTTGAATTGCTAATAGATTTCAGAGCCAGCCAAGGACATGGGCACAGCAGTGAGCGGGGAAGAGTGGGGGCAGGGGGGCTCCTTGTGTCAGGGATGACTGAAGCCCTTTTGGCAGGTGGTGGGATACTGAGAAGGATGGGCAGGATAAGCAAATTACAGAAAGGCTCAACCTGCTCAAGTCTGTGGCTTTCAGAAAGGTCCATTCAAAGGAAAATCCTCTGCCTTATATCTGGAGGGGAGAAGGAAGGAGAGGAGGGGGAGATGGGAGATAAGGGCTAGAGAGATGGGAGACAGGGAGGGGAGAGAGAGAAAAAGAAAAAAAAGAGGAGGAAAGGAGAAGGGAGGGGAGATAAGATGGAAGAGAGGGTGAGGAAGGGGGAGAGAGAGGAGTGGAAAGGAAAGGAAATGAAGGGGGAAAATTGGAGGGAGAAAGAAGAGAAGTGAAGAGCCATCAACACAGCAACCAATATGGATTTAATGAATACCTCCTGTGCATCCAATACCTTAGAGAATGCCAAAAATGTAAAAAAAGCTGCTCCTGCCTTCACAGTGCTTATAGTCTTCTGGTGAGGCTAATCAATTTGAAACAAGCTGAAAGTACCTAAGAATAAATTCATGGCTAAAGGGCAGTAATTTTCCCTCTCCCCAATTTTCTCTCTTTTTAAATATAAACTTGACAAGCACCAACAAACATGAACATTTCCACATACAAAGAATAGAAAAAAGGGGTTTGAATGTGAAATCATAAATTTCTATTATGTATAAACTGCTTCTTTTTAAAGTACCTATTACTGATTCAATTTAAACTAGTAATAGGAGACAGGGAGGGTAAATAAAACATCCCTTTGGGTCTTTATTCTAGGGATGATTTCTATAGCCTACAATTGGTGCGATGGGGGAAAGGAATTGAAAGGAATTTTTGCACCAAATGAAATATGTGTATAGATTTTGAAAATGTTAAATCATTATATAAATATTAACTAGTATATTATAATAATTAAATATAGTCCTTTGCCTTTCCCTGTGCTCCATCTACAACGTGCAGAGCCACATCTTTGGCTGATTGCCTCTTTAGCTCCCCACCCCTCTCAGCCTTCTTCCATAGGAACTAGGAGGTCTCAGATTGTCCTCCAGACCACTGGGGGTCTCTCTCTCACTCTCTCTCCCGATGTGAATGCCCCCAATCACAGAAGACTGAGTCTTGACCCCTTCAAAGGCGTTTGCTCCTAACTGTGGCTCTGGCTATCTATTCAAAGGGCTGTTGTGTGGATGAAATGTGAGACTTTGTAGTGTAAAGCATGCTAGATGGATGAGCCAAGTTTTTATTCTCTCCTTTCCCCCTTCTCTTCAATTATCTTCCAAAAACATTACCTAAGTGGTTATTACAAAGACATCCAGGATACAGAGTTTCTGAAGTATTTCTTGCCCTCAAGGTTCTTACTCTATTCCTAGAAACAATGTGCGTAGATAAAAGGGTATCCATATATCCACTTCTCTTTTTCTCCTCCCTCTCCCTTTGCCTCTTCGTCATTTCACCAACATATTGGCAGATAGGACTCCTCTTTCTAGGACATCTTCCATTGTTAGAATATAAGGTCCTTGAGGCCAAGGATGATCTTATTTACTTATTTATTGACATATGTGCATGGTTCTCCCTTTCTCTATCTCTCTGTATCTGTCTGTATCCCACATACTCTCTTTCTCTCTTCCCCATTCTCTCCATTCCTCTTTCTTGCTTCCATCCCCCCAAGGCAAAGTAACCAAATTTGTTGAATCCACTCAAAGATTCTAAAAAAGTGAGAGAAAACTTAGAACCCTCGTGTTCAAGAATGCCACTAGAATTGGCAAAAACTGGCACCCTTCCTCTCATTCAATGAAACATGACTTGAAAAGAAGTTGATTCAGAGAAGCCTGGAAAGACTTGCATGAACTGATGCTGAGTGAGATGAGCAGAACCAGAAGAACACTGTACACCTTAACAGCAAGTGGGGTTGGGACAATTTTAGAGTTCCTGTGACGGAGAATACCATCTGTACCCAGAGAAAGAACTGTGAAAGAACTTTAAACAAAGTTTAAACTTTAAACAAAGACCAAAGTCTATTGCCTTCAATTTTTTTTTAAAAGTGACTTATGTACTATATAATTTTGCTATCTCTAATATTTTATTTTCTCCTCAAGGATATGATTTCTCTCTTAACACATTCAATTTCAGTCAATGTATAGCATGGAAACAATGTAAAGATGATGAGACTACCTTCTGTGGGGAGGTGGGAGGAGGAAAGGAGGGTGGGGGGGGGAATTATAAAATTCAAAACCTTACAAAAATGATAGATAGAAACTACTATTGTATATCATTGGAAAACAAATAAAATATTAATAAAAAAAGAAAAAAATTGACCTAGAAAGTAAACAAATTCACATCCCCATTAAAACAACAACTTGATCAACTAAGCTATTTAAATTAATTTCTAATTATCCTAATCAAGAACATTGCTGGACCTCATATAAACCTTAAGCACCTTCTTTATGGAAAGAATTTTACTAGTTTGAGCTGTGACAAAAATGCAATATTGCCTGCCCTCAAGAGACTTACATTCTCCTAGAGAAGTTTAACAGATGGAACATCCCTAATTGTATGACAAGAATTAAAGGGATACTTTAATATGGTTCCCAAGCCAAGAATAGTAAAAGCTCACATTTACCTGGCACCTAAGGTTTGTAAATCACGTGAAAGCCATTATTTCATTTGATTCTCTCAATGAGGTAAAGAAGGTGACCATTTTACAGGTAGGAAAATAAAGAGTCAGGAAAATAAAGTGATTTACCCAGGGTCACAAAGGCAAAGGAAACGAGGAATTAGAAAAAGACAAAATGAAGCTCCTCCATTACCTAGAGACAAGAGAATTGGGGGCTTCCTTGGAGCCACAGTAATAAGTGTTACATAAATACATTCACTTATTTTCACTTGCCCAGCTATGGGCAGGTACCAAGGTTTCTCTTAATCCCAAATGAAATGAGCAGAGCCTTAGATCACACCCACCCCCATCGTTCGGGGAGGGTTCATAAAAGTTGTTGGACTACAGATGACAAAGTCACACTGGAGGCTCATTAGGTGACGGGCAACAGATGTGCTGGGAGGGACAGAGCTGGAAAGTGAATCACTATTTAGTTAAGTGTTCACTTTAAGACCTTGTGGCAGGGCAGAGATCCAATAGGGAGTTTATTGCTTCTTGTTTTCATTTGAGGGACACCAGAAAAGACCCAGTACATTAAAAAAAGAAAATTCTCTCTCCATATTAACTCCACCCTTTGGGATTCATTCCTTTGGATTGTATTGCCAATTTTTTTTTTTGGTAGAGCAATAGGGTTAAGTGATTTGCCCAAAGTCACACAGCTACAAAGTATTCAGTGTCCGAGGTCACATTTGAACTCAGGTCTTCCACATAGCTGGATTGTACTCGGGGGGTAGTACAATACCCCCATCTTTGTATGGGGGTACAAAGCCAGAAAAGGGAATGTGGGTAACCCAAACCTCAAATCTGAAAGTGCTTTTCACCTATGCCCAAAGAAAGGTTGGCACAAAATACTGGGTCTCCTAACTTGTCCTTGGGTCAACCACTGTCCACTGCCTTTCCCTGCCAACTTTGCCCAGAGAGATAGCATTGATGGAATCCTCTCCATATGCTTTGACTCCTGGGGGAGATGCTAAGGCAACCCTTTCTTCGGATCCTGGATCCCTCTGGCATTCTGGTGAAGGCCATGAGATCCTTCTCAGAATCATGTTTTAAATAATTGAAGAAAATGCTAAGTTTCTGATAAGATGTTGGTGAAAATAAAGATGCAGTTTTTTTTTCTCATCCAACTTCATGGATACTCTTGAAATCTCTCTACACAGATTCCCTCCCCAGACTTCAGCATTTAGAATAGTATATAGCAAACTGTAGGCACTCAATGACAGTCTATTGGTTGGTTGACTGGTTGATTAAGAACCCTTGCTTTAGGGAAATACAAAGTATTTCTTGGAAAAAATTCTTATGTAGAACACAGTATGCTACAAGTGATTAATTAGTGCTGGGGGGAGTTGTAAAAGTTGTCTGAGATCCAGGCTCTCTCTGTTTCAGTTCACTCTTCCCTAAACAAAACTACCCCCTACTGAGTCACCCACAGCACCATTTCCCTCTCTCTTCCCAATTACCTCTTTCTTTTTCTCATTCCTTGAGGACGAGTTTCAATGGAGCACTATAAATATGGAATGAGAAGAATTCCAGTTTTCCTGATTATCAACTGTGCAAATCTGGGCAAGCCATCTAAGCCTCAGTTTCTCTTTTGTAAAAGATAGAGATTGAACTAGATGATTGTCCTCCCCCTGAGCAGCCTCTGATAAACTCATCCCCATGTACAAATACTAATCCTCAGTTTCCCCTTTAGTAAAATACAGAAGTTGGACCAGATGGACCATCTCTAGCAGCCTCTGATAAATCCATGCCCATGAAGAAGATTAAGGCTTTAAAATGGCCCACAGAGAAGGACCACTGTAAAAAACAGTTTTCTATTATCCTCCCCCCAAGTCTCCTAGCTCAAATGGGCCCACTAAAGTCAGTTGTTAAATTCTCAGAGTGAGCATTTAAACCTTGGAAACTGAGAAGCACCAATACAAGTCACGGCTTGAGTTTTTGGTTTTCTGATTGTCCAGACTTAAGAAAGTGATAGACTAACAACTGTTATTAATGTTAGATTAAACTTAAAGGTATTATCATGAAGCCATTTTCCCCTGAGAAAGTCAATCATTTACTAGTACATTGCTGAAAACAACCCACAGAAACTTGCACAGGCAATCACCAGGTGATGACAAAATTCAACAATGGATGGAAGGTCCTTCTCACCTATGAATGCCAACAACTGTTAACTGTACTCAGTAACTCACAGTGTGACCTGGGGCAAAGTCAATGAGATTCAATTTAGCAACATTTGGAAAGAGGCAGAAGTGACCTACTGGTGGGTAGAGAGTCTGGAAGTCAGAAAGACCTGGGTTCAGATCCAGCTTCCCTGAGCCCTTGGCCAGGTCATGTCACCTCTCATTGTCCCCCACCCCACCCAGGTAACACTTAGACTGTTAAACTTAAGAGATAGTTAGCCACCCTGAATCAGTGGAGGGGGTTTTCATACATGGAGTTCCTTATACTTGTGAAACTACACACACACACACACACACACACACACATAACACATACACTTGCATTTACTTATATGTGGACATCACATATTCCCTCAGTAGAAAAGTTCTTTGAAGGAGGGGATTACTTTATTTTGGCTTTTGTGGGAAGATATGTGATCCAGTAGAAAGAGCAGGGGCTCTTAATCTGGGATGTCAAGGGATCTATGAACTTGGAGGGTGATTTTTTTTTAGGTTTTTGTGAGGTAAATGGGGTTAAGTGACTTGCCCAAGTCCACATAGCTAGGTAATTATTAAGTGTCTGAGGTTGGATTTGAACTCAGGTCCTCCTGACTCCAGGGCTGGTGCTCTATCCACTGCGCCACCTAGCTGCGCCATCTGGATGGAAAAAAATTGACACTTGTTTCAACATAATTGGTTTCCCTAGGATTCTTAATTAATTATTAAGGATTAATTAATTAATTGTTAATTATTAATTATTTCCTTAATAATCCTATAAATTCTATATATTTAAAACCACTCTGCTGAGAAGGTATCCATAGATTTCACCAGATCACCAAAGGGTTCTGTGACATATCTCTGCTTTAGAATCAGAGTTTTTATGGGTTCAAATCCCATCCACTACCTATGTGATCTTGGGCAAGTCATCTGACTTCCTTTAAACCTCAGTTTCCTCTTCTGGAACATGTAGAGCTGCAAAAAGAACACGACAAGATGATGTCTGAGGTCCCCTCTATCTCTGGCTTCAGGAACTTAGGGTTCCAAAGCAGCTTAGGTTGTGCTTTTATACTCGTCTACACTTGAAAAAAGCAGGACCGTCCTAAAAGTCTTGGTGCAGTTTTCAACTTTCAACTTTAAAATTTTAATCTTGGTCAGGAAAACTGAGGCCAGAAGCTCCTCCATTACGCTTCTCCCTATCTCCCACACTGAATATAATGGGTGGGGGGTGGGGAAGGAGGACAAGGAAGAGGAAGAGGAAAATGGGAGGGGAGCATTTAATTGTAAGAACTTGGCAGTTCTTGCCGAATTCATCGTCAAGGTCCATTTATCAGATGAGGTCAGAGCAGATTTATGGTGGGGCCGAAGCCCAGGGAGAAAGACTCTAATCTCCCCATTTCCTTCTCTTGGGGGCTTCCTTTCCAGAATCAGCTCCACCCAGCAAACTTCCTCTGCAATTATAACTGAGGACAGTAAGGGATAGACTGAGGGAGCTATTGGGCAACCTGCCTGGCCTTAGACCGGTGTGGTAGCTTCCTACTTCCCTAGTCCCCCTTCAACTCTACTCCTCTGACCCCAGACAAGCCCAATGTCTGCCACTGGGCCATGGATGATGTACATACAACACTGGGGGGAAAAAAGAATGTCTCCTGGTATCCTTTCCCTTTGAGGGACCAGAGAGGCTTATAGAATGTCAGAGCTGGGAAGCTCTGGAGGCCATCTAGGTAAATCACCACCTCTACAACAGGCAACTTTACAGGAGAGGAAGCTAGGTGATATCATGAGAGATTGTTGTACTTGAAGACAGAAAGTTCCGGGTTCCAGTTCTGTGCCAGACATTAGCTATTTGACCCAAGGCAAGACACTTAACCTTTCTGGGCCTGAGTTTTCTCATCTATGAAACAAGGAAGTCGGATATGATGACCATTAAGGTCCCTTCCAGTTTTTCCTCCCAAGTGTCCTCTAGCCTCAGACTGAAGACTCCCAGGGAGGGAGGTGTCAGCTCCCTGAGGGCCAGTCTGAATTTGCCCTAATGCCACAGCTAATACCTCTTGTAAATGGCAGGTACTTCAGGCAAGGCGCCTTGAGTCATCTCTCCTGCAGACCCCATATCCCATTTCCCGGAGCCAATTCTAATACGACCCGATCTCTAGATCTTTTCATGTCACCTCCTTCTGGATGCTCCCCAGGGGACCTTCTGGGCACGCCTGAGCAGACCCTACGTCCACTTTTAAATCGGGGCCTTAGGGCCAAAGGCAGGTTAGGTCCGTCTGAGCCGGCCCCCTCGCCCAGACACACTTGGACGGTTCTCCCACATCCTGGAGGAAGACCACGATACCAGGGTGACAAGAGTGTGAAGGAGGCCGAGTCCGCGGCCTCACTTTGTCCTCCTAGAGCCATCTGGGTCCAGGGGCCGGACAGGAACGGGCAGGGCTGGAGGACATCAGGACTGTGACTCGCCAGCCGCACGGCTAGTGATAGTAAGTGGCAAGTGCCCGGGGCCGCTGCTCCATCCTGTGCCACGGAGCTGACAAGCTTGACAGCTGAGGAAACTGAGGTAGCCCTCCTTCCACCCACTCCAACGAGCCCGGCCATGCCAGAAGCCTCAGGCCGCAGGACCTCGGGGGGCCTGGCCGGGAGCCCCCCGTCAGCCGGGGGCACCGGACACGGCCAGCTTGGGGGTGGGAGGGCACGCGGCCAGGTTCCCTCCCAGCTCTCCACCCGCGCCCCCCACGGAGGAGCCTCCCACCGGGTCCGGGCTGCCAGTGGCTGGCCCCCTCCCCTGCCCAGTGCCCGGGCCGGCCCGGGGGCCGCCCAAGCGCCCCTCACCCGAATCCAGGGGAGAAGCCAGCCCCGGCGCTTCCGGAGCCGGACCAGGAGCCAGCAGAGGAGAGGCTCTGCCCGGGCTGCCCGCCCCCCCGCGGGCACGAACGGGCACCCAGGCGCCCCCCTGGGGGGGCGAGCCGGAGCGGGGGCAGACCCCCCGGGGCCCCCCGACGGGGCTCTCCCTCCCCGCTGTCCCGGGGCCGCCCCCGGCCCCCCGGACTCTACCTACCCGGCGGTGGGGGGCCCCGCGGCCGGCGGCGGGTGTCGGACCGCGTCGTCAGGGGCAACACGAGGTGCCCGGGCCGATCCCGATCCCGGAGCCCGGGAGTGGACGCGCGGCGGCCGGAGCCAGAGCCAGGCCTGGACTCCGCGGGCAGCCCGAGGGCCGCCGCCGCCCGGCTCAGGCTGGCCGCCGGGGGGCGCCCGCGAGCAAGGGGCGCCGGGGGCCCCGCCCCGTGACGTCACCCGGCCTGGCTGCCGGGGCGGGGCCCGGGGAAGTCACCTGAGGGGAGGGAGCCGGGGCGGGGCCAGGTGCGCCCTGCCCGGGAGCCGGGGAACCGCAAGGTCCAAACCCCCTGCAGTGGAAGGCCCCCAAGGGGTAGAGCCCTTGCAGAGAGCCGGGGAGGCCGGGGCCCCCCAGCATGCCTCGAGCGGGCTGAGGAAGCCACCAGACACCTTTATTGCACACCTGTGTGCCGGCCCCTGTGCATGGGAGGCAAAGAGAGGCAAAGAGAGGCCCAAGGCAAGAAAAGGTGCAGCTTATCGACATGCAAGGGATGAATGTTGGGAAAACTTTCATAAAGAGTAAAATGTCAATCAAGAAAGAAAAAAGACAATCCCTGCCCTCAAAGCAGCCGACAACAGGAAAATGAACATACACAAAGCAAGCTACATAAAGGATGCACAGGCAACAAGCTCCGAGGGAAAGCTGGAGGGAAGGGGGCCTACAGCAAATCAGTTTACACTCCTAATATCTCTATTCAGTTGCTTTCTTTTAGGTCTTGTCTTCTTCTGAGTCTGAGTCCTTGCGAGGGGGCTGTTTCTATCTGCACTCCCACCACACAGCACAGCCCCTTTGCACTCATTTCACTCATTCAGTAACAAAAAGGAATCACTTTACTCACTTCCAAAGCTATTCAACCAGACTGTACAAAAGAACAAGAATAGAGCCGAAACTTTCCCATAACAGTTCCCAGCCCGACTCCATCAGACAGAAAACTGAGAAATGAATAACAGCAGTGACAAGTCATATTTCTACAGCCCAGAGGGTCTGCAAAACGCTTTCCTCAGGAACAAGCCGCTGCCAGATTTATTATCTTCATTTGAAAGATGAGAAGACTGAGACTGTAGACAGGTTACCTGAGAGACAAAGGAAAAGGCACTGTCTCTGCAGTCAGAGGACCTGGATCCCGATGTGACCTTGAGCAAGTCCCATCTGGGGTCTTGGCTTCCTCATTTGCCAACGGAACGGATCCCCCAGTTACAGATGACTCACCCAAGGTCACATAGACAATGACCGGAAGATGTGAGACTCCAGCTTAGGCCTCCTGAATCACTGGAGCTCCACACTCCCAGACATACTAGTATCTATCTGTACAATAAATCTCTATAAATGAGTCATTCGTAAAAAGCCCACGATGTGAACAGGAGAGCATTGTGCACATGAACAGCAAGTATGATAATCGAGATCTGACAGATCTGCCATGGACAATTCGTTCACATCCAGATGAAAAACTGTGGAGTCTGAACGCAGACCATACTATACTATATTCACTTTTAAAAATTTGTTTTTGTTTTTTCCCTTTCTCATGGCTTTTTTCCCCTTTAGTTCTGATTCTTCTTTCACAACATGACTAATACGGAAATATATTAAACAGGATTGTACATATATAATCTATATCAGATTACCCGATGGTGGAGGGAGGGGGAGGGCTGAGAGGGAAATAGAAAAATATGGAACTCAAAACCTTACAAGCATGTAATTGGAAAAAATGTAATGTTTTAAAAAACCTACTGTGTCCTAAGCAGAGAGATTACAAAGACAAAAGCACAGAAACAAAGGTCCCTGCCCTCAAGGAATCCAAATAAATTTGCCTTCTAGCCTTCAACTGATGTGAGAAGGACCCCATTATCTCCTGAGGCAGGCCACCTTCTCTGAGATGGTTCAAAGGGTTCAAAAGTGCCCGTCATTGAATTGAAATCTACCTCTCTGAAATGTCCCCTGTTGCCTCCTGTTTTATCCTTTGTTCTGATCCTTGGGACCAAACAGAACAAGTTTATTCTTTTTCCTCCCAGAGGATAACCCTTCAACTATGAGAAGTGTTAAGAATAATCATTTCTCAAAACTATATCCAGGGAAAAAAAATTGATTTCTTTAGAGAATCACATATCAGTAAATAAGAAATTAAAATTACTAGGTATCTCTCCCTATCTTAATTACATTAATTGTAATTGTAAAAAAAAATTGTCCTTCATTTCAAAGAAGACCATGACATCAGGGAGCTGATGCCATAAGCACATGAGTTGAACTTGGATGAGGGGGCTGTGCTAAGACAGCAACCTCACTTTCTCCTCCAGAGTCATCTGGGTCCAGTGGCCAGATAGGAATCAGGATGACTGGAGATGGCCCTGGATGTGAGGCAATCCGGGTTAAGTGACTTGCCCAAGGTCACACAGCTAGTGAATGTCAAGTATCTGAAGCTGGATTCAAACTTCTGTCCTGGCTCCAAAGTCAGTGCTCCATCCACTATGCCACATAGCTGCCCTCATGTTAATAACAAACTCAGGTGGACAATGATCAGGATGCTTGTCCTGTCAGGAAGAGATAAACAAGAGTCCAAATAGTCTTGTATGAGCATGATAGTCTTTGAGAAGTTTGAGTAACTTAATACAGTGCAACTTTCATGTTTAGGCCACAAAGGACATTAATGTTTTTCCCTAATTCTGTTTCTGTACAAAAATCAACTCTTTCCCAGTTAAAAAAAGTGATCATTTTTTTCTGAAGGTTTAGATGGTAAATTCAGAATCAAACTTCATGTCTAATCTATACTTTCTATCAATTTTATTTTTAAGGTTTTTACAGTTTTCAGGTTCATCGAAGATAGTCCCCCTTCCAAACTACCCCTCACCAAATTTTCAAACCCCTATTTCAGTGTATTCTCCACATTTTTCCACTTTAAGCTTCCTTGCCATACTTAATTTTTTTTCCCTTCTGTCCCTCTGGTTCCACTTCTTTCTCTGATCAGTTCCTCCTATTACTTTCATTTTGAAGAAAAGTTCAGACTAGGCATCCTTTATTTTCTATTCTTGACCACCATGCTCTTACAAGGGTACCTCCCCACAGCGGTGTGCCAATCCATGTTTAACAACCAGCTTGAGGAGGATGAACCCACAACAGACTTTGTTTGTTTTTGGTTTTTTTAGGTTTTTGTAAGGCAAACGGGGTTAAGTGGCTTGCCCAAGGCCACACAGCTAGGTCATTATTAAGTGTCTGAGACCGGATTTGAACCCAGGTACTCCTGACTCCAGGGCCGGTGCTCTATCCACTGTGCCACTTAGCCGCCCCAACAACAGACTTTAAAGTTTAATTTTATCATTGATATTTCTCCATCACTTTCTTAGATCATCAACAACAATAAAGCAAATATGAATCTTGTAGCTTTACCAACACTGAAAATTTAACAATCAGATTTCAGAGACAAGCTGATTCATATTCATTCCGGCTCCCTTGCCTCTCTTTTCACTCCCCTTGAGAGGAGGGGACAGACTTTTTTTGGTTTATATTTGTATTCCCAGATATAGCACATTGCTTGGGATACAGTATGCTCTTAATAAATGCCTGATGACTTAATCTGACATCTCCCCAATCACTGATTATTGCTCCAGTATCATTTGTCAATTGATAGCTCCTCAATATATTAGAGAAGTAATTAATAGCAATAAAGTTTTATAAAAGGAATATTTAATGAGAAGATATACACATGAACATAATCCCTTAGATGTGGTTGACCAGCTTTGCCCAAGGGGTAACCAATACTGTGAATATCCTTTGGTCCAGCAATACCACTATTAGGTCTGTCTCCCAAAGAAATCATTAAAAAGGAAAAAGACCCATGTATTTCTAGGAATTGTTTTTGCAGTGGCAAAGAACTGGACATTGAGAGAATGTTCATCAATTGGGAATGTCCGAACAAATTATGGTATATTAATATCAAGGAGTACTATTGTTCTGTAAGAAATCTTGAGTGGATGGACTTTAGAAAAGCCTGGAAAGGGTTAGCTAGGTGGCACAGTGGTTAGAGCACTACCCTACTGTCTAGAGGGTCTGAGTTCAGTTCTGGCCTCAGACACCTAATACTTACTTAACTGTATGACCTTGGTCAAGTCACTTAACCCTTGCGAAAGAAAACAAAGACCAACTGATGCTAGATAAGTAAACATTGTAAATATCATCTGTAACATTGTGTGATGATCAATTATAACAGCCCTAGTTTTTCTCAGAAGTACAATGATCAAAGACAATTTTAAAGGACCTGTGATAGAAAATGCCATCCACATCCAGAACAGTCTGAATGCAGACAAAACTTACTATTTTCAATTTGGTTTATGTCTTTTGCTTTTTTCCTCTTTTGCTCTGATTATTTTTTCAAAAAATGACTTATTTGGAAATATTTTAACATAGTTGTAGATGTGTAATCTCTATCAGATTACTTGCAATCAAGAGGTAGGGGAAAAGGGAGGGGAGGGAAGGTGAAAAATATGAAACTCAAAATCTTACTCAAAAATGAATGTTGAAAACTATCTTTGTTTATAGTTGGACAAAATAAATTAATTAAAAATGAATAAATGAAAGATGTAGTTGAACAGAACAGAGTACTCTAAAGCTATCACTACCCAGTCCTGAACCCTTAGTCCCTCTCTTTCCTTTTAAAATAATAAACTCAACAAAAATACAAATCTTTCAAAAGATCTTCAAAAGAAGATCAAAAAAGAATATTGGATATGAAACCATGAACTTCTGCCACAAATGATTACTATTTCAAATTTAACAAGCCTTAGGAACTCCTTTCTAAATTTTTTTCTGAAATGCATCCTCTCTCAACACATCCTAAAAGGCCTTGGCTCTTTTCTGACTGCCATGAGACCCCATTGATTCATTCAACATTCATTTTTTAAAATTTTGTTTTATTTATTTAAGGCAATGGGGTTAAGTGACTTGACCAAGGTCATACAGCTAGGCAATTATTAAGTGTCTGAGGTCAGATTTGAACCCAGGACCTCCTGACTCCAGGGCCACCTAGCTGCCCTGACCCCACTGATTCATGTAAAGCTTGAAGTCCACTTCCCACTAGACCACATTTTTCAACAGGTCTATTATTCTATCTCATTAGGAAGACACAGAGGACAAACATCCTGACCCAATTGTTTTCTCTCTCCCTTGAAAAGAATAATGATGGTGCCTCAAAAACATGGATGAATGAATCCATATTCTCTAGTGAAGATGAGCTGCCTAGATACCTATTTTTCTTATTTCTTCTTTTTAGTAAAATATTTTTTAATTTTTTATTTTAAATGATATTTTTCTAATTACGTATAAAGACAATTTTAACAGCCTTTTTTGAAATAAAATTTTGAGTTCCACATTTTTTTCCTTCCCTTTCTTCATCCCTCCCTCTCTTAGTCAGTGTAAGCAATTTGATATAGCAAATCTAATTCTTTCAGGGAACTAGTTGTTAAACATTTACTAACACACTTCTGGCTAGAAGGGACCCAAGAAACTGAGCATGACTCCTTTGTTTTACAGAAGAAGAAACTGAGGCATAAAGAGGTTAAGTGCAGGGTCAGTAAGTACCTGAGGCAGGAAAATCTGATCTCTATCCTGAAGGATGGAATCCAGGACCATCTCCAGTCATCCTGATTCCTATCTGGCCATTGAACCCAGATGACTCCAGGGGAGAAAGTGAAACTGGTGACTTAGCACAGTAAACCTCATTCAAATCTAGTTCACATGCATGGGATGGCATCACCTACCTTTGATGTCATGATCTTTGAAAACAAAGGAAAGATATCATCATCATCCTCAAGGAGTTTGGAATCAATCCTACTCAATCCAGGGAGTATTTATTAGGCAGCTACTATGGGCAAAGGAGGCTTCTAGGCCAGGTACTGGGGAGATAAAAACAAGAGACAATGGTATCTGACATCAAGGTGCTTCTGTTCTACTAAGGAGAATACAGCAATCCATAGACAAGAATCGATAAGGTACCTGGATATTAATGCCAGGATATAAACCATAAACTGGCAAGTCAGTTATGAGGTTGGAAGAGCGAGAGCAATAACAACCAAAGGGCATCAGGAAAGGGTCTAAGGAAGAGCTGAGCCTTGAAGGATGCTCACGAGTCTGAGGCAGAGCTAAGAATGGAGTGCATTCCAGGCATGGGGACACCACCTGTGCAAAGGCCTGGAGACGAGGTTGAGGAACAGGAGAGAGGCCAGCTTGACTGGAGAGTGAAAGGAAGACAAGTTTAGCACACAAGAAACAGTAAACAAAGCAAGATTGAAGCAAATTAGGTGGGAGAGATTAATAGTACAAGAGGAATTCAAAGCAGACAGGTGAGGGGCAGCTAGATGGTGGAAGAAGTGCCCCAGAATTGGGAGGAACTGAGTTCAACTCCTGCCCCAAACATTTACTAGGTATGTGACCCCAATTACCTCCCAAAAAAAGTAGACAGATGGTATCATAATTTTTTAATTTTTTATTTATTTAAGGCAATGGGGTTAAGTGACTTGCCCATGGTCACAGAGTTAGGCAATTATTAAGTGTCTGAGGTTGGATTTGAACTCAAGTCCTCCTGACTCCAGGGCAGGGTGCTCTACCCACTGCACCACCTGCCCCCCCATCAGAATATTCTTAACAGACAACCCAGTGGTGTCTTAGGACCATGTTGGGTCTGATGGGTTTGAGAGAGAGCACAAAACCAAATAAGTCAAGGTCATGGATTCAATTCCCTATGCCAACCTACCAGATCCTCATTGAAAGGAAAGTCCCGGGGCGGCTAGGTGGTGCAGTGGATAGAGCACTGGCCCTGGAGTCAGGAGTACCTGAGTTCAAATCCCACCTCAGACACTTAATAATTACCTGGTTGTGTAGCCTTGGGCAAGCCACTTAACCCTCTTGCCTTGCAAAAAAAATGAAAGAAAGAAAGAAAGAAAGAAAGAAAGAAAGAAAGAAAGAAAGAAAGAAAGAAAGAAAGAAAGAAAGAAAGAAAGAAAGGAAGGAAGAAAGGAAGAAAGAAAGGAAGAAAGAAAGAAATGAAAGTCCTATTTCTCAGTCACAAATTAAACCCTTACTCATCAGGATGACCCTCTAAATGACACGTGGTTGTGCCCCATGCTGGTGGTGATGGGAGATACCAGGCATTTGGCAACATACCCAGCACAACTTGGGAATCAGCTCCCATTGACAGGGAATGTTATTTTAGCATCCAAGAAGAGCAGAATGGATGAACGTGAGGTCATTTGATTCAACTTCTCTTCTTATCTACCAATCAACAAACATTAAGAACTTCATTTGGACCAGGTACTGTGCTTGGATGAAAATGAACCAAAAGGAAAATAAAACGTGAATACAGGAAACTGATAAGTCACAGAGGCCGGATTAGAACTCAGGACCCTAGGGCAGCTAGGTGACTCAGTGGATAGAGCATCAATCCTGAAGTCAGGAGGATCTGAATTCAAATCTGGTCACATAAATTTAATAATTACCTAGCTGTGTGATCTTGGATAACTCTCTTAACTCTATTGCCTTACCAAAAAAACAAAACAAATGTTCTCTAAGTGGAAGTCCCAGTGAATCAGGCCCAATTCTTTTTGGATTCATCATTCCAGGATCCTCTATCCTCTCTCTCTCTCTCTCTCTCTCTCTCTCTCTCTCTCTCTCTCTCTCTCTCTCTCTCTCTCTCCTTTCAGCCTCTCTCTTTATTTTAAGAAAATAAACAAGGTTCTAAAGCTGGGAGGGTCTCATTTTACAGATGACAAAAGTCAGACCCCGAAAAAATGAAGTCACTTGCTCCAGAGTCCACTAGCTCAAATATTTAGGCTTGTTCCTTCCTATCTTCCAATCTGTGAAGTCATGCCATCTCTCCAGACCTCAGATTCATTAAATTTATGCTCTGATGATAGACTGAGGCAGTATTTGAACCCAGATCTCCTGACTCCAAAGCCAGGTCTCTTCCTCCCAGACATGTGTCCTCCAGATGCACCTTCACACCAAGTTCCAACTTCCCCAACTCTTCATTCATTCAATACGCTCCAATACACCCTAATATACCCCCAAAGCAGTGGAGTCCATGAGGTCCCACACTCAGAGTTTTCTATTCATGGGGGATGAAAATAAGAGGCCAACACTGGATCCTTTTCAATGGGATTTTCCCCAACAAGGAGAACATTCATTGAAGCAAATTAGGTAAACACAGGTGGCAGGTGTGGGCTCTGTTGAAGAAGTCAAAGAAGGATCCAACAAAGGGTTATCCAGAATTGGTCCTGGCTCAGTCTCTACTTGAAGGAGGAGACAGTGTGGCACAGTGTAAAGAGTGAGCCGGCAATGCTCTACAACTACCCTGAATCAACAATGATGAGATCATGCACCATCTGGGACCCCCAAACCCCCAGAACCCAAGTGAGCCCCTTCCCCACCCCTTTAGGAAACTGACGTTCAAAAAAGAAGCACAATATCTGACTTTGTTGCCCTTTAGCTCACAAGATCATAGATGTAGAGCTGGAAGAAACATCAAAAGTCATTGAGACCAATCCCTTCATTTTACAAATGAGGAAACTGAGGCCCAGGGAGGTTAATTGTCCAAGGTCACATAGGTAATAAGGGACAGAGGTAAAATATGAACCTGACCCCAAAATTGATGTTCTTTCCACTGTACAGTCCTCTGTCTCTATCGTTTTCTCCCCTTCTGGCCTGCCTCACCTAGGTCACACCAATTGTTTATCTGTTTAAAGAGAGTGCCAGAGAAATCCTGAATCAGTCTCATGGCAAGGTCCTTCTGCTTTGAGGTAGGTATATTGCCTCACATCCAGGGCCATCTCCAGTCATCTTGATCCATATCTGGTCACTGGACCCAGATGGTTTTAGAGGAGAAATGAGACTGTTGACTTAGCACAGCATCTCCTCACTCAAATCCAATTCATGTGCTGTCACGGCATCACTTCCCTGGTGTTGTCTTCTTTGAAAATGAAGGACAAACATTCTTTTTAGATGAGAGGTCAAGATAGCCTCCATTTTGTTTCTTAGACTGAAACACTGGCAGGCATATGTGAACGGGAAGGCTCGCCTGGTGGCGCTCTCTCCAACGTGTACAATTCCCAACAACTGGAGAGTTCTTAAGGGGCAGGAGATTCACCAACCCCTTGGTCATCCAGTGATTCCATTTCTGCCACTGCCTCCACTCACATCCATGAAGATGGAAGATGCTTCCCCAGCTCCTGAAGGCTCCCTCAAGATACCAGGGCTCAGGCTAAGCTAGTCCCTTGCTTCTTTCCCCATCCAAATCTTTGTTTGTTTGTTTTCTCTGGTCTCACAGTAAAAAAGATTTCCTGTCTCACATCTGTTCAGAAAAAGGGGACACACAATGCTGATATTAAAAACGAGCATCTGTCTTTGGCCTTCTGATAGCCAGAAGGGTTGCTGACTTAACGTCTTACAGCTGGGGGGTCTGAGGGTGTCTGGAGGTCTGGATCTGAGCAGAAGTGGAGCAGGGGGATGGGCAGTGTGAGCCTGATCTCCAGCTGTCCCTCACCACTCAGGGGTCCGCTGTTGCCATGGAAAACAAAGATGGGTTAGTGTGACTGATGGGAGCCAAGAGTCCTTCAGCTGAGATCAATTCAGAGAAGGCTGGAGGGGAGGAGTCACTGAACAGGAACCGCACACTGGCGCGTGGTGGGCTCCCAGAAATCAGTGGGCTAGGTGGCCGGTTGCTCCCCTAGGGGTTGAATCCCTGTAATAATCGGCCCTATTTCTGCCTCTTACTAAGCCTCTCAGACATGTCTTCACTTCAGACACAGATGTGGCAGCTAGTCCCCATTCCTGCTTGGACCAATGCCCTCTTCACTTGTGTTGCCTGTGACCTTCCCCAAATTATGCATGTCCTTTGTTCTTAAAGAAGACCATGACATCAGGGAGGGGGATACCATGACATCCAAGTAAATTGGATGTGAGTGAGGGGAGGCCATGCTAAGTCAACAACCTCATTTTCTCCTCCAGAATCATCTGGGTTGGGGGGGGGGGGGTGGCTAGGTGGTGCAATGGATAGAGCACTGGCCCTGGAGTAAGGAGTCCCTGAGTTCAAATCCAGTCTCAGACACTTAATAATGACCTAGCTGTGTGGCCTTGGGCAAGCCACTTAACCCCATTGCCTTGCAAAAACCTAAAAAAAGCAAAACAAAACAAAAAAACAGAATCATCTGGGTTCAGTGACCAGATATGAATCAGGACAACTAGAGATGGCCCTGGTTGCGGGGCAATCAGGGTGAAGTGACTTGCCCAAGGTCACTCAGTAACTGTCAAGTGTCTGAGACCACATTTGAACTCCAGTTCTCCTGACTCCAGAACTACTGCTCCATCCATTGTTCCACCTTAGCTGCTCCCAAACAAGAGAACATCTATCCACTCCCAAGACTTGCCCCCCCAGCCCCAGCTTGTCATGAGTCCTGAGGGGCACAGAATCCATTCCCCAATGATGGCAGTAGAAGGAGAACCCAGGTATTAGGGAAGAGGTCCATTTGAAGACATGAGCAGCATTATTGCAAAACAGCTTTGACTAGGTTGGCTTTACATGCCCTTTGACCCACTACCAGACCCTGAGGAGGTCCATGATAAAAAAGAGTGCTCAGCAAATGAATGGTAAGGGGATCAAGGGAGATTGCAGAAGTCTCTGATATCCCTGAGGTAGGACTCTATTGCTTTGCCCTTATTCAGGTCCAGGTCACAGTCTGGGGCCTCAGTCTCAGGAAAAGGAGTTTCACTGCCTTAGTGGAGCAGGGTCCCTCCTCACAACTCCAGGGCAGAGGGGGTTGCCTGTGGTCATCCACAAACAAGAGCCCAGGCCAGGAGAGCAGTCAGAACCTTTCACAAGACATTAGAGGGGTTGAGTTCCCTGCAAAAACTCTCAAAAGTTTGAGACAGTGTAATCTCCACCCTGGAAGCAGAGCCTCACCTTAACAAAGAGATGAAATCAAGTCGGGGAAATGAGCTGGGGAAATGAGCAAACAATAGAAGAAAAAAATCTGATCATAGACAATAACTTTGGTCCTATGGAGGATCAAAAGTAGGTCCTCACTCAGAAGATAACAAAGTCAAAGCTTCTGTATTCAAAGCCTTCAAGAAAAATATGAATTGTTTATAGAAGAATATGATTACCAGGTTCTGGAAGAGCTCAAGAAAGATTTTGAAAATCAAGTAAGGGAGGTAGAGGAAAAATTGGGAAGAGAAATGAGAGTGATGTGGGAAAATCATGAAAACTAAGCCAGCATCTTAGTGAAGTAATTACCAAAGAATACCAAAGAAAACAGCATCTTAAAAACCAGTTTGGAGCCTATGGAAAAAGCAATCCAAAAGGCCAATGAGGAGAAGAATGCCTTAAAAAGCAGAATTAGCCAGGTGGAAAAATTCATTGTAGAAAATGTAAAATAGAGCTAAGGGAAACTGATGACTTTTTGAGAAATCATAAAACAATAAAACAAAACAAAACCAAAAGAAGGAAAAACTAGAAGAAAATGTGAAATATCTCATTGGAAAAACAAGTGACCTGGAAAACCAATCTAGAAGATATAATTTTAAAATTATTGGACTACCTGAAAGTCATGACCCTGAAAAGAGTTTAGACTTCATTTTTCAATAATCCAGGAAAATTGATTGCCCTGATATCCTAGAAGCAGAGGGTAAAAAAGAAATTGAAAGAATCCACCAAAAGCCTCCTGAAAGAGATCCCAAAATGAAAACTACCAGTCATATCATAACCAAATTTCAGAACTCCCCAAGTCAAGGAGAAAAATATTGCAAGCAGCCACAAAGAAACAATGCAAATATTGTGAAGGTACAATCAGGATTTCACAAGATTTAGTATCTTCTACATTATGGGCTCATAGGGATTGGAATATGATGTTCCAGAAGGCAAAAGAGCTTAGAGGGCAGTCAGGAAGGGCAAATTAATGATGTTGAACTGCTTGTATTACTGCATGGGAAGATGATACCACTAACTCCTATGAACCTTCTCATTTATTAGGGCAGTTAGAATATAGGGCAGCTTCTATAGATAAGGAGGGAGTTGAATTTGAAGGTATAATAAATTAGAAAGATGGAGTTAATGGATGAGAAAGGAATGAACTGGGAAATAGAGAAAGGAGTGACAGAATGGGTAAGTTATTTCACATTAAAGAAGCAAGAAAGAGCTTTAGCAAAGGAGTGTCATGTGAGAGGGTAGTTACATACAACACATTTTTTTTTCTTTTTTGTTGTTTTTTTGCAAGACAATAGGGTTAAGTGATTTATCCAAGGTCACACAGCTAAGTAATTATTAAAATGTCTGAGGTCAAATTTGAACTCAGGTCCTCCTGACTCCAGGGCTGGTGGTCTAACCACTTCACCAACTGACCACTCCTTATAACACACTTTTGAAGAGGGACAGGGTGAAAATGGAGAGAGGATAAATAAATGAGGTGGAAGGCACTAGGATGGAGGGAAATACAGTTATCAATAGCAACTATGGGAAAAAATATTAAATGCTATCCACTTCAAAGAAAGAACTGATGGTGTCTGAATACAGACTGAAGCACACTCTCCCCCCACCTTCATTTTTCTTGAGCTTCTCTTTCTTTGGGGGGAAGGATTATGTTTACTTTGACAACATAAATTTGGTAGTAATGTGTTTCACGGCTACACATTTTTAATCTATACCAAGTAAATGGCTTGCTCAATGCGGGGAGTGGGATGGAAGGAAGGGAGAGAATTTGGAACTCAAGGTTTAGGAAGTAAATGCTGTAATTTGCTTTTATGTGTAGCTGGGATAAAAAAAATGTTAAAAAAAAAAGAAATGAGGGGCGGCTAGGTGGTGCAGTGGATAGAGCACTGGCCCTGGAGTCAGCAGTACCTGAGTTCAAATCTTGCCTTAGACACTTAATAATTACCTAGCTGTGTGGCCTTAGGCAAGCCACTTAACCCCATTACCTTGCAAAAAAAGTAACCTAAACAAAAAAAAAAAAAGAAATGAAATGACAGAGAAAAACAACACTGCTTTTTGCTTCCTCAGTGTTTGGCCCTCTACCTGTCCTGGTGCTTCAAGATCTGGAATTACCCCCCCAAAATGCTGGTTCTTGATCTTTGGTGAGGAGGTGGACAGATTTTTAAGGCTCATTAAAAAAAAATAGTCTTCCAGTGACTCTATCTAGTTGTAAGTCATAGAATACCTCAAACTCTATAGAACTGAGATTGGAAGTCACTTGAAAGGCAATGGAAAGCTAGCTACAGGATGAGTGTGAGCATGCTTCATTCTACTCCAAATAAAAACCTGTGCAAGCAAAACAGTCAGAAGGATGTCATCAGACAGGGAAAGAAAAGAGAAGTCAGTCACCCAGAGAAAACAAAAATTTGTAGACTCCTAGGTCTAGCACTGGAAGGATCTTAGAGGCCCCTTCTCATTGTACAAATGGGGAAACTGAGGCCTCATAAAGGGACATGATTCACCTAAGGTCACTCTAAAATTAAGCATCAGAAACAGGAACTGAAGCTTCGCAGCATCCTTCAAATACACCCCCTTTTTTCTTCTGACCCTGCCCTGGGGCAGACCTTCATCACCTCATGCCTGGACTATTGTCATAGCTGTTGGGGGGTTGGCCTACCTCTTGTCTCTTTCTCCACTCTTGTCCATCTTCTGTTCAGCTACCAAAGTGACCTTGTCACCTCATTATTCAGTAAATTCCAAAGGCCAAAGGATCAAATACCAAATGCTCTGGCCTTCATAACCCAGTTCCCTCCCATCTTTCCGTATTCTTGCACCTTACTCTCCACCATGTTCGCTTCCAGCCACTGACTGGCTTCCTGGCTGTTTCATAGATATGAACCTCCATTTAAGGGGCTGCTAGGTGGCGTAGTGGATAAAGCACTGTCCTTGGAGTCAGGAGTACCTGGGTTCAAGTCCAGTCTCAGACACTTAATAATTACCTAGCTGTGTGGCCTTGGGCAGGCCACTTAACCCCATTTGCCTTGCAAAAAAAAAAAAACCTAAAAAAAAAAAAGAACCTCCATCTCTCTCAGCTCCAGGCAGTCTCTCAGGTTGTCCCTCATATTTGGAATGCTCTCACTTCTCCACTCCAACCCCTGACCTCCCTGGCTTCCTTTGAGTTCCAACCAAAAACCCCACCCCCTATGGAAGGAAGCCTTCTCCAACTCCTCTTAATTCTAATGCTTTCCCTCTGTTCATTATTTCCTCTTTATCTTACAGCTTGCTTTGCACAAATTTATTTGCACATTGTCTCAGACACTAGATTGCAAATTCCTTAAGGACAGAGACTGCATTTTTTTTTTGCCTGCACAGTGAGCTCTTAACAAATGTTTATTGATTCATTAATTGATCCACTGACTCCAAAATTGGGGCTCTTTCCATGATACTGGTATCCACAGCATGTCAACAATATGAGAGGGAAGCCAGGAGCATATTGAGTGGAACCCCTGCAGAATATTCACAGGAGAACACAGCTTGTATCCTGAAGGAAATAGGATCCCAGATCTGTGAAAATATCAATGCAAAGTTCCAATTGGACCTGGGACTTCATTGCTGTAGGCATCTCTCTACCATTGCTGATTAGCATCTTCTTTTCGACTTACAGTCAAAGTGACATGCCCAGAGCCACATGGCTATGAAGTGTTAGAGGCAGGAGTGAAGGACTAAAAGACTGGCTCTCTAACCACTAGACTACACTGTCTCAGAGCTGCCTAACCATGCCCTGCATCCTTCTAATTTTGGAAGATGCCTCATCTTCCATGACAAATGGACAAAAAAGTTTGGCATAAATGGAATTTTTTTCTCTACAGAGCCAATCATGGATTGGGAATGAAGAAATATGGGTTCTAGCCCCATTTCTTCCATCTACTGGGTGCCACAGAGACAGTCAGTGAATGTTTCCTTCTCTCTAAAAAGAGGGATGTTAAGATCTCTTCTAATTCTGAAATGCTGGTTTCAGCTTGGTCTGCTCTTTTTCTGGGACCCATGCTCTTTTTTTTTTTAAAAAAGACTTTATTTTGAGTTTTACAATTTTTCCCCTAATCTTACTCCCCTCCCCCCACCCCCCACAGAAGACAATTTGCCAGTCTTTACATTGTTTCCATGGTATACATTGATCCAAATTGAGTGTGATGAGAGAGAAATCATATCCTTAAGGAAGAAACAAAGTATGAGAGATAACAAGATCAGACAATAAGATATCTGGGTTTTTTCCTAAATTAAAGGTAATAGTCCTTGGTCTTTGTTCAAGCTCCACAGTTGTTTCTCTGGGCATTCTCCTTTGCAGACAGCCCCAAATTGTTCCTGGTTGTTGCACTGATGGAATGAGGTTGATCATCGCCCCCATGTTGCTGTTAGGGTGTAGTGTTTTTCTGATTCTGCTCATCTCGCTCAGCATCAGTTCATGCAAAACCCTCCAGGCTTCCCCTAATTCCCATGGGACCAGTACTCTTTAGGCACCCTGGGGGAGTTTATGGATCCCCTCCTCAGAATAAGGTTTTGAGACCATTGGAGGAACAGGGAAATTCAGTTAGATTAGAAAATCAAGATGTCATTTTTTCCCCCAATCTAAATTCACAGATACCTTGGAATCTTATCAAACCTTCCCTCCCCCCTTAAGAGCTCCTGTTTTATATGGTCTCCAAGGAGTGCCCCCAGCTATACCACTGAACCAGAACTGGATTTTTCAAACACACAGAGGAAGTTCCCTAGGGCAAGGAAATCCTATAGTGAATGCTCTTGTAAAATGAAGGATTCTTTTGCAATGGAAAGCATTACCCTGGGGTTAAACTATACAATAAATGGATATAGTGCTGGAATCAACAATCAAGTTTAGAGGTCATCCAGGTCAACTCCCTATTGCTATTCTCAGCAATACATTGATTCAAGACAATTCCAAAGGATTTATGATGAAAAATGTTATCCACCTCCAGAGAAAGAACTGATGGAGTCTGACTGCAAATCGAAACCTACCTTTATTCACTTTCTTCATTTTTATCTTGGCTTCTTTTTCCCCCCTTTTCTTTTCTTTTTTGGCCGGTGTTTTCATTCACAACACAACTAATGGGGAAATATGTTTTGCATGAATGATATGTCAGATTGCTTACTATCTCTGGGAGCAAGGGGAAAAAAGAATTTGGTACTCAAGATTTTTTTAAAATCATGTTAATGGGGGCGGCTAGGTGGCGCAGTGGATAAAGCACCGGCCCTGGAGTCAGGAGTACCTGGGTTCAAATCCAAGGCAGAAACTTAATAATTACCTAGCTGTGTGGCCTTGGGCAAGCCACTTAACCCCATTTGCCTTGCAAATTCCTAAAAAAAGAATAATCATGTTAATGAATAATGTAGAAATATGCTTACATGATTGCACATGTATAACCTATATCTATTTGTTTGCTGTCTTGGGGAAGAAGAAGGAGAGGGAGGAAGGAAGAAAAAGTCAGAAATCAAAATCTTATTTAAAAAATGAATATTGGGTGTCTAGGTGATACAGTGGACAGAGCACTGGCCCTAGAGTCAGGAGGACCTGAGTTCAAATGTGGCCTCAGACACTTAATAAGTACCTAGCTGTGTGGCCTTGGGCAAGTCACGGAACCCCATTGCCTTGCAACAGCCCCCGCAATGAATGTTGGTGGATGGAGCACTGACCTTGGAGTCAAGAGGATCAGAAATCAAATCCCACCTCAGACATTTAATATTTACTTAGCTGTGTGACTTTCGACAACCCCATTGCCTTGCAAAAATAAAACAAAAAAAAAAATGTTGAAAATTGCCTTACATGTAATTGGAAAAAATAAAATACTGTTTATATTAAAAATGAAAAAATGAATGTTAAAAATCATTTTCCATATAATTGGAGGAAAATAAAATACTATTTTAAAATATCTTTTTCTCTACTCTGTTTCCCACTGAGCCACATTATTCATTGCCAGCATTGCCAAAGAGGATTCTAATATGCTATGTGATCTTGGGCAAGTCAGTTCCTAATACTGTGAATTAAAGGGATTGGAAAAGATGGATTCTGAAGCTCTTCTGGGTCTTGATCTTGGCTCCTATAACCTCTCAGCTCTCTCCAAGTTCTGACATACTGCAATTCCAGAAAGCAAAGGTTCTTAGCCTTCCAATCTGTGTCATGGTCAACCTGTAGCCGCTGGCTACTTGAGTTTGGTTCTGCCTATGAGGAATCATTATTCAGACTTAGGAAAACAAGAGTGGAAATAAAACAAAAATCTATTAAAAAGGTTACAAGACATAGAAAGGGAGAGAGAGAGAGAGAGAGAGAGAGAGTGAGAGAGAGAGAGAGAGAGAGAGAGAGAGAGAGAGAGAGAGAGAGAGAAAAGAACAGCCAAGCAGGGTTGGCTGGACCACAGGTCAGAGAACTCTGCAGCCCTGAGCTGGAGTCCAACCCAGGTTTTTATGTCTTGCCTCTCATCTTACTGGACCAGGAATTAGGTAGAGGGTGAAACCAAATTTTATATTAAACAGTCAATGGTACCTCAAGAAAGGGAGTTCTCTACCCAAGCAGCCTTTAAGATTACAAATTGTTTCTGTTACAATCATAATTCTCTACTTCTAGCCAATTTACATCTCAAGAGTAGGTGGGAGTCAATTTACATCTCCACCCAATTTCTACATTCACAATTTTCTTCATCTTTCCCCTGCATTGAAACCCATTGAGCAATCTGGGAAGTCAATGGATTCCTTCTCCAAATCATGCTTTTAAATATATAAGATAAAATATATATATATAGGATTACAAAGGAAAGTAATTATATAAAGATGCAATAGTTTCCCATGCAAGTTAACCGATCCCTTGAAATCTAGCCATGGAAACTTTCAGGGTCTATGAGCCCCAGGTTAATTCCCCTTGCTATAATGTGACAACAGTCATTTTGTGATGAAGACTGTTAGTGAGGTTTTGTGCTCATTCATTTAATCAAAAAGCATTTTTAAAGCAGTTACTATGTGCTAGACTACCCTGCTCTAGGTCCTAGAGATTCAAAGACCAGAAGGAACCATCCCTCTGGTTCGCACGCTTCTACCAGAGCATACAGCAGTAGCCTAGATACATAAATACCAGATATAACTAAAATAAACACAAAGCAATAGGAGCACCAACACTGAGGGGAATTTGGCAAGGCCTCCAAAAGGGAAGTTGGTATCTCAAGATTAAAATGTAATGGCAGGGCGTCTAGGTGGCACAGTGGATAGAGCACCGGCCCTGGGGTCAGGAGGACCTGAAAATACAATAAAATATAGATAATGGTCATTTGTGATTTTCTAAGTCAATATGAGCTCACAGGCTGGGAGCCCCCATTTCTACTTGAGTTTGATACTACTTACTACTTTATAACATCCCTACAAGGGGTCACCCAGATTCTGCCCAAGGACTTCCAAGGAGAGAGAATCCATCACTTTTCCAGGGTGTGAATAGAGAGCTGGACATAGAATCTGAAAGACTTGAGTTCAAATCTAGCCTTAGATACTCATACACTATGACCCTCAGAAAATCACAACTGCTGCCTCAATTTCCTCAACTGTAAAATGAAGATAATAATAGCACCTATTTCCCAGAATTGTTGAGAGAATCAAATGAGATAATCAATCAGTACACAATAGTTATTTATTATCTACCTATTATGAGCTGGGCATTTTACTAAGCATAGAAGGTACACAAAAAGCGACAGAGGGCAGTTCCTGCCCTCATGGAACTTACAATGTAATGAGGGAGACAACATGCAAAATATATATATATACAGGATAAATCAGAAATAATTAACAGAGATTAGGTACTAGAATTAATAGGGCTTGGGAAAGATATTTATAAAGTCTTTGATATACAGAAGGTGCTTCATAAATACTCATTCTCTCCCTTCCTGCCCTAAACAGTTCACTGATTTTTGGAATAACTTTGAGTGTTAGGAAGTTTTTCCTGACATCAAACCTTTGCAACTGTCACTCATTTCTCCCAAAACTCCCCTCAAATAAACAAATGAGAAATACATAAATTTTAATCCAGGGATCACATAAAAGAAGTCCCATCATCCCTATTCCATGTAACAACCCTTCAAATACTACAGACAGGCCTAGTAAGCGTCTCCAGGTTGACCATGCCTCATTCCTTCTAGCCATCCACAAATGACAGGAACTCGAGGCCCGTCCTCATCCTGGCTGGCCCTCAGATCAACAGAGCCCTCTTTAAACTCTGAGGTCTGAACCCTAACACACTGTGCCAGGTGTGGGCCGCCCAAGGCAGAGTACAATGACTCTATGACTTCTTTATTCTCAGAAACCCCATCTCCAAGACACTTCAAGATCACAAAGGCCATTTTGACTAAATCTTTCCACATTCAGTCCCCAGATTGATGATTTTGAGTTTTTAAATCCAAGATGAGGCTTTACATTTATCCTTATTAATTTTAACGTATTAGATTTGGCCCAGGGTTCTAGCCTGTTAGCTACTCCCCCCCAGATAAATGTCAACTGCTGATTTGGTAAACATGTCATCTATGCCTTTATCTGAGTTCCTGTTTTTTTTTAAATATATAAACAGTAAAGAGCCAAGCCCAGATTTCCAGTACATTACAATGAAGACTTCTTTCCCGAAAGATAATGATTCATTAGTCAAGCAATAATATTTATTGAGGAGGAAGTAGCTCTTGTGGTGTCTCAGGGATTATTTATAGAGGTGGGTCAGTGGATAGAGCTCTGGGCCTCGAATCAGGAAGAACTGAATTAAATGTGACCTCAGATACAGAAAATTATGTTACCAGAGTCAGGTCACTTAATCCTTAATCGACTAGAGAAGGAAATGGTGAACCATTCCAGTATCCTGCCAAGAAAATCCCATGGACAGTGGGTCATGAAGACTACACAACACAATCAGTATTTATTATAAACATTTCCTATGCTCCAGTCACCATGCTAAGTCACAGGGATACAAAGAATGGAAAAAGACAGACCCTGCCCTCAAAAAGCTTATAGTCTATTATAGGAAGTCAAGAGGCCAATATCTATATACAAATAGATTATAAACAGGAATAAATGGGGGAAATGGGACAGTAATCTCAGGGAGGGGGAAAAGGCACTAGAATTAAAGAGGATAGAAAAAGCCTCCTGTAGAAGATAGGATTTTAGGTGAGACTCCAAGATTAGAGAGGAAAGCCAGAAGACAGCCCTGAGGAGGGGGAATTGCAGGCTGGGGAGGGGATAGGCAGCTGGGAGATCAGGAACCATGTCCAAGGAAGAGCAAGGAGATCAGTGTCACTGGATCATGGTGTATGTGGAAAGGAGTAAGGTATGAGAAGATCAGAAAGGTAGGAATGATCCAGGTTATGAAGGGCTTTACAAGTAAAACAGAGGATTTTATATTTAATCCTAGAATTAAAAAAGCCACTGGAACTTTCTAAATAGGGAGATGTAGGGGAAAAATAAGAACCAGGATTATTATTTTGGTGGTGTTGTAATAATTATATATATATATATATATATATATATATATATATATATATATATATATATATATATATATTTTAAGGTTTTTGTAAGGCAAATGGGGTTAAGTGGCTTGCCCAAGGCCACACAGCTTAAGTGTCTGAGGTCAGATTTGAACTCAGATACTCCTGACTCCAGGGCTGGTGCTCTATCGACTGCACCACCTAGCCACCCCCTGGTGTTGTAATATCTTGATAAATTAATATCCCCAAACACCTGGTAACCTAATAGTAGAAAGTCCTTCACCCTTATTGAAGAAAAAATAAAATATAACTATGCAAGGACATATGAAAAAGAATAGTCTCATCCACTATTTTTGGATTAGAGACCCTGAAATATAGTCTAAAAGGACTTCTTTTTTAATAGTACAAGTATTTGGTCATTTTCCTTTGCCTCCTGTCCCTGAACAAGAAATGCATTCTTATTCCAATTATAAATTCTACTGGTTGTATTACAAAATTACTCCCCATCCTGCCCTGGTTGATCCTCCTCTTTCTCTGCCCCTCCTCATCTGTAAAATGCTTACCTTATCTCTCTTAAGTTGCTGCAAAATGATGCTAATTGGTTATATACACTAAGCAGGCCTAAAGGTTTATAAAAACCAATCTTTACCCTAGGAAACTGAATCTGCTATTCAGTTAATAAATTGTTTCCCTTTCAGCTTGGCCTCCTTATCTTTGACCCACAGACATAGACCCATATTGATGGGAACACTTCTCCCATCAGATCCCAATCTTCTTGGTTGAGAGAATTCCTTGACAGGTTAGACCTGATATTTAGGAAAATCAATTTGATGTCCAAGTGAAAGATAGCCTTGAAGCAATCATTAATGATTATTCTGTGGGTCCAGTCAATCAACCAATTATGAATCTAATCCAACTCTCACCTATCCCCTATCTCTTCAACTTTTTTTTAAAAGACTATCAAAGTCTTTGCTAGAATCCAGGTAAACTCTTGTCTACAACCTCTCACTGACCTGCCAGGCTATTAATTAATTAAAATAGGAAATAAGGTCTGCTGAACATGAAACCAGGATGGTTCTTGATGAGTCCTGCTTCCCTTTCTGGGTGTTCCCTCACCATCTCTTTAATAACATGTTCTAGAATTTTCCCATGATTTTGTAGACTCCTCTTTTCCCATTTTTGCAAAATGAGACAGTTGCCCTTCTTCAGGACTTTAGTGTCCCTCTCAGCCTCTAGGATCATTCAAACATCATCGATGGCTTCACAATCACACCTAACAATATTTTTAGTTGCAAAAGGCATAATTCCTCTGGACCAGATGACCTTAATTCAGAGACAGGGCCAGTGGTATATAATATGTGTGTATTTAGTATGATATATAATAAGTGCCTTTTTCATTCATTCATTCATACATCAAGGGCAATTAGATACTCTTTTACTAATTCCTGATTTACCCAATAGTATCAGCTCCTTATTAATCTCCTTTATTCTGTCCCTTCCAGTCCAAAAGTCAATCTCTTTGACAGAGAAAATAGAATCAAATAGAATCAAAGTAAGCATAGAACGTCTCTACCTTCTCTCTCTGCTCTTGGTTATCATTATCCCATCTACCCCATGTCTTTTCCTTTCTTTGCACCTTTCTCCTCAACTAGTTAGGTGGTTTTTTTTAAGGCAAACTTTGTTTTCATCTTGAGTTGGGCAGAATATATAAAATTCATTAGATGGTCAAACTTCACAATCTGAGTCTAACCAGCATCTGAAGAAGCCCTTCTGGATTCCATTCCAGGCAAGGACTCATCTACATTTTTTTTTTTTTGCTTGGAAGTACTCTGTTTTGAAAGATCTTGGTTCTTTTTTATTTTATTTTTTTTAGTTTTCACAAGGAAATGGGGTTAAGTGGCTTGCCCAAGGCCACACAGCTAGCCACCCCAATCTTGGTTCTTTTTGAAGGTCTTCATTCCACTGTTGAATAGCTCTAAATATTAGAAGGGGCAGGGGTTGCTAGGTGCCGTAATGGATAGAGCACCGGCCCTGGAGTCAGGAGTACCTGAGTTCAAATCCAGCCTTAGACACTTAATAATTACCTAGCTGTGTGACCTTGGGCAAGTGCCTTGTGTGTGTGTGTGTGTGTGTGTGTGTGTGTGTGTGTGTATATATACATATATATATATATATATATATATATATATATATTAGAAGGGGCAGGTAGATAGTGATGTTTGTCCTTCCTTCTCAAAGAAGGGAAAGTGATACCATGACAAGTATATTGTAAGGAATGGAATGGAAGGAGAGATTATTAATTTATATTACAAAGACTGGGGTCTGCCTGTGATTGTACCTATAGGCAGGTATGTGAGTGTAAGACAAAGGAACTGACTCTGACCTGATCAGACCTGAGATTAGAGCAGGCCTGTCCCAGGGTCCTGGTCCTTTCCAAGTGCTTCTGCTCAGGGAGGTTCATGCATATTACTGTTCACTCCCCAGTGCTCATTAGTATAATGAGATGGGCGGGGAAAACATATAGGGGGAATGCATCAATTAGATTACGATGTTGATCAATGATTGTTATAAAGGGAAGGAATAAGCCTTTCAAACTGCACATAAGACTGGATATTGATATAATTCAGGGTCCTCTTTCCTTAAGAGAGGAGGTCCTTCTTTGCAAAGATGAATTAATAGGGGCAGCTAAGTGTTGCAGTGGATAGAGCACCAGCCCTGGAGTCAGGAGTACCTGGGTTCAAATCCGGCCTCAGACATTTAATAATGACCTAGCTGTGTGGCCTTGGGCAAGCCACTTAACCCCATTGCCTTGCAAAAACCTAAAAAAAAAAAAAAAAAAAGAATTAATAAAAGCCATTTTAATTACTAAGTATTTATAATAATGAGTCATTGATAACACACATAAATTGCATTTGAGTGAGGGGAGCTGTGCTAAGTCACCAGCCTCACTTTCTCTTCCAGATTCATCTGGGTCCAGTGACTAGATATGGATCGGGAAGGCTGGAGATGACCTAGATGGGAGGCAACCAGGATTAAGTGACTTACCCAAAGTCACACAGCTAGTGTCAAATGTCTGAGGTCAGATTTGAACTCCTGTCTTCCTGACTCCAAGGTCAGTCAGTGTTCTATCCACTGTGCCACCCAATGACTAGAATACTTGTCTTGGGATCAAGCTTTATTATGTTCATGAGTTCAAATCCAGCCTCAGGCATTCACTAACTTTGTGACGCTGTGCAAGTCACTTTACCCCATTTGCCTCAGTTTCCTCATCTGTAAAATGAACTGAAGAAGGAAATGGCAATCCATTCTAGTATCTTTGCCAAGAAAACCTCAAATGATTTGGACAGCCCTAGGAGATCAGCTATGAACAATGCTATCCCCATCCAGAGGAAGAAAAACAAAACAAAACAAATAAAACAAACCCTACAGAATCTGAATGAACACTACACTCACTTTTAAAAAATGTCTCCTATTTCTTTCTTTCCTATCTCATAGCTTTCTTTCTTTTCCCTTAATCCTAATTCCTCATGCTGAAAATGACTAACCTCTAAACATGTTAAACATAAATGTATATGTACAATGATTCACTTGACTGTTCACTGAGAGGAGGGGGTTGGGAAAGGAGGGCAGAAGGAAATTATGCAACTTAAAAATATGAATATGCATGTGGATGAATGATGAAAATCTTTTATAACATATAATTAGAAAAAATAAAATATCAATTAAAAAAAGAAAATCTCAAATGGGGTCATGGAGAGTTGGACATGACTAAAAACAGCTGAACGATGACAAATTATTAGAAAGTGTTTCCTTTTGCCAATGGAGGCCTCCACACTCCTGCTGGTTCTCCCCACTAGAAGCAAAGCAAAGTCCTCTTTCCCATGAAGGTTTTGCAATGAAAGTGGAAAGGCAAGTTGAACTTATTCCCACTAGAGAAATCATTTGTGTTTGCTTAACTTTGGACAAAACTAATGGCCCTAATGTCTTTCAAAGGGACTGAAATGGTTTTTTGTATCTGAATGGGACTTATCTCCATGCATCTCCATGAAAATGTCTATGAATTGGCCAGTCCCAGAGTAAGCTCAGTTGGATGAATTGTAGACAGAAGACCATCAGAGAAAGCTGCAGCAGAAACAAAACAAAAACAATGAAATATCTAGGCAATTCAGAGGCTGTGCAGAGACAGAGCTGAACTGGCTTTTTTACCATGTTCACATGGAGATGATTTCAAATTCATCTGTGACCTTTTCCTGGAGAACTCTGAGGATGGCGTCCTGCCCTTGATCAAATACACTCTCCCAGGCTCTGACATTAACATTAACCAGAACAAGCCTGATGACAATCCCAAGCCCAACTAAAATTGGGCTATTTCCCAGCATTAATCCCTATGATTCTGTGACATTAAAAAAGCAACTCAGAAGAGACTAAAGAATTAATTCCATCCCACTACCGCTAGCCAGCTGCACACACTTCTAACAAACTTTTTAATGAGGCGCCACTTATATCAGAAGAATTTGGATGCTAAGCAGTAATAAGGGAAAGTCCTCAAAGGAATGGATATTAAAAATAATTTAGCCCCAATCCTCATTTTTCTGATCATTACTCCTAACACCCTTCTCATCTAATCCCTCCCTACTTGATTGACTCCAACAAACAAGAGAGAGAAACCTGATATTAGGGAATTCATGCTAGAAAAAGAGAAAAAACTGTCTTATATTTCACCTGCCCCATTCACTGGTCAGTCCCTATGGGTGTGGATTAATTTCCCCACTAAGGACCAAGGTAAAATTGTTAGAAACTAGGAACTTGGACACACCAACATTCCTATAGAAGCACTTTTGGAGTTAGGAAGGAACTGGAAACAATGACGATGCCCATCAATGGACATGGCTGACCAAGTTGTGGGATATTACTGTAAGAAATGAAGGCTCTGAAGGGAGCAGAACCAAGAGAACATTGTACACATTAACAACAACATTGTGAGATGATCAACTGTGGTAGATGCACCTCCACTTAGCAGTTCAGAACTCTAAAACAACCCTGGGAGACCCACTATGGACAATGCCATCCACATCCCGAGGAAAAATAAGCTATGGAATCTGAGTGCATATTATGTTTACTTTTCTAAAACTTCTCTTATGCTTTTCCTTCCTATCTCAATGTTTTCTTTCTTTCCCCTTAGCCCTAATTCCTCCTACACAAAATGACTAGTATGTAAATATGTTAAACATAAATGTACAATTTTTACCAGACTGTTTGCCACCTTGGGGAGGGAGGAGGGAAGGGATGTGTAACTTATAAATTTGCAAATGGATGAATGTTGAAAAATGACTAGCATGAAATTGGAAAAAAATAAAATAAAAGATCAATTTAAGAAAATGAAAGCTCTGAAGAATTCAAAGATGCATGGAAAGACATGTATGAATTGTTTGGAAATAAAAGAAGCAAAACCAAGAGAACAATATAACCAATAACTACAATGATGTTAAGCAAAAGGAGGGGAAATGAAATTGAATGCAATATTAATATATTGACCAAACTTGGTTATGAGAAGAGATGAAAAAAATGTACCTTCCCGTGGGGCACTATAGCCCATATTCTGTCCAGCTATGGAATATTGCATTCACTGTCAGAAATAGTTAATATAAAGGCTGTTTTGCTGATTTTTTTCCTCTTTCTTTTTTAATGTTATATGAAATGATCCACTGGACAGGGGCATAAAAATATATTCAGCAAAGAAGATGATGTTTAAAAAAGATATTAAGAAGAAAAATTCTAAAAATTATTAACAAAGTTGGAAGATGAGAGAGGAAATAGAGAATACTGAAATATTTCAGTAAATTTTGGGGGCAATTCATTTCTACACAACTGAGAGATGCCACTGTATGGGAATCATCTTGACAATAATAAATCCAAATCTCTGATTTTTGTTGCCTTGAAATAGAATGGGGAAGTAGGAGAGATCTGACAGAAGCAACTTCAATTCTCAGCTTTGCTCATCACAAATTGCCGTATCACTCAATCTAGGGTATATACAAGCCCCAGAGAGAGAAAACTCCTACTTCTCTTTCTTCATAAACACGCAAAACCTTCTGAAAGCCGCATCCAAATCCTGCCTTTGCTTCTCATCTGGAGTGCAAGACTTCTCAAAGCATGATCCAAGTATCCTGGAGGTTCCTGACACCCTCCCAAGGGAATCTGCAAGATCAAAATTATTTTCTTAAAAAATACTAAGATGGGGCGGCTAGGTGGCGCAGTGGATAAAGCACCGGCCCTGGAGTCAGGAGTACCTGGGTTCAAATCCAGTCTCAGACCCTTAATAATTACCTAGCTGTGTAGCCTTGGGCAAGCCACTTAACCCAGTTTGCCTTGCAAAAAAAAAACAAACCCTAAAAAAAGAGACCAAAAAAAAAAATACTAAGATGAAGAAAAAAATTAAAAAGTAAAAAAAAAATACTAAGATGTTATTTACCTATAAAAATACTCCTCCTTTTCCAATTATTTATTGGTTGAATGAGGTCAGATTTTCTTCATATACTTCAGTCAGAACTGCATCTCAAAACAGACAGAAGCCCACTGCCTTTTACTAACATTAAAGAAATTTGCAAAAATATATAAAACAATACTACTGTTCTCACTAAATTTTTTTGTAGCTATTTTTCCATTAGAACATTATGTTAATATGGAAGGGGTTATGAATAAATTAATAATTAATTTAAAGGTTTATTATTAATAAATGTATGGTTGATTTGTCATTTTTAATTTCTAATATGATTAGTAATAGATATAACCCACAAAACAATAGCTCTTTTGTCCCTATAAAAGGATCCTAAATAATTTTTAAGCACGTAAGATCAAAGAGTTTGAGAGCTGCTCAGATAATGGATAGAGGGTTGGACATGGTTTGGAAACGCACTTCAGATAATGCACTAGGTGTTTAAATCTCCTAAAGCATAAATTTAATCATGTCACTCTCTGGTTCAACAAATTCCTCTGGCGCCCCATTATCTCTAGGATCAAATAGATAGCCCCTGTTTGACATCTTCTCTGTTCTCCTCCTACCTTTCCAGTATTAGCATAAAACTCTAAAGGCTTCCATTCACTCTACAATTCAGCTGAACTGATGGTGTTTGGCCTCTGCTCTTGAAAAAGGCCATGACATCAGGGAGGTGATGCCATGACACTGGATTTGGTGGGGGGGAGGACTGTGCTAAGTCACCGGCCCCACTTTCTCCTCTGGAGCCATCTGGATCCAATGGCCAGATAGAAATCAGGACAACCGGAGATGGCCCTGGATCTAAGATGAGCAGGGTTAAGTGACTTGCCCAAGATCACTCAGTTAATAAGTGACAAGTGTCTGAGACTGAAATTTGAACTCCTGTCCTCCTGTCTCCAAGGTCAATGCTCTATCATACTACTGGGCTACTTGCTCCTCCTCGCATATGGCACCCCATTGTTGGATTCTAGGTCTCTTCATTAGTCTGTTCCCCATGCCTGAAAAGTTCTCATTCCCCTCTTCTTGGAACCCCTGGTTTCCTTCAAGACTCAGTTCAAGGGGCAGCCAGGTGGCACAGTGGATAGAGCACCCATCCTGGAGTCAGGAGGACCTTGAGTTCAAATCCGACCTCAGACACATCATAATTACCAGCTGTGTGACCTTGGACAAGTCACTTAATGCCATTGCCCTGAAAAACAAATAAACAAAAAGACTCAGTCCATGCACCTGCTTCTATGGAGCCCTTCCCTCACCCCAGTTGCCAGCGTCTTCCCCTCCAAGGTAATTTGTTTTATATCTTTGAAATGTGTATGCATTTTTCATGTATTTGTATGTATATTCATTTACCTCTATATACTCATAAACATACATGCATATAATGTATTGCATGTATGTACACATGTGTATACTGTATATACACACCTGTATACACATGTCTCCACATGCATCTACAATAGACATAAATATATATGTCCATGCACATGCTCATATATGCACATACATATATTGATATGTGTGTGTAAGGCTCTTTGAGGGCAGGGACTATCTCATTTTGGTCTTTGTAACCACAGCACCTAGCCCACCAAGAAGTAGGCACTTAATAATTGCTCAATTAATTAGAGCTAGAAAAGGATTTTGAAGTCTTCTAATCACAGAATCTGAGTTACAGGAGTCCTCGGAAATCATAAAAACCAACCCAATCTCCTTGTACAGTATCAATCAATCAATAAACGAGCATTTATTAAGCACCTACGATATACTAGGCATCTGGGTGGTATAGTCACTAAGAGTCATGGATCTGGAGTCAAGAAGACTCCTTTCAAATTATGCCTCATTCTAGCTGAGTGACAACCCTGGGCAAGACTGTCTGCCTCAGTTTCCTCATCTGTAAATTGGGATGATAATAATAATACCTATCTCCCAGGGTGGGAAAATAAAATGAGTATTTGTACATGCTGCTACTGCTGCTGCTGTATGGACATTCCTGATGAGGAAACTCTACCAATGCAAGTCAGCACCTTCTCTGAGATGGCTAGCCCTACAGCAGGGCTTCTTAACCATTTACTTGTGTGTCCTGGACCCAGTTTAGTGAAACCTATGAACTACTTCTCAGAGGAGTGTTTTTTTTTAAAGCAACAGAATGTTTATTAAAGATATTATTTGAGTTTTACAGTTTTCCCCCACTCTTGCTTCCCTCCCCCCACCCCCACCCCACAGATAGCACTCCGTCAGTCTTTATTTTGTTTCCATGTTGTACTTCGATCCAAATTGGGTGTGATGAGAGAGAAATCATATCCTTAGAGAGAACAGAATTCTCAGAGGTAACCAGATCAAACCATAAGACATCTGGGTTTTTTTTTTCCAAATTAAAGGGAATAGTCCTTGTACTTTGTTCAAACTCCACAGCTCCTTATCTGGATACAGATGACACTCTCCTGTGCAGACAGCCCAAAATTGTTCCCAATTGTTGCGCTGATGGAATGAGCAAGTCCTTCAAGGTTGATCTGATATCACTCCCATGTTGCTGTTAGGGTGTACAGTGTTTTTCTGGTTCTGCTCATCTCACTCAGCATCAGTTCATGCAAATCCCTCCAGGCTTCCCTGAAATCCTGTCCCTCCTGATTTCTAATAGAACAATAGTATCAGAGGAGTGTTTTTAAATGCACAAAAGGAAAATATATGGGATCCAAAAGAAACCAGTTACAATAAATGAAGTTACCAAAATAGTTTTAAATACAGTTCCCCAATAATTCCTCCTCATTCACTTACAGAACTGAAACTTGAGTTCAGGCTTTGAACTAATTCTCTAGCCATTGGACCATACTGTCTTTCAAAGCAAAGGAAAATAACCAGGACCTTCGAGGACAGGCCACCGTTGGTGCTTTCAGCTGAGCCTTGGAAGGAAACAGGATTCTAAAAATTGCAAGTCAGGCTGGAGTGCCTTCCAGGTATGGAGGACAGCATATACCAAGGCATCAAGATGGCAGATGAGATGTCCTGAGTGAACAGTCAACATTTGGGCTGGCCTAAAGAGCAAGGAAGAAAAATACCAGGAAGGAAGACTGGAAGGTCACCAGGAAAGGCTTTAGATTCCAAACAAAGTCCCTTTAGAGCACAGCTCCTCATCCCATCATCACCATCCCTTGGGAAGCCATGCCCCTCAGACTCTTCAGGAGGATCGGGTCTAAACGGCCTTTTAGGTATTTATTTCCAGAGAAAGAACTAGATAGATTCTGAAGGTAGATCAAAATATAAAAGAGTGTTTTACATGATTGTATAATCTGTAGCAATTACTTTCCTTCTCAAATAGGGGAAGAGTAAGAGATTTGGAACTCAACATTTTTTAAAACAAATGTTAAAAATTGTTTTTATGCATAATGGAGAAAAAAATTATTTTGAAAATCATCAGCTGCCTTTTACATCCCATATTTTTCTGAAGCTCAGTTTTCCTCTAGTTTCTAACTACAGGAACACATTGCCTTTTCAAGGGAGCTCATCTGAACCAGTCATGTCTGGCCTTATTATAGGAAGCAGCGGGATGGGGAGCTCTGTCTTGGGAGGGATCAGTTGCCCAGCTGGTGTATACTCAGGGGATCTCTGCCCCTGCAAATATCAGCCAATGTAAACTGTAATTAGGAAAGCAAACCTGCTTTAGGAAAAAGAGTCCTGTGGGGCAGGCCAAAGAAATCCTGTTTGTGTTATTGGTTGCTTGGGATTACTCTTGTTGAGCCAGTTTTATTTGATTTTTAAAATTTTTCTTTGCCATAAATATATTTATTACAAAATAGGTGAAGACATAAGAGAACATCTGGCAGAACAGATAGAAAGTACAAGTCAGGAAGACTTGTTGAATCATTTCCAGCTCTTTGTGACCCTATTTGGAGTTGTTTTTGGCAAAATAAGACTTTTTTTTTTGCCATTTCCTTCTCCAACTCATTTGACACATGAGGAAACTGAGGCCAATAGGATTAAGTGACTTGGTTATAGTTAATAAGTATCTGAGGCTGGATTTGAACTCAGGAAGATGAGTCTTCTTGATTCTGGGTCTGGTGCTCTATCCAAGATGGCACATTTAGCTGCCCTGTGTGTAGTGGCTAGGGAGATTATAGAGACAGTCCTATGGAATGTAAACTCCTTGAGGGCAGGACTGGTTTACTTTTAGCTTTTTTATTCTGAAAGCTTGGCACATAATAAGACTTAATGAATTGGACTCCATAGGATTTTTCAATGAAAGGAGTTCACTTTCAGTGAATCCTAGACTCCTGGAGGAGTTTGATAAAGCCCATGGAACCCTTCTCAGAATTGTGTTTTGAAAAACATAAAATAAAATTATTCTGAAATGCAGTTATCAAAACATTTTTAAAACAGATGTTATGGGCCCCAGGTTAAGAATGCCTTAGTCCTAACCCTTCTTTTTGCATATGAGGATAGTGAGACAGAGAGACTTATGACATTTGGGGTGGGGGGCAGTGGATACATCAGTGGCCCTGGAGTCAGGAGGATCTGAGTTCAAATATGGCTTCCCACACTTATTAATTGCCTAGCTGTGTGACCTTGGGCAAGTCACCTAATCCCATTGCTTTAAATAAATAAATTTTTTTGAAAAAAGATTTTTTCAAAGGACAGAGAAATTATATAAAATAAGATCAGCAGATCTCAGAATTAGAGTTGGAAAGAACTTTTCGAGGCCACATAGGATAACTCCTGCCTTTACAGATGAGGTGACTGTGGCTTAGAGAAAGTGACTTGTTCACAGGGACAACCGAGAGTACTGTAAATCAGCTCTCTATCTGCTTTGCCTTAATAGAGATTCACATCCAGCTCTTCTGATTCCCAATTTAGGGTTCTAAATGCCAAGTAAAGACATCGGGCAGATATCTAGCCAGAAGGTGGAGTGAGGGATCTTCAGAGGGGCACAAGAAACATCTAGAACAAGAGGAACAGTTACGTGAACTGAAAATATTTAGCCTGGGGAAGAGCAAATGTATTTGGTGGAGAAAGAGGGGATTAGGGTTGGAGAATGTGATTACTGCCCATGAATATTTGACGATTAGAAGAGGGGTTGCCTGATGGTGCCCTAGTGCATGCAGAGCACTTGCCCTGGAGTCAGGAAGTTTCATCTTCATGAGTTCAAATCCAACCTTAGACCCTTAACAGCTGTGTGTTTGTGTTTGTGTGTGTGTGTGTGTGTGTGTGTGACCCTGAGCAAGTCACTTAATCCTGTTGGCCTTCGTTTCCTCAAATAGGAAACCCCAAATAGGATCCCTAAGAATCAGACAAGACTGAAAAACAGCTGTACAACAAGGCCATGGGATTTTAGAAGAGAGAAAAGGAAAGTTACCGAGAAGCTCTTTTTTCATCCAGACCTGTGATGTCGGGAGAGTGGGGGATGCCAACTCTTTCCACCAATGCAGCAACTCATCTGTCCATTATGGTCTTGGAAAGTGTCCTGGGGACGGTGAGAGGTTCGGTGTTAGAGGCCAGATCTGAACACAAAGCTTCCCGATTCTAAGGTCTACCCTTTCTCCATTAGAGCACTTCAATCTCTCATTCAACCAAACAGCATGCATTAAGCACCTACTGCATACTAGGCATTGTCTTAAGCTCTGGGAAACCATGATAGGTAAACAACAGCCCTAACTCTCAAGGAGTTCATTAACTAATGGGATAGATGACATTTGAACAACTATGTACAAACAAGATATGGACAGGATCAATCAGAAATAATCAATGGGGGGAGGCACTAAATTAAGGCTACCAAAAAGGACTCCTCCCTACCTTGTGTTGGATCTTCTAAGTCATCGGACAGAATCTTCACAAATATTTTTGTCCCCAACTGACCCACCCCATTTTACACATGAGGAAACTGAGGCTCAAGGAGGATAACATATAGCAGGAGGACGGGCAGAGAGAGAAATCTTGTGATCTTTTTTTCCTTTTTCTATATTAGAGACAGATATTGTAATCTAGACAAATATTAGAATCCTTTTCTTTTCTATATTATTAGAATCCTTTGCTGTCTGGGTCTTGTACTGACAAGCAAGGAATGTAGCTAACATGGCTCCCCTCCTCAATTAACAAGGTCTATAGCAAAGAGACACTCTGTCAAAGTAGTTAATCTTTAAAACTGTTAATCCTTCTCCATTCCAGCTTGTGCTAACAGAGACTCTGACTTCCAGCCAAACGGGCACCTCCAAATTAGGATGCCATAAATTCTGTGAGGCTAAACTACCTTGTGGTTACAAAGACTCAGAAACTGCAGTTTCCAAACTAAGATGCTATAAATTCCTTAAGACCCCTAGCTCCAACTCTAACCTGAACTAAAGGTAACCTCTCCAGACATAAGCATTCCCAGACAACAGCATAAGTCATATGGTTAAGCCACCCCTCAGTCCCTCCCTGGTACTGCCCTTAACACTCTCCCCTTGCCCTTCTTTTTTTTAATTTTTAAAGTTTTATTTACTTAAGGCAATGGGGTTAAGTGATTTGACCAAGGCCACACAGCTAGGCAATTATTATGTGTCTGAGGCTGGATTTAGACTCAGGTCCTCCTGACTCCAGGGCCAGTGCTCTATCTACTGTGCCACCTAGCTGCCCCTTTGCCCTTCCTGAACGTATTACATACCCTGCCAAGGTATATGCTTGACCTTAGTCACTTTCAGGTTGGTAGCCATTCCTTCATCCCTCCCCTGATTCCTCCTAGCACAGATGGTGAGTTAGGCTTCCTTACAAAGTTCTGCCCCCTTTTTGCCAGGCTACTTTTCTGCAGCCCAGCTGCAGCCTTGGCAGTTGTTCCTACCTTCTCTTCTTCTTCCCCTCTTTCTCAATTTCACTATTTCTGTTTTTAAAAATTCTCTTTACCTTGGAGTCTCCTTAAAGAGTTGTGTGAATTTACTTGTAGCTTTTTTTTTGTTTGCAGTAACCTATGAATTAAAATTTATGGCCTTTCTTGCACTCCTGGGTCAGAGAACTATGTGATTTCTTCACCAATAAATGAACACAGAGGACTTTGCAAGCCCTGTATCCCAGCAGTGCCCACCTCCTAAAGGCATCTGTCATCAAATTGACTTAAAATCACACTGTAAATATTCATCAAAGGTGGAATTTGAACCTAATTCCTCCTTCTCTAGGGTCAATGTCCCTCCCATTGTATCAGACTGTCTGACTCTAAATCTAGGATCAGATCTAAGCTCCCTTGCCATTCTATGATTCCCTAAATCTCTGCTTCCTCCCTTTGTCCAGATCATTTAACCTCCCAACCTCCCTGAATGGGCAATTCAGTGCCATGACCTGTTTCCTAAGATTCAAGGTTTCTACAAGTTAGATACCTAAGTCCACAGTCTAAGTGGTGGATACTGAACAAGGGGAAAAACATCTAAGTGTGAGATCTAAGGAAAGCTTTAAAAACCTCTGTCAAACACCCAAAAGACTGGCTGGAACTGCCCAAATAGGAACAAATGAGACATTAATATAGCTGCACCTGTTTCTTGTTCAGTGGTGTCCAACTCTCCATAACCCCATTTGGGATTTTCTTAGTAAAGATACTGAAGTAGTTTTTCCATTTCCTTCTCCATCTCATTTAAAGATGAGGAAACTGAGGCAAACAGAGTTACATCACTTGCTCAAAGTCACACAGCTAGTAAATCCAGGGTTTATAAATATGAGGCTGGATGCAAACTCACAAAGAAAAGTCTTCCTGACTCTAGGCCCAGTACTCTATTCACTGTACCACAACTGCATTGCAGGTATATATTATGCAAATTTAGTTGCAATATTGCTTTGTATTCAAATTATCTATCAGTACAGCTTTGTTGTAGTTATGGAAATTGCTTGATATGCAAATATTCATATTAGAGTTTTATGTGCAAATTAAGAATGAACACTTTCTTATTCAAATTGTGGATTGAATAAAGCAAAGAAGGAAATGAGCTATCAATAGTTTCAAATGTGAATTTCATATTAGCATTAGTGCTGGTGAATTTGCAAATGGGCTCATATTCTTTTATATTCAAATTTTAGGTTCATAGATTAAGAGGCAAAGCAGCCTTTGAAGTCACCAAATCTCATTCCATTTTGCATATGAAGAAACTAAGGCACAGAGAAATTAAGTAATTTGTCCAGGATCACTTAAGGAGATAGAATTTGAACCCAGGTTACCTCTGATTTCAAGTCCAAAGCAGGCACATACAAATAAGTTATCGATAGTCTAATATGAGGGGCAGCTAGGTGACTCAGTGGATAGAGCACCAGCCCTGGAGTCAGGAGGACCTGAGTTTAAATACAACCTCAGATACTTAATAATTACCTAGCTGTGTGACCTTGGGCAAGCCACTTAACTCCATTTGCCTTGCAAAAAAAAAAATAACTAAAAAATAGTCTAATATGTCAATTAGGTATCAATACCAGTGCAAATTGGGTGCCTACCTATTTTATATTCAAATTTTGTATCAAAAGAACTTTATGTAAAGATATGCAAATGAATAATACCACTCTAAAAGCATTCATATGTATTCGGTAATAGTATTGCTTTATACACAAATATGGAAATTAATTTTTTGCTATTATATATTCAAATTGCAAGTCATATTGCTTTGCAGATCTACAAATGACTTATCAATATTGGTTTGTAATTCACAGGAAGATAATAGATTTAAAGCTGGAAGGGATCTGAGAGGTCATCTATTCCAACCCCCCTTATTTTAGAAGATAAAAAAACCTGAAGCATAAATAAGTAATATGATTTGGTTGAAGTCTGGCAGGTAATACATAGCAGAGCCAGAATGTGAACCAGGTCCTCACTCTCTAATTGAGGGCCCTTGCCAATCTTTCTCTTAGAAAAAGCAGAATTGTATGGCGGATGGGCTCATACCATCTCTACTGGGACCCAAGTGATCTGCTAGCTTCCTATTAATTCACATGTTGGTCATTGTAGAAGCACAGTTCTCTTCATTCTGACTCAATTTAAATGCCTTTATATAAGGATTCAAGTATACAATTATGGAGTTACATAAGGCTTGATGATATTTTTAGATGCTCATAATGAGGTATGAAATGTTGATGACTTGTCCTGCATTCAATGCTGCTCCACTGGCAGCTGCTCCATGCATTGGCAGAAGTCTCAACTTGGCAAGAGAGTCAGAATATGGGACAGTCAAGTATTGCTCTGGAGGTCCCCAAGTTGGTACTAGCTATACCATCATGCCAGCACAGGTGGCAGAGGGCCTGACTTTGAAAGCCAGAGAGGGAGCTTCGATGAATCAGAGTCCTGTGAAAGTTAAAACCTTAAAAATATAGGGTTAAAATAAAATGACAGAGGGCGGCTAGGTGGCACAGTGGATAGAGCACCAGCCCTGGAGTCAGGAGGACCTGAGTTCAAATCCAACCTCAGATACTTAATAATTACCTAGCTGTGTGGCCTTGGGCAAGCCACTTAACCCCATTTGCCTTGGAAAAAACCTAATAAATAAACAAATAAATAGCTAGATAGATAAATAAATAAATGGCAGAAAATATAGGATAGGCATTTTTTAAGTTTTATTCTCTAAGATCTTACCTCTAAACCTTAAAGTGCAGACCATTACAAAAATGTCCACCCTTCAACTGGAAAGAGTTGATCTTTTATGCAAAAACAGAGAATAGGAAAAATTATTAATCTCCTTTGTGTTACCTGACAAAGGTGGCTCCTCGAAGACTATCACCTTTGCACAATACTATCTGGACTCTTGTCTCTTCCTGGCAGGACAGCATGCTGATCTTTGTCCTCCTGAGTTTGTAACGAGCATAGGGAGAGTCTTCATTTCTTACTAAGTTATCAAGGTGACTGATTAAAAAGTTGAGAACTCTCTAAAGAAATCAGTCTTTACCTGTAATACAGGTTTGAGAATCTTATTGACAGTCCACTCTACAAAGGTGGGTGCCCTTCTTCAATCCATTCCCCTTGTCTCTGGAAGAGAGCCAGGAAGCCATTCCTGCATTATCTGTCCCCTAGGCATCCCATCACCCCTCCCCCAAACACACACATAGAGGGGGGGGATGACAAGGATCGAGGGGTTAAGTGATGTAGAGAAGTAAGAATGTCGCTTTAATGCTGTTAAAATCTTGTTACTTGTAGAAGGCTGTTTGCTCCTGAAGTGTAAACTGACCTTGATTGTTGATTGTACCCTGTCTCCCCTTGACCCTGTTGTTTGTATCTTGTCCCCCATTTCCCCTTCACTAAATCTTGGCTGTAGATGCTGGCATGACAGGAAATGACATGTTGAACTTGGGGGTCGAGCACCTTGGGACCGGAAGGACCAGTACGTAGCTTGCCATTGGAAGATACCTGGCCCAAGGAATAAGATCGCTCTCCATGTGCCAACCCTTGCCCAACCCACCACACATAGTGTTTAACAGGAAATGCTGCCTCTTCTTTCCTTTCTTTTTTCCTTCTTCTTTGACTGTAGCAGGATGGTTTTTTCTCATGCTCTTTCTTAGACCATGTGGAGCACCATGGGCCTCCCCCATGCCATGTGGCCAGACTAAGCCAAGCCTTATGGCTGTCTGCTCTCTCTCTCTCTCTCTCTCTCTCACTTTCACTAGCCTATTCTGGAAATTCACCTAACCTATTCTGGAAAATTGTGTCAAAATTTGATTGCCAGGAAATCATCATTATTGTACATCAATTGTATGATGGCATGCCTGCATGCCTGCCCAGGTTCTGGACAGGGGTGATGCTCTTGAGATTTCCCAGTCACCAATGGGGTCAAACAAGAATGTGTCCCAAAATCCTATGCTTATCTGTTTACCCCAAATATCCCACCAGCACCATAAGGATGGAATTTCCATTCTTTTTAGCATGATGTTTTCAGGCATATTATCAAACGCCTTCACTGAGGATAGACATGGCCTCAAGGCCACCCGCAATGATGACAAATTCTTCAACTTGAAAAGGCTACAAGCCAAGACCAAAGTGGAGGGAGTGTTGGTGCAGGATCTTCTGTTTGCAGGTGATGGTGCTTCAATGAAGACTCTGAAACTGAGATGCAACAAAAGATGGATCAATTCTCTGCTGCTTGTGCTCACTTAGATCTAAAAATAAACACCAAGAAGACCAGCCAACACATTGGCTGATGCGGAACCATCAATTACAGAAAATGGAGAAGTTTTGAGGACAATGGACAAGTTCACTTACCTTGGCAGTGGCCATTCCATAGAGGTCTACATTGACAATGAGGTTGACACACACATTGCCAGAGCTAACTCAGTATTGGAGAAACTCTGAAAGAAAGTGTGGGGGAGAAGAGTGAAGTTCTACAAAGACATTGTGCTGACCTCATTGCTGTATGCCTGTGAAACTGGACAGACTACCAGCACCATGTCAGGAAACTAAATCACTTCCATTTAAATTGTCTTAGGAAGCTGCTGAAGATCACCTGGCAGGAGAAGACACTGGACACTGAGGTCCTTTCTCAAGTTAAACTGCCAGGCATTCCAACATACCACAGAAAGTACAACTACAATGGACTGGGCACAGTGTTAGAATGCCAGATATACACTTGCCAAAAAGTCTATTTTATGGAGAACTCTCACAAAGGGATCAGAAGCAATACCAAGACACCCTGAAGGTCTCACTGAAGAACTTTAGAATTGACTGTACAGCTTGGGAGACCCTGGCACAGGCCTGCCCAGCATGGCGTACCCTCATCAGGGGGGCAGTTGCACTCTATGAGGAAGGCAGAATGGAAGTGGCTCAAAGGAAATGTAAGTTTAGAGTACCCACCCCAGGTGTTCACATGGACTATATGTGCCCAACCTAAGGCAGAGCATTCTGAGCTCATATTGGTCTGATCAGCCACAGACACACTGTCATTTGTCTCAAACATAGTGATGTCATTTTGGTCTTCTTCAATCATGAAGGACAAGAACCAACCAATTGCTTTTTTCAGATAAAACTCTGTATATTTGTAATAATTTGCTATGATAAATCTTGAGCAGTTTTAACACCCCAGAGAGAATGTGTGAATTCATTTTTCAGTGATCCCCAAATTCCTATGCTTATCTGGTTACCCCCCAAATATCTCATCGGCAACATAAGGATGGTATTAGCTCTTCTTTGGAGGGTATTTTCTATTACTCATTTCTGTGTAGCAGGCATCCCCTGACTGGTTGGGATTGTACAAGAGTCAGAAAATATGTCCATTTCCATGGGAGGCCAACCTCACCCCATGGGTCCAAGAAATTGAGAACCCTCTGATCACCCCATGCCAGTGATACCTAGTTTGGGGAGAGGGGAAATTACTGCAAGCAGAAGCAAATAGGTGGATGCCCCTCTCCTTCCTTTCAAAATATATTCTGTAGTTTTAAAAGCAGAAAATACAGCTTAATCTTTCAATACCAAAAACAAAAATAAAAAATTCAAAAATTTAATCTTTCCACATAATTTATATGTTTATAAATTATATAAAAAAGAATGCTTATATAATGTTTCAGATTTTCAAAGCCCTTTAATACATGTTAACTCATTTGATCCTCATAACAACCTTGGGAGGTGGGTGCTGCTATCAACATCATTACTTGACAAATGGTGAAACTGAGGCAGATAACAATAAAGTGAGTTGCCCAGGGTCCCACAGTTAGTATGTTGTCTAAAAATCAGATTTGAACTCGGACTTAGCTGACTCCAAGTCCCACCCTCCATGTACTATGGCACCACTTAGTTGAATTTGCTTAGAGAGCTCCATTGGGTAGTCAGGTGGATGGCATCTTTGGATGTCTTCTCAGACTCATGTTTTTAAATGCATAAAATAAAATGCATAGGGTTACAAAGGAAACCAGGTATACTGAACAGAATATTTTTTTTTTCAAAAAACTAAATTCACACTTTATGTATAGGGATATTTAAGGCAGCTCTTTTCTGGTGGGGGGAGTGGAGTTTGAGAAGATGACCATCGGTTGAGGCATGGCTGAACAAATTGTGGATGTGATTGAAATGAAATGCTGTTCTGTTTGGGAAATGACCCAGGATGATCTCAGTAAAAACTGAGATGAGCAGATGCAGTGGGAAGTGAACTGTATACAAGGCAGCAGCAATGTTGCAGGATGATCCACTACGAATGACCTACCTTTTCTCAGCAATGCTACGACCCAAGAGAACTATGAAGGACTTAGGCTAAAGAGTGCTAGAGCTGACCACGTCTCAATTCAGATTGAAGCATACTATTTTGTTCACTCTATTGTTTTTTGAGATGTTTCTTTTGGCGGGGAGGTGTTTACCTGCACAACATGACTATTGTGATCATGTTTTTCATGACTACACATTTTTAATCTAGATCAAGGAACATGCTTTCTCAATGAGGGGGAGTGGTGAGGAGAATGTGGATCTCGGGGTTTTGGAAGTGAATGTTGCATGTAACCAGGGGAAAAATAAAGTAAAACAAATAATTTCTTTTTTTTTAGATTGTTCAAGGCAATGGGGTTAAGTGGCTTGCCCAAGGCCACATGGCTAGGTAATTACTAAGTATCTGAGGTCGGATTTGAACCCAGGTACTCCTGACTCCAAGGCTCTATCCACTGCGCCACCTAGCCACCCCAAAATAAATTTTTAAAAAAAGCAAAACTAAGTTCCCAGACCCCAGGATAAAAACCCCTGAACTAAAAAGTCTCTGAAGTCCCATTCATATCAATCTAGAATTCTACAGTTTTAAGCCCCCATAATACTCATCAACAGAGGAGAAAAAAATGGAGAGTGGTGTGGAAGAGATAGAGGGAAAACACACACACACACACACACATACACACCACTGGATTTGGAATCTGAAGACCTGAGTTCAAGTCCTAGTTTTGATCCTTACTATCTACAAAGTTGGGGGGGGAAGGGGAGCAACTAGGTGGTACAGTAGATAGAGAGCCAGAACTAGAGTCAGGAAGACCTGAATTCAAATCCAGCCTCAGACACTTACTATGTGATCCTAAACAAGTCACTTCACCCTTTTTGTCTCAGTTTCCTCATCTGTAAAAATGAGCTGGAATCTGCCAAGAAAATCCCAAAGGTTTTCTTGGAGATTTGGTTATTGTGAGAAATCATTGAATATTTGGTTTCCATAGGATGTAAGAGGATACTGTTGGGATTTCACAGATATCTGTCAGAACAATACATTACAAAGGCAGAGGTCTCTGAGCTATCGATTAGGCCAAAAAGATGCAAGATTTCATGCAGGGATGTGGAAGTAAGACAGAAGGAAAGAAAAAAGAAATGATCCCAGCCAATCACTGAACTGGAAGTATTCCCCTAGCTCTGCCTAAAGGTGCCTGTGCCAAGATTAGGCTGAAGCCAGCTAAACTGGTCAGAGGTCAAGCCAGAGACTTGGGTCTCTGACCTTTTACAAGTAAGCATGCTTAATAAGCTTCATGCATATTAACTTACACAGTTCCGGTGACTATTGAGGTTCATTTAGCATAACATATTACCTGGGAAGGGAGACATACTAAGGACTGATATGTGGTGGGCATATCGATTAAATTGTACTCCTGACCTATCATGACTAGAAAGGGAGGGGAAAAGCTCTTCAAACCATATATAAGATTTAGGGGCTCTCCTCATTAAGGGCAGTGTCTATTTCCTGCAGGAAATGTTAAATAAATAATCTTTCTGGGGCAGCTAGATAGCACAGTGGATAGAGGACCTGCCCTGGAGTCAAGAGGACCTGAGTTCAAATGTGACCTCAGATACTTAATAATTACCTAGCTGTGTGGCCCTGAGCAAGTCACTTAGCCCCATTGCCTTGCCAAAAAAAAAAAAAAGCCTAAATAAATAAATAATCTTTCTGTCACTCTAGGTTAAATTTCATTATTAGGAGCCAGGTGACCCCACTTTGGAAAAAGGGGATTATGGGGTCCATTTCTAACAGTTATGAATAACCAACAACCTACAAAATCGCTTCCATCCTCTGGGTCTCAGTTTCCTCTTCTGTAAAATAAAAAGATTGAATGGCATTATTCTTGAAGTCCCTTTCAACTAAAAAGTTTGGGCTCAGCATCCATGGGGAGGAAAGCTGAAGGTTTCCTCTGGTCCATCCTTCCTGGGCTGTCAATGATTTTCCTCATAGTGACTTCATTAACAAAGAAAGGAGGTTCCCAACAACCAAAAGCAAATGGCCTTGCCCCGACCTAATAGCAGGAAGAAATGTATAGTCCAGTTGAGTCTTGAGCCACTCGTGGCTCTCAAACACACCAGGTTGCAGTGGGGGGGGGTCATTTTCAGCTCACAGTCTTCATCCTGGCTCTCATTTGCCTTAACGTCCCATCTGCTTCCTTGGTGACTTTCCATGGTTTCTCTTGGGGGCTGGGGCTCAGCCAGAGCTTAGGACTGCTGCTTCATCACGCACTAGCTACAGTTTAACATCAGAAGTGGAAGGCAGGCCATCACTCAGGGTGCAATCGAAGGTTTGGTCAAACAAAGACAAGCTCTGACATTCCCACCTAAACGTAGAAATTGCTACCTAAAAAACTCTGTTTTAAAATGTCACTGTGATAGCAAGGAAAGCCTGAGGGATGAGAAGGCCCCCACTCCATGTACCCCTGCATGGAAGCTTAGGCGAACTCCTAGTTGCCATGACAACAATATTCTGCAGCAGGGCCTCATTTTCATATTGACGGTGACCTGTCAAAAAGAGAGAAGGGCATCCTCTTGAAACTTAGTTTGGCTGGGTGACCAGGCTTCCCCTTTCCTGAAGAAAATCATTTTAAAGCATGTTTAATAAAAATAATGAAGAGATTAGGCATGCAGATAAGAAAATTATTGTGCGATAAAAAATGAGGATGATGAAGATAAAGAAGCACCCAAAGATGTTCACGAAGTGATGGAGAAAGAAGCAAGCAGATACATTCAATGAAGGCAATGAGGTAAATGGAAAAAACAACGAATTTAAAACAATTGAAAATAAGTGTTATAAAATTACAAAAAAAAAAAAAAAAAACAGGCTTGGCCCCAAAGGAGAGATAAGAGAAAAAAGTTGATTACATTTTTGCAGTTTATGGGGGGGAGCTGTCCAGAGATCTGAGACATTGTAATAGTCTCAGATTTTCTCAAAATATTGTTTTTGTTGACATTTTCTCTTTTTCCCTCTTTTTTTTTTAAAGAATTATTTATTATATGAAATAGATCTCTAGGAGTGAAAGGGAGAGGAATACAGGCAATGTAAAAATAAAAAATCAATAAAAATGTTAGGGTTTTTTGTTTGTTTTTTTAGGTTTTTGCAAGGCAGTGGGGTTAAGTGGCTTGCCCAAGGCCACACAGCCAGGTCATTAGTAAATGTCTGAGGCTGCATTTGAGGCGGAGTTTTCCTGGTTTGACAGAGGAGGAAACTGAGGGGGGGTTTGCCTCATTTTACAGAGCAGGAAACTGAGCCAGGGTTACCCTCGTTTTACAAAACAGGAAACTAAGGCGGGGTTTTCCTCGTTTTACAGAGGAGGAAACTGAGGCGAGGTTTTCCTGGTTTTACAGAGGAGGAAACTGAGGTAGGGGATATCCTCGTTTGACAGAGGAGGAAACTGAGACGGGGCTTTTCGTCGCTTTACAGAGGAGGAAACTGAGGCGGGGGTTACCCTCATTTTACAGAGGAGGAAACTGAGGCTGGGTTTTCCTCCTTCAAAAGTGGAAACTGAGTTGGGGTTACCCTCGTTTTACATAGGAGTAACTGAGGCAGGGTTACCCTCGTTTTACAGAGGAGGAAACTGAGACGGGGTTTTCCTCCTTCAAAAGAGGAAACTGAGTTGGGGTTACCCTCGTTTTACATAGGAGTAACTGAGGCGGGGTTGCCCTCGTTTTACAGAAGAGGAAACTGAGGCGGGGGTTACCCTCGTTAGAAAAAGGAGAAAACTGAGGTGGGGGGTTGTCCTCGCTTGCCAGAGGAGGAAACTGAGGCGGGGGTTACCCGCGTTTTACAGAGGAGGAAACTGAGGTGCCGTTTTCCTCGCTTGACAGAGGAGGAAACTGAGGCGGGGTTCCCTTTAGGGAATGCTCCTCGCGTGACAGAGGAGGAAAGTGAGTTGGGCTTACTCTCGATTTATTGAGGAGGAAACTGAATCGCGCTTTTCTCCTTTTACAGAGGAGGAAACTGAGGCGGGGTTACCCTCGTTTTACATAGGAGGAAACTGAGGCAGGAGCTTGTCATCGCTTCACAGAAGAGGAAAGTGAGTTGGGCTTACCCCCGTTTTACAGTGGAGGAAACTGAGGCGCGGTTAACCCTCGTTTTACAGAAGAGGAAACTTAGACGGGGTTTTCCCCCTTTTACAGAGGAGGAAACTGAGGCGGGGTTACCCTCCTTTAACAGAGGAGGAAACTGAGGCAGGGGTTTGCCTCCTTTTACAGAGGAGGAAACTGAGGCAGGGGTTACCATCGTTTGACAGAGATGGAAACTGAGGTGCGGGTTTTCCTCGCTTGACAGAGGAGGAAACTGAGGCGGGGTTTTCCTCTTTTTACAGAGGAGGAAACTGAGGCAGGGTTGCCTTCGTTTCACAGAGGAAGAAACTGAGGCGCGGGTTACCCTGGTTTTACAGAAGGGGAAACTGAGGAGGGGTTACCCCCGTTTTACAGAGGAGGAAACTGAGGCGGGGTTACCCTCGTTTTACAGAGGAGGAAACTGAGGCAGGGGTTACCCACGTCTTACAGAGGAGGAAACTGAGGCGGGGGTTACCCTCGGTTTACATAGGAGGAAAGTGAGGCGGGTTTACCCTCGTTTTACACAGGAGTAACTAAGGCATGGTTATCCTCGTTTTACATAGGTGCGGGTTTTCCTCACAGTGGAGGAAACTAAGTCGGGGGTTACCCTCGTTTTACAGAGGAGGAAACTGAGGCAGGGGTTACCCACGTCTTACAGAGGAGGAAACTGAGGCGGGGTTTGCCTCGTTTTACAGAGGAGGAAAGTGAGGCAGGGTTTGCATCCTTTTGCAGAGGAGGAAACTGAGGCGGGGTTACCCCCGTTTTACAGAGGAGGAAACTGAGGTGCGGGTTTACCTCACTTGACAGTAGAGGAAACTGAGGCGGGGGTTACCCTCGTTTTACAGAGGAGGAAACTGAGGCGGGGTTTTCCTCCTTTTACAGAGCAGGAAACTGAGGCGGGGTTACCCTCGTTTTACATAGGAGGAAACTGAGGCAGGGGTTACCAACGTTTTACAGAGTAGGAAACTGAGGCGGCGGTTCCCCTCGTTTTACATAGGAGGAAAGTGAGGAGGGATTTTCACCGCTTGACAGAGGAGGAAACTGAGGCGGAGTTTCCTCCTTTTACAGAGGAGGAAACTGAGGTAGGGTTACCCTCGTTCTACCAAGGAGGAAACTGAGGCGGGGTTTCCTCCTTTTACAGAGGAGGAAACTGAGGCAGGGGTTACCCTCGTTTTACATAGGAGGAAAGTGAGGAGGGATTTTCCTCTCTTGACAGAGGAGGAAACTGAGGCGGGGTTTCCCTCCTTTTACAGACGAGGAAACTGAGGCGGGGTTACCCCCTTTTTCCAGAAGAGGAAACTGAGGCGGGGTTTTCCACTTTTTACAGAGGAGGAAACTGAGGCCGGAGCTTGTCATCGCTTCACAGAGGAGGATAGTGAGTTGGGCTTACCCTCGTTTTACAGCGGAGGAAACTGAGGCCCTCTTGCCTGCTTCTACAGAGGAGGAAACTGAGGCAGGCTTACCCTCGTTTGACAGAGGAAGAAATCTGAGGCGGGGTTTTCCTCATTTTACAGAAGGGGAAACTGAGGCGGGGTTACCCTCGTTTTACAGATGAGGAAACTGAGGTGGGAGTTGCCCTCGTTTTACAGAGGAGGAAAGTGAGGCAGGGTTTGCATCCTTTTTACAGAGGAGGAAACTGAGGCGGGGTTACCCCCGTTTTACAGAGGAGGAAACTGAGGCGGGGTTTTCCTCCTTTTACAGAGGAGGAAACTGAGGCGGGGTTACCCCCGTTTTACAGAGGAGGAAACTGAGGCGGGGTTTGCCTCGATTTGCAGAAGAGGAAACTGAGGAGGGGTTTTCCTCCTTTTACAGAAGAGGAAACTGAGGCGGGGTTTTCCTCATTTTACCGAAGAGGAAACTAAGGCGGGGTTACCCCCGTTTTACAGAGGAGGAAACTGAGGCGGGCTTTCCCTCCTTTTACAAAGGAGGAAACTGAGGCAGGGGTTACCATCGTTTGACAGAGGAGGAAACAAGCGGGGAGCTGCTCCTGGCTTGACAAAGGAGGAAACTGAGGTGGGAGTTGCCCTCGTTTTACAGAGGAGGAAAGTGAGGCAGGGTTTGCATCCTTTTACAGAGGAGGAAACTGAGGCGGGTTTACCCCCGTTTTACAGAGGAGGAAACTGAGGTGCGGGTTTTCCTCACTTGACAGTAGAGGAAACTGAGGCGGGGGTTACCCTCGTTTTACAGAGGAGGAAACTGAGGCGGGGTTTTCCTCCTTTTACAGAGGAGGAAACTGAGGCGGGGTTTGCCTCGTTTTACAGAGGAGGAAACTGAGGCAGGGGTTACCCTCGTTTTACAGAGGAGGAAACTGAGGCGGGGGTTACCCTCGTTTTACATAGGAGGAAAGTGTGGAGGGATTTTCCTCGCTTGAAAGAGGAGGAAACTGAGGTAGGGTTACCCTCGTTTTACAGAGAAGGAAACTGAGGCGGGTTTACCCTCGTTTTACATAGGAGGAAAGTGTGGAGGGATTTTCCTCGCTTGAAAGAGGAGGAAACTGAAGTAGGGTTACCCTCGTTTTACAAAGGACGAAACTGAGGCGGGGTTTTCCTCATTTTACAGAAGAGGAAACTGAGGAGGTGTTTGGTTTTCCTCTTTTTACAGAGGAGGAAACTGAGGCGGGTTTACCCTCGTTTTACAGAGAAGGAAACTGAGGCAGGGGTTACCAACGTTTTACAGAGTAGGAAACTGAGGCGGGGGTTTCCTCCTTTTACAGACGAGGAAACTGAGGTACGGTTACCCTCGTTCTACAAAGGAGGAAACTGAGGCTGGGTTTGCCTCATTTTACAGAAGAGGAAACTGAGGCGGTGTTTACTCGCGTTTTACAAAGGACGCAAGTGAGGCGGGGTTTTCCTCATTTTACAGAAGAAGGAACTGATGCGGTGTTTGGTTTTCCTCTTTTTACAGAGGAGGAAACTGAGGCAGGGTTTTCCTCGTTTTACGGAAGAGGAAACTGAGGCAGGGGTTACCCTCGTTTTACATAGGTGCGGGTTTTCCTCACTTGACAGTGGAGGAAACTAAGTCGGGGGTTACCCCCGTTTTACAGAGGAGGAAACTGAGGCGGGGTTTGCCTCGTTTTACAGAGGAGGAAACTGAGGCGGGGGTTACCCTCGTTTTACATAGGAGGAAAGTGAGGAGGGATTTTCCTCCCTTGACAGAGGAGGAAACTGAGGCGGGGGTTACCCTCGTTTTACAGAGGAGGAAACTGAGGCAGGGCTTACCAACGTTTTACACAGTAGGAAACTGAGGCAGGGGTTACCCTCGTTTTACATAGGAGGAAAGTGAGGAGGGATTTTCCCCGCTTGACAGAGGAGGAAACTGAGGCAGGGGTTACCATCGTTTGACAGAGGGGGAAACTGAGGCGGGGGGGGCTGCTCCTGTCTTGACAAAGGAGGAAACTGAGGTGGGAGTTGCCCTCGTTTTACAGAGGAGGAAAGTGAGGCAGGGTTTGCATCCTTTTACAGAGGAGGAAACTGAGGCGGGGTTACCCCCGTTTTACAGAGGAGGAAACTGAGGTGCGGGTTTTCCTCACTTGACAGTAGAGGAAACTGAGGCGGGGGTTACCCTCGTTTTACAGAGGAGGAAACAGAGGCGGGGTTTTCCTCCTTTTACAGAGGAGGAAACTGAGGCGGGGTTACCCTCGTTTTACAGAGGAGGAAACTGAGGCAGGGTTTCCCTCCTTTTACAGGGGAGGAAACTGAGTTGGGGTTACCCCCGTTTTACAGAAGAGGAAACTGAGGCGGGGTTTTCCTCTTTTTTGCAGAGGAGGAAACTGAGGCGGGGTTTTCCTCGTTTGACAGAAGAGGAAACTAAGGCAGGTTACCCTCGTTTTACAGAGGAGGAAACTGAGGCGGAGTTTTCCTGGTTTGACAGAGGAGGAAACTGAGGGGGGGTTTGCCTCATTTTACAGAGCAGGAAACTGAGCCAGGGTTACCCTCGTTTTACAAAACAGGAAACTAAGGCGGGGTTTTCCTCGTTTTACAGAGGAGGAAACTGAGGCGAGGTTTTCCTGGTTTTACAGAGGAGGAAACTGAGGTAGGGGATATCCTCGTTTGACAGAGGAGGAAACTGAGACGGGGCTTTTCGTCGCTTTACAGAGGAGGAAACTGAGGCGGGGGTTACCCTCATTTTACAGAGGAGGAAACTGAGGCTGGGTTTTCCTCCTTCAAAAGTGGAAACTGAGTTGGGGTTACCCTCGTTTTACATAGGAGTAACTGAGGCAGGGTTACCCTCGTTTTACAGAGGAGGAAACTGAGACGGGGTTTTCCTCCTTCAAAAGAGGAAACTGAGTTGGGGTTACCCTCGTTTTACATAGGAGTAACTGAGGCGGGGTTGCCCTCGTTTTACAGAAGAGGAAACTGAGGCGGGGGTTACCCTCGTTAGAAAAAGGAGAAAACTGAGGTGGGGGGTTGTCCTCGCTTGCCAGAGGAGGAAACTGAGGCGGGGGTTACCCGCGTTTTACAGAGGAGGAAACTGAGGTGCCGTTTTCCTCGCTTGACAGAGGAGGAAACTGAGGCAGGGAATGCTCCTCGCGTGACAGAGGAGGAAAGTGAGTTGGGCTTACTCTCGATTTATTGAGGAGGAAACTGAATCGCGCTTTTCTCCTTTTACAGAGGAGGAAACTGAGGCGGGGTTACCCTCGTTTTACATAGGAGGAAACTGAGGCAGGAGCTTGTCATCGCTTCACAGAAGAGGAAAGTGAGTTGGGCTTACCCCCGTTTTACAGTGGAGGAAACTGAGGCGCGGTTAACCCTCGTTTTACAGAAGAGGAAACTTAGACGGGGTTTTCCCCCTTTTACAGAGGAGGAAACTGAGGCGGGGTTACCCTCCTTTAACAGAGGAGGAAACTGAGGCAGGGGTTTGCCTCCTTTTACAGAGGAGGAAACTGAGGCAGGGGTTACCATCGTTTGACAGAGATGGAAACTGAGGTGCGGGTTTTCCTCGCTTGACAGAGGAGGAAACTGAGGCGGGGTTTTCCTCTTTTTACAGAGGAGGAAACTGAGGCGGGGTTTTCCTCCTTTTACAGAGAAGGAAACTGAGGCGGGGTTTGCCTCGTTTTACAGAGGAGGAAACTGAGGCAGGGGTTACCCTCGTTTTACAGAGGAGGAAACTGAGGCGGGGTTACCCTCGTTTTACAGAGGAGGAAACTGAGGCAGGGGTTACCCACGTCTTACAGAGGAGGAAACTGAGGCGGGGGTTACCCTCGGTTTACATAGGAGGAAAGTGAGGCGGGTTTACCCTCGTTTTACACAGGAGTAACTAAGGCATGGTTATCCTCGTTTTACATAGGTGCGGGTTTTCCTCACAGTGGAGGAAACTAAGTCGGGGGTTACCCTCGTTTTACAGAGGAGGAAACTGAGGCAGGGGTTACCCACGTCTTACAGAGGAGGAAACTGAGGCGGGGTTTGCCTCGTTTTACAGAGGAGGAAAGTGAGGCAGGGTTTGCATCCTTTTGCAGAGGAGGAAACTGAGGCGGGGTTACCCCCGTTTTACAGAGGAGGAAACTGAGGTGCGGGTTTACCTCACTTGACAGTAGAGGAAACTGAGGCGGGGGTTACCCTCGTTTTACAGAGGAGGAAACTGAGGCGGGGTTTTCCTCCTTTTACAGAGCAGGAAACTGAGGCGGGGTTACCCTCGTTTTACATAGGAGGAAACTGAGGCAGGGGTTACCAACGTTTTACAGAGTAGGAAACTGAGGCGGCGGTTCCCCTCGTTTTACATAGGAGGAAAGTGAGGAGGGATTTTCACCGCTTGACAGAGGAGGAAACTGAGGCGGAGTTTCCTCCTTTTACAGAGGAGGAAACTGAGGTAGGGTTACCCTCGTTCTACCAAGGAGGAAACTGAGGCGGGGTTTCCTCCTTTTACAGAGGAGGAAACTGAGGCAGGGGTTACCCTCGTTTTACATAGGAGGAAAGTGAGGAGGGATTTTCCTCTCTTGACAGAGGAGGAAACTGAGGCGGGGTTTCCCTCCTTTTACAGACGAGGAAACTGAGGCGGGGTTACCCCCTTTTTCCAGAAGAGGAAACTGAGGCGGGGTTTTCCACTTTTTACAGAGGAGGAAACTGAGGCCGGAGCTTGTCATCGCTTCACAGAGGAGGATAGTGAGTTGGGCTTACCCTCGTTTTACAGCGGAGGAAACTGAGGCCCTCTTGCCTGCTTCTACAGAGGAGGAAACTGAGGCAGGCTTACCCTCGTTTGACAGAGGAAGAAATCTGAGGCGGGGTTTTCCTCATTTTACAGAAGGGGAAACTGAGGCGGGGTTACCCTCGTTTTACAGATGAGGAAACTGAGGTGGGAGTTGCCCTCGTTTTACAGAGGAGGAAAGTGAGGCAGGGTTTGCATCCTTTTTACAGAGGAGGAAACTGAGGCGGGGTTACCCCCGTTTTACAGAGGAGGAAACTGAGGCGGGGTTTTCCTCCTTTTACAGAGGAGGAAACTGAGGCGGGGTTACCCTCGTTTTACAGAGGAGGAAACTGAGGCGGGGTTTGCCTCGATTTGCAGAAGAGGAAACTGAGGAGGGGTTTTCCTCCTTTTACAGAAGAGGAAACTGAGGCGGGGTTTTCCTCATTTTACCGAAGAGGAAACTAAGGCGGGGTTACCCGCGTTTTACAGAGGAGGAAACTGAGGCGGGCTTTCCCTCCTTTTACAAAGGAGGAAACTGAGGCAGGGGTTACCATCGTTTGACAGAGGAGGAAACAAGCGGGGAGCTGCTCCTGGCTTGACAAAGGAGGAAACTGAGGTGGGAGTTGCCCTCGTTTTACAGAGGAGGAAAGTGAGGCAGGGTTTGCATCCTTTTACAGAGGAGGAAACTGAGGCGGGGTTACCCCCGTTTTACAGAGGAGGAAACTGAGGTGCGGGTTTTCCTCACTTGACAGTAGAGGAAACTGAGGTGGGGGTTACCCTCGTTTTACAGAGAAGGAAACTGAGGCGGGGTTTTCCTCCTTTTACAGAGGAGGAAACTGAGGCGGGGTTTGCCTCGTTTTACAGAGGAGGAAACTGAGGCAGGGGTTACCCTCGTTTTACAGAGGAGGAAACTGAGGCGGGGGTTACCCTCGTTTTACATAGGAGGAAAGTGTGGAGGGATTTTCCTCGCTTGAAAGAGGAGGAAACTGAGGTAGGGTTACCCTCGTTTTACAGAGAAGGAAACTGAGGCGGGTTTACCCTCGTTTTACATAGGAGGAAAGTGTGGAGGGATTTTCCTCGCTTGAAAGAGGAGGAAACTGAAGTAGGGTTACCCTCGTTTTACAAAGGACGAAACTGAGGCGGGGTTTTCCTCATTTTACAGAAGAGGAAACTGAGGAGGTGTTTGGTTTTCCTCTTTTTACAGAGGAGGAAACTGAGGCGGGTTTACCCTCGTTTTACAGAGAAGGAAACTGAGACAGGGGTTACCAACGTTTTACAGAGTAGGAAACTGAGGCGGGGGTTTCCTCCTTTTACAGAGGAGGAAACTGAGGTACGGTTACCCTCGTTCTACAAAGGAGGAAACTGAGGCTGGGTTTGCCTCATTTTACAGAGGAGGAAACTGAGGCGGTGTTTACTCGCGTTTTACAAAGGACGAAAGTGAGGCGGGGTTTTCCTCTTTTTACAGAGGAGGAAACTGAGGCAGGGTTTTCCTCGTTTTACGGAAGAGGAAACTGAGGCAGGGGTTACCCTCGTTTTACATAGGTGCGGGTTTTCCTCACTTGACAGTGGAGGAAACTAAGTCGGGGGTTACCCCCGTTTTACAGAGGAGGAAACTGAGGCGGGGTTTGCCTCGTTTTACAGAGGAGGAAACTGAGGCGGGGGTTACCCTCGTTTTACATAGGAGGAAAGTGAGGAGGGGTTTTCCTCCTTTTACAGAGGAGGAAACTGAGGCGGGGTTACCCTCGTTTTACAGAGGAGGAAACTGAGGCAGGGGTTACCAACGTTTTACACAGTAGGAAACTGAGGCGGGGGTTACCAACGTTTTACATAGGAGGAAAGTGAGGAGGGATTTTCCCCGCTTGACAGAGGAGGAAACTGAGGCAGGGGTTACCATCGTTTGACAGAGGGGGAAACTGAGGCGGGGGGGCTGCTCCTGTCTTGACAAAGGAGGAAACTGAGGTGGGGGTTGCCCTCGTTTTACAGAGGAGGAAAGTGAGGCAGGGTTTGCATCCTTTTACAGAGGAGGAAACTGAGGCGGGGTTACCCCCGTTTTACAGAGGAGGAAACTGAGGTGCGGGTTTTCCTCACTTGACAGTAGAGGAAACTGAGGCGGGGGTTACCCTCGTTTTACAGAGAAGGAAACTGAGGCGGGGTTTCCTCCTTTTACAGAGGAGGAAACTGAGGCGGGGTTTGCCTCGTTTTACAGAGGAGGAAACTGAGGCAGGGGTTACCCTCGTTTTACAGAGGAGGAAACTGAGGCGGGGTTACCCTCGTTTTACAGAGGAGGAAACTGAGGCAGGGGTTACCCACGTCTTACAGAGGAGGAAACTGTGGCGGGGGTTACCCTCGGTTTACATAGGAGGAAAGTGAGGCGGGTTTACCCTCGTTTTACATAGGAGTAACTAAGGCATGGTTATCCTCGTTTTACATAGGTGCGGGTTTTCCTCACTTGACAGTGGAGGAAACTAAGTCGGGGGTTACCCTCGTTTTACAGAGGAGGAAACTGAGGCAGGGGTTACCCACGTCTTACAGAGGAGGAAACTGAGGCGGGGTTTGCCTCGTTTTACAGAGGAGGAAACTCAGGCGGGGGTTACCCTCGTTTTACATAGGAGGAAAGTGAGGAGGGATTTAGACCGCTTGAAAGAGGAGGAAACTCAGGCGGGTTTACCCTCGTTTTACAGAGGAGGAAACTGAGGCGGGGTTTTCCTCCTTTTGCAGAAGAGGAAACTTAGGCGGGGTTTGGTTTTCCCCTTTTTACAGAGGAGGAAACTGAGGCGGGGTTTTCCTCCTTTTGCAGAAGAGGAAACTGAGGCGGGGGGGTTGTCCTCGATTGACAGAGGAGGAAACTGAGGCGGTGTTTACTCGGGTTTTACAAAGGACGAAAGTGAGGCGGGGTTTTCCTCTTTTTACAGAGGAGGAAACTGAGGCAGGGTTTTCCTCGTTTTACGGAAGAGGAAACTGAGGCAGGGGTTACCCTCGTTTGACAGAGGAGGAAACTGAGGCGGGTTTGCCTCGTTTTACAGAGGAGGAAACTGAGGCCGGAGCTTGTCATCGCTTCACAGAGGAGGATAGTGAGTTGGGCTTACCCTCGCTTTACAGCGGAGGAAACTGAGGCCCTCTTGCCTGCTTCTACAGAGGAGGAAACTGAGGCAGGGTTACCCTCGTTTGACAGAGGAAGAAATCTGAGGCGGGGTTTTCCTCATTTTACAGAAGGGGAAACTGAGGCGGGGTTACCCTCGTTTTACAGATGAGGAAACTGAGGTGGGAGTTGCCCTCGTTTTACAGAGGAGGAAAGTGAGGCAGGGTTTGCATCCTTTTACAGAGGAGGAAACTGAGGCGGGGTTACCCCCGTTTTACAGAGGAGGAAACTGAGGTGCGGGTTTTCCTCACTTGACAGTGGAGGAAACTAAGTCGGGGGTTACCCCCGTTTTACAGAGGAGGAAACTGAGGCGGGGTTTGCCTCGTTTTACAGAGGAGGAAACTGAGGCGGGGGTTACCCTCGTTTTACATAGGAGGAAAGTGAGGAGGGATTTTCCCCGCTTGAAAGAGGAGGAAACTGAGGCGGGGGTTACCCTCGTTTTACAGAGGAGGAAACTGAGGTGCGGGTTTTCCTCACTTGACAGTAGAGGAAACTGAGGCGGGGGTTACCCTCGTTTTACAGAGGAGGAAACTGAGGCGGGGTTTTCCTCCTTTTACAGAGGAGGAAACTGAGGCGGGGTTTGCCTCGTTTTACAGAGGAGGAAACTGAGGCAGGGGTTACCCTCGTTTTACAGAGGAGGAAACTGAGGCGGGGTTACCCTCGTTTTACAGAGGAGGAAACTGAGGCAGGGGTTACCCACGTCTTACAGAGGAGGAAACTGTGACGGGGGTTACCCTCGGTTTACATAGGAGGAAAGTGAGGCGGGTTTACCCTCGTTTTACATAGGAGTAACTAAGGCATGGTTATCCTCGTTTTACATAGGTGCGGGTTTTCCTCACTTGACAGTGGAGGAAACTAAGTCGGGGGTTACCCCCGTTTTACAGAGGAGGAAACTGAGGCGGGGTTTGCCTCGTTTTACAGAAGAGGAAACTGAGGCGGGGTTTGCCTCGTTTTACAGAAGAGGAAACTGAGGCGGGAGTTACCCTCGTTTTACATAGGAGGAAAGTGAGGAGGGATTTAGACCGCTTGAAAGAGGAGGAAACTCAGGCGGGTTTACCGTCGTTTTACAGAGGAGGAAACTGAGGCGGGGTTTTCCTCCTTTTGCAGAAGAGGAAACTGAGGCGGGGTTTGGTTTTCCCCTTTTTACAGAGGAGGAAACTGAGGCGGGGTTTTCCTCCTTTTGCAGAAGAGGAAACTGAGGCGGGGGGTTGTCCTCGATTGACAGAGGAGGAAACTGAGGCGGTGTTTACCCGCGTTTTACAAAGGACGAAACTGAGGCGGGGTTTTCCTCATTTTACAGAAGAGGAAACTGAGGCGGTGTTTGGTTTTCCTCTTTTTACAGAGGAGGAAACTGAGGCGGGTTTACCCTCGTTTTACAGAGAAGGAAACTGAGGCGGGTTTGCCTCGTTTTACAGAGGAGGAAACTGAGGCCGGAGCTTGTCATCGCTTCACAGAGGAGGATAGTGAGTTGGGCTTACCCTCGTTTTACAGCGGAGGAAACTGAGGCCCTCTTGCCTGCTTCTACAGAGGAGGAAACTGAGGCAGGCTTACCCTCGTTTGACAGAGGAAGAAATCTGAGGCGGGGTTTTCCTCATTTTACAGAAGGGGAAACTGAGGCGGGGTTACCCTCGTTTTACAGATGAGGAAACTGAGGTGGCAGTTGCCCTCGTTTTACAGAGGAGGAAAGTGAGGCAGGGTTTGCATCCTTTTACAGAGGAGGAAACTGAGGCGGGGTTACCCCCGTTTTACAGAGGAGGAAACTGAGGCGGGGTTTTCCTCCTTTTACAGAGGAGGAAACTGAGGCGGGTTTACCCTCCTTTTACAGAGGCGGAAACTGAGGCGGGGTTACCCTCGTTTTACATAGGAGGAAAGTGAGGAGGGATTTTCCTCGCTTGACAGAGGAGGAAACTGAGGCGGGGGTTACCCTCGTTTTACAGAGGAGGAAACTGAGGCAGGGCTTACCAACGTTTTACACAGTAGGAAACTGAGGCAGGGGTTACCCTCGTTTTACATAGGAGGAAAGTGAGGAGGGATTTTCCCCGCTTGACAGAGGAGGAAACTGAGGCAGGGCTTACCATCGTTTGACAGAGGGGGAAACTGAGGCGAGGGGGCTGCTCCTGTCTTGACAAAGGAGGAAACTGAGGTGGGAGTTGCCCTCGTTTTACAGAGGAGGAAAGTGAGGCAGGGTTTGCATCCTTTTGCAGAGGAGGAAACTGAGGCGGGGTTACCCCCGTTTTACAGAGGAGGAAACTGAGGTGCGGGTTTACCTCACTTGACAGTAGAGGAAACTGAGGCGGGGGTTACCCTCGTTTTACAGAGGAGGAAACTGAGGCGGGGTTTTCCTCCTTTTACAGAGCAGGAAACTGAGGCGGGGTTACCCTCGTTTTACATAGGAGGAAACTGAGGCGGCGGTTCCCCTCGTTTTACATAGGAGGAAAGTGAGGAGGGATTTTCACCGCTTGACAGAGGAGGAAACTGAGGCGGAGTTTCCTCCTTTTACAGAGGAGGAAACTGAGGTAGGGTTACCCTCGTTCTACCAAGGAGGAAACTGAGGCGGGGTTTCCTCCTTTTACAGAGGAGGAAACTGAGGCAGGGGTTACCCTCGTTTTACATAGGAGGAAACTGAGGCGGGGGTTACCCTCGTTTTACAGAGGAGGAAACTGAGGTGGGAGTTGCCCTCGTTTTACAGAGGAGGAAAGTGAGGCAGGGTTTGCATCCTTTTACAGAGGAGGAAACTGAGGCGGGGTTACCCCCGTTTTACAGAGGAGGAAACTGAGGTGCGGGTTTTCCTCACTTGACAGTGGAGGAAACTAAGTCGGGGGTTACCCCCGTTTTACAGAGGAGGAAACTGAGGCGGGGTTTGCCTCGTTTTACAGAGGAGAAAACTGAGGCGGGGGTTACCCTCGTTTTACATAGGAGGAAAGTGAGGAGGGATTTTCCTCCCTTGACAGAGGAGGAAACTGAGGCGGGGGTTACCCTCGTTTTACAGAGGAGGAAACTGAGGCAGGGGTTACCAACGTTTTACACAGTAGGAAACTGAGGCGGGGGTTACCCTCGTTTTACATAGGAGGAAAGTGAGGAGGGATTTTCCCCGCTTGACAGAGGAGGAAACTGAGGCAGGGGTTACCATCGTTTGACAGAGGGGGAAACTGAGGCGGGGGGCTGCTCCTGTCTTGACAAAGGAGGAAACTGAGGTGGGAGTTGCCCTCGTTTTACAGAGGAGGAAAGTGAGGCAGGGTTTGCATCCTTTTACAGAGGAGGAAACTGAGGCGGGGTTACCCCCGTTTTACAGAGGAGGAAACTGAGGTGCGGGTTTTCCTCACTTGACAGTAGAGGAAACTGAGGCGGGGGTTACCCTCGTTTTACAGAGGAGGAAACTGAGGCGGGGTTTTCCTCCTTTTACAGAGGAGGAAACTGAGGCGGGGTTACCCTCGTTTTACAGAGGAGGAAACTGAGGCAGGGTTTCCCTCCTTTTACAGGGGAGGAAACTGAGTTGGGGTTACCCCCGTTTTACAGAAGAGGAAACTGAGGCGGGGTTTTCCTCTTTTTTGCAGAGGAGGAAACTGAGGCGGGGTTTTCCTCGTTTGACAGAAGAGGAAACTAAGGCAGGTTACCCTCGTTTTACAGAGGAGGAAACTGAGGCGGAGTTTTCCTGGTTTGACAGAGGAGGAAACTGAGGGGGGGTTTGCCTCATTTTACAGAGCAGGAAACTGAGCCAGGGTTACCCTCGTTTTACAAAACAGGAAACTAAGGCGGGGTTTTCCTCGTTTTACAGAGGAGGAAACTGAGGCGAGGTTTTCCTGGTTTTACAGAGGAGGAAACTGAGGTAGGGGATATCCTCGTTTGACAGAGGAGGAAACTGAGACGGGGCTTTTCGTCGCTTTACAGAGGAGGAAACTGAGGCGGGGGTTACCCTCATTTTACAGAGGAGGAAACTGAGGCGGGGATTTTCCTCCTTCAAAAGAGGAAACTGAGTTGGGGTTACCCTCGTTTTACATAAGAGTAAGCCTCGTTTTACAGAGGAGGAAACTGAGACGGGGTTTTCCTCCTTCAAAAGAGGAAACTGAGTTGGGGTTACCCTCGTTTTACATAGGAGTAACTGAGGCGGGGTTGCCCTCGTTTTACAGAAGAGGAAACTGAGGCGGGGGTTACCCTCGTTAGAAAAAGGAGAAAACTGAGGTGGGGGGTTGTCCTCGCTTGCCAGAGGAGGAAACTGAGGCGGGGGTTACCCGCGTTTTATAGAGGAGGAAACTGAGGTGCCGTTTTCCTCGCTTGACAGAGGAGGAAACTGAGGCAGGGAATGCTCCTCGCGTGACAGAGGAGGAAAGTGAGTTGGGCTTACTCTCGATTTATTGAGGAGGAAACTGAATCGCGCTTTTCTCCTTTTACAGAGGAGGAAACTGAGGCGGGGTTACCCTCGTTTTACATAGGAGGAAACTGAGGCGGGAGCTTGTCATCGCTTCACAGAAGAGGAAAGTGAGTTGGGCTTACCCCCGTTTTACAGTGGAGGAAACTGAGGCGCGGTTAACCCTCGTTTTACAGAGGAGGAAACTTAGACGGGGTTTTCCCCCTTTTACAGAGGAGGAAACTGAGGCGGGGTTACCCTCCTTTTACAGAGGAGGAAACTGAGGCAGGGGTTTGCCTCCTTTTACAGAGGAGGAAACTGAGGCAGGGGTTACCATCGTTTGACAGAGATGGAAACTGAGGTGCGGGTTTTCCTCGCTTGACAGAGGAGGAAACTGAGGCGGGGTTTTCCTCTTTTTACAGAGGAGGAAACTGAGGCGGGGTATTACTCGTTTTACAGAAGAGGAAACTGAGGCAGGGGTTACCCTCGTTTGACAGAGGAGGATACTGAGGCGAGGGCTTCTCCTCGCATGACAGAGGTGGAAGGTGAGTTGTGGTTACCCTCGTTTTGCAGAGCAGGAAACTGAGGCGCGCTTTCCTCCTTTTACAGAGGAGGAAACTGAGGCGGGGCTTTTCCTCGTTTTACAGAGGAGGAAACTGAGGCGGGGTTACCCTCGTTTAACAAAGGAGGAAACTGAGGCGGGGTTTTTATCGCTTGACAGAGGAGGAAACTGAGGCAGGGGTCACCCTCGTTTGACAGAGGAGGAAACTGAGGCGGGGTTTTCCTCTTTTTACAGAGAAGGAACCTGAGGCAGGTTTTTCCTCGCTTTACAGAGACGGAAACTGAGGCGGGGTTTTCCTCCTGTTACACAGGAGGAAACTGAGGTGGGGTTACCCTTGTTTTACAGAGGAGGAAACTGAGGCGGGGTTACCCGCGTTTTACAGAGGAGGAAACTGAGGCGGGGTTACCCTCGTTTTACAGAGGAGGAAACTGAGGCGGGTTTTCTTCGCTTGGGAGCAGAGGCAGCGGGAGTGGGCGGGAGGCGATGTGTCCTCCCTCTGGGCCCGGGGGCGATGGGAGCTTCCCAGGCTTGGGGGGCTCCGTTCTCCCGCCCCCTGCCCAGCCCCCTTCTCCCCGCCCCTCGGGTGCCCCCTGCTGGCTGCCGTCGCCCCAGCGGCCCGGCCCCTTCCCCTCTCCCGCCCCACATGCCGTGCGGGAGGGGCCTCGGCCACAGTGACCTCCTCTCGCTGTGCGCGCGCCCCCTGGCGGCCGCGGCCGGTCCCGCGCCCTCCTCACCTGTGCCCGGCGCGCCCCTGCCCCGGGCGGGGGCCCCCATCTTGCAGAAGGGCCACCTGCTCGGCTCCGAGCGCGGCCTGGGAGGGGCCCGGAGGGGCATCGCCCATCCCTGTCCTGCTGCCTCGGGGCCGCCCCCTTCCTCCTCCCGCTTGAATCATCCGCCCATCGGGGTAGCCAGATTCGGGGGAGCCAGATCTGGGGGCCCCCCCGCCCCGCATCACGGAGGGGAGGGGCGCCTTGTGGGCCAGGGACGCTGCCAGCCGGGCAGCCAAGGAGGGGCCGGGTCTAGGCCGGGCAGGTGGCCCGGGTGCGACAACTAGAACAGGGACCCCCGGCAGAGATGCTCTCTGTGCCGCCCCGAGCCTCAGGGGCACGACCATGGCAAGGAAGCCCAAGGGCTCGGTGCCAAGGTCAGGGGCACTAGCAATGAGGAAGGCCAGCCGGGGAGCAGACTCTGCCATCCTCAGGACCAGAAGCAGGAGGAAGGCCTGCTTAGGGCAAGGCGGGCAGAAGGAGTCCAGCGGGAAAGAAAGGGAGCTGGCATCGCTCCGTCCCCCAGGACCTGGGGCATTGGACAGCTTTAAATGGAGTTTTATTAAAAAGCTTTTGTTCTTCCATCACCTAGAGCTCTCCCTGTGTCAGTCCTCTGTTCCCCTCCCTGAGAACCCATTCCTTAGAACTGGTTTGGGGTTTGTTCTAGGGTTTTGCAAGGCAAATGGGGTTAAGTGGCCACACAGCTAGGTCATTATTAGGTGGCTGAGGCCAGATCTGTCACCTAACTATCCCCCAATTACTTTGGGGTTTTTTTAGGGTTTTTTGCAAGGCAATGGGGTTAAGTGACTTGCCCAAGGCCACACGGCTAGGTCACTATGAATTGTCTGAGGTCACATTGGAACCCAGGTCCTCCTGACTCCAGGGCCGGTGCTCTATTCACTGCGCCACCTAACCCCTTATAACTATTTTTAAATATTTAACAAAATCCTTTCATATACTGAGAAAATTAACATCATACGCACCCAGAAAATTGTTTTTGAAATCAGATATCACTTCATCACTATCTCAGTCATTCAAGCTTTTAGTTTTTAAAATTAGCACTGATAGAGCTCTTTTGTTTTAATATCACATTCATTTCTGAATATATTCCTGCCTCCTCAGAGAACCATCCTTTGCAACAAAACTTTTAAAAAAGGGGAAAAAAGGAGCAGCTAGGTGGTGCACCTGCCCTGGGGTCAGGAGGACCTGAGTTCAATTCTGGCCTCAGACACTTCATAATGACTTAGCCGTGTGGCCTTGGGCAAGCCACTTAACAAGCTGCTTAACCCCATTGCCCTGCAAAAACACAAAAGCCTAAAAGAAAAATAAAAAAAGAAAAGAAAGGAAAGCTATTCAGCAAAACTAGCTGAGTTATCAACCAAGAATGAAAGAATATGCAATATTCCATACCCATAATCACTCCACAAAGAGAGAGGTAAGGTTCATCTGCTCATTCCTTCTTTGGAATCATGCTTGGCCATTATAATTACATAGTGTACTGTTTCTCATTGTTGCTTTCATTTCCATTTCTTTTAAATCTGAATTTTAACATACATCCAATAAAATGAGCATTTACATATACATAGTAAAAGAGAAAGGCTTGGACGTGAAGTTACCAATCTCTATCATTTCCATGGCCATTTCAACAATTATTTATCAAGCACCTACTGCATATCAAACAATGCTCTAGGAGATATAGACCCTGGGGAAACAGTTTCCTCATCTATAAAATGAGTGTAACAATAACACTTATAAAGGTTGTTGTGAGGATCAAATGAGATAACATATATACAGTGCTTTGCAAATAATGAAATGTCACATAAATACTAGTTACAGTTACATTATAGATGATGATGATGGTGGTATGGGGATAGTAATGGTGGTGGTGGTGGGAGCAATTGTGGTGCTGGTGATAGTGGTGGTGATGAAGGTGATGATGATGGTCTTGGTAGTGATTTTGGTGCTGGTAATGGTGGGCTGATGATGTGATGATGATGATGATGGTGGTGGTGGTGGTGGTGGTAGTGACTGTAGTGCTGGTGGTGGTGGTGGTGGTGGTGATGATGAGGCTCATGATGATCATTATTATGATTATGAAGAAACAGCCATTCCCTCAAAGAGTAGTAGTTGTACATACACACACACACACACACACACACACACACACAACCTCAATTTCAGCTTTTGACTAACTCAGTTCCATTTATGTGGATAATAGTTCCACAAAGACATTGTGGTACTAACAATGTTTTCTTCTGAAATATTTACTAGGAAATCATATATAATTCAAAAATGCAAATTATGTGCAGCCATTTATATGCATATAAATAGAATTAATATCTCTCCTTTGCTCCAAGATTTCCCAACCTCCCTCTTAATCCCAGGGAGTCTTTCATAACATCTTGCCTTCTACATCCACTCTTCAGCTGAATATGAATGTCTTCCATCAATATATTATAAGCCTCAAAGTGCTCTGTAGAAAACTTAATTTGAGAAACTGACTTAAAAAACAATAAAGCAACAATTGCTTTTAAAAACCCACCATGTATATAAATAGAACCTAAAACATGGAGCTACAACAAAATTAGAGAGAGCATCTTTATAAATTTTGATGTAGAAGAGATCTTATCAGTCATTTGGACCAACTCTCTCATTTTACAAATGAGGAGATCTGAAGCCTAGAGAGGTTAAGAGGATTGTCTAAGATCACAAAGTAGCAAGTGGGAGATTTGGGCCCAGGTCCTCTGCCTCCAAATTCAGAATGTTTTCCTCTTCTTGACACTGCCCTGGATTAGATTCCAAACCTGTAGAGTCTGCAAATAACTTTATCTAAGTCGTTGAAGAAAAAAAAAATTTTTTTAAACATAGATTATGATCAAATTCAGGATCCTATAATGCTTTACTGTAAATCTCTTTTCAAGTTAATATCAAACTGTTCATGATTTGACTCCATGAATCTGATGATATTATCTTTTTTATTTTTGATGGTTTTTTGATGGCTTATTTATTTCATATTTTTACAATAATTTTACTGTGAAAGTAAACATAAAACCCCCTCCCCTAGAAAGATAGAAGAACCTCAAGAGAAATGAAGTGAGAGGGGGAAAAAAGTGTACTTGAGTCTGTTCAGATTCCATTGGCTCTGTCTCCAGGATGAGTTGCCTTCTTTAGCCTAAGTCCATCACAGAAGTTCAATAGTTTTTCCCACAGATGCTATTATTAGCTGTATTTCCCTCCGTTCTATTCCTCCCTTCTCCCATTTATTCTATTCTCTCTCTCCTTTCACCCTGTCCCTCCTCAGAAGTGTGTTGTATCTTAGTACCCTATCCCAGGATCTTCCCTTTCTTCTAACACCTATTCCCCCTTCCCTCCCGACCCCTTATCCCATCCCTTTCCATTCATTTCTTTCTCTAGCCTAAGAGACATTTCTATACCCTATTGATTATGTGTGTTATTTCTTCACTGAGTCATTTCTGGTGAGATGAAGGTTCACTCCTTCCCCTCTCACCTTCCCTCCTTCCACTTCATTGCAAAAGCTTTTTCTTGACTCTTTTATGTGAAATACTTAATCCATTCTACCTGTCCTTTCCCTTTCTCCCAGTAGTTTCCTCTATCACCCATTGACTCCATCTTTACTATATTATGCCATTATACTCAACTCCCTCCTGTGCCTTGTCTATATATATATATATATATATATATATATATATATATATATATATATATATATATATATGCTCCTTCCAACTGCTCTTAAAAATGAGAAGGTTCATATGAGTTATCTTATAGTTATCTTATGTGTTTTATAATTTTATATATCATATATATTATCTTAAGGCCCCCATCTCTCCATCTTTTCCATAAGATTAGTGAGAGACATTTTCTCAAGGACTTTGCTAAAAAAAATCTAAGTAAACAACATAAACAGAATTCATCTGAATTTTTTTTTGTAGCCTTGTCCAAAACAAAAAAAAAACAACAAATAGGGTTAGTTAGACATGGATCTATTCTATTAAATTTTTTTCCTGTCCAAAACTTCATCCTTCTCTCTCTCTCTCTCTCTCTCTCTCTCTCTCTCTCTCTCTCTCTCTCTCTCCTCATTGAGAAAGAAAGGGGAAAAAACTCCAATATTTGTTTATAAACATGTAGAGTTAAGCAAACCCATCGGTCAGGACTTGGCTAATTCCTGATGAAATCAAGATGGCTTACGATTTCTCTCTTTAAGGCTCCATCCTAGAATTTCCTCCTAAGTGAAAGTCAAGCTCATTGGCCAATGATTTGCAGTGAACAATTCTCTTTTCTTTTAAAAAAAAATGTCAAGCCCTATACCATCTCTTTGTTGTCCACAAACTTCCTGATATCTTAATGATCCTTGGAATCTACTTGAGGCCGTAGTCCATTTGAGTCAGGCGACATGATTCAAGGCCAACAGAGGTTTTCTCCCTCATATGCTGCTAGCCACTTTTATTCTGTCATGTCTCATGCCATGTTCATTCTCCTTGACAGAGAAAGCAGAATAAGGATAAAAATTGACTGGCTCAGCTTTCTCTCCCTTGTCATTTATCATCCTTCCTTTCTACCCCAAGCAGTAATACTCTTCTTTCTTTGATCCTTATCCTCTCCCCAATAAAACTTGACAAGAACCCTTCACTTTTCCTACAGTTCATCCTGTGCATGATTTTGACAGATCCATGCAGCACTCATAGTCAATCTCTCTTGCTTCACTTCTATAATTTCTCTTTAAAATCTAAGTCAGTTGGTGAATGAAGCTTCCACATCGATCTTTTCAGACAAGTTCCAATTTTCCTCTTCATTGAAATTGTTCCCCAATATGGAACCAGGCAAGCCAGTCTGGATGAAAGCACCCTAGGAGAAACAGTGGCCCCAGGGTCAGATGTCCTGTAAGTTGCCCCTTTTGCACCTCTATATCTAAGACCCCTGAAATTCAGCTTCATAGACAGAGAAGGAAGGTTTTCTAGGCAGTGCGATTCCCAGAGGCCAGTCTTCTAGCTATAGAAAGGGGAATGTGCTGGGCAAGGCCAGTCATGGATGGTTCTTCACAAGTAATTCCAAGTTCCAGAATGTGGTGTGGGCATCTGCCTCCCTATAGAGAAGAGACTTTTTTTGAGCATTATGCCTCTCACAATCTCATATCTAAGACCCCTGAAATTTAGCTTCAGAGACAGTGAAGGGAGATTTTCTAGTCAGTGTGATTCCTAGATTCTAGCTATAGAGAAGGGAATAACCTGGGCAAGGCCAGTCATGGATGGTGCTGCTTCACATTTCCATGTGCCTCTCTATAGAGAGGCTATTCTTTGACCATTGTGCCTCTTGAAGAAAGAACTTCATGTATTTGGGTCCTGGTGTGGGAAGGGGCATTCAATAAGGGATGGAAATAATACCCTGTCGGGGAAGGGAGGGCAAAAATTTTGACTGCCCCCATTCCCCACTTCATATTTTAGTGAGTTCTTACATATAGGAACCAGGGTTTCCTGTTTTCCCTTTCTCTTCCCAAGTTTTCAGTCTCAGAGTATTATCATAAGGGAGAGTTTCCAGCCTCCAAATTTTCAACACAAAGGCTGACTTCTACCCGGGGTGGGGGTAATAGAAATCACCAGAATGGCAGGTGCCCAGGACCAAATGTTCCTCTCAGCAGGAAATCTAAACTGTGTGCTGTGATTAATTAGGAAGACTTTAGGATCTTGTAGAGAGCAAAGAATGGAAGTCACTGAAAAGAGTAAAATTTTATTAAATCATTTGAGAACTTGGCATTTTCATTTCCTATAGAGTGAACTAAATTTGACATTGTTACTTTGAGTTCCGTATAAGACATGGAGGACCCTTTCACCTACACCTGGGGAGACCTAGACACAAATTTTGTTTGAAGATTCTCCCCAGAATAAACTTTAGGTTAAAGGTATAAGGAACCAAAGATGGAAGCTGATCCATGCAACTGTAGGGCTTGAGGGCCTTAGACGAAAGGTTACAGCTGTATGATTCCTTCAGAGTACAAGGAATGTCAGGAATATTCTCCATGGAGCTGACATATGTTTACAGGAAAGGATTCTCTTTACCAAGAGATGTTTGAATAATGAGTATGGAGCAGGGATTTCTGGGAGAGAAATGAGGGCTTCTAGTAAAGAATAGCCATAGGGAAAGGGACCTGGACATCAATTGTCAGGCAAGTGGTCTAAGACATGGACCTTCATTGAGGTGCTCAGTTCCATTCATGAGGCAGGCACTTTAGCAATAGTGATGTGAGTTTACAGGGATTGTGAACTCAGGAGATAGGAAGAAGAGATCAAGGTACAGGGCTGGATGCATAATTATCATCTGGGCTGGGGGATGAGTCTGATTTCTATCATTTACATGGTTTGAAATAAATTTCCTCAATGCCTTCTGGGAGTCTGTAGTTCCAACAAGATTCTCACTTCCATTAAAAAGAAGCAGAAATAAATCAGATTCAGATTCTCATCTTCCCAGAGAGTCTTCTGGGTGGGATAAATACTAGCTTTGCCAAGAGTTATTAGAAGTCCCCATGATTTAGCCAGTTGGTCTGACAGCCAAGAGAAGCCCTACTTAACATATGGATCCTCTATAACTACAGTGAGTCCCCACTATGGGACGTCAGAACTGTAACCAGGAATTTGTGTTCTGGGGCAACCACCAATCTCGAACAAGTGGTATGACATGTTACCTTAGCTAGGGGAGATGGGGGGATCATGAAAGGGCAGAGGAGGTGCTCATGCCAACAAAGGCTGAGTAGGGAGCAGCTCACACCCTCATCCTCAATTCATCTGGAAGCTTCTCATTTTACACAATTCCTAGTTACTGGGTGCTAAATTCTATTGTTTCCACACTGCTGAGGCAGAGCACCTTCTAATTCGGTCCCATGGGTTAAGGTCCAGCCTGTTCCTTTCTAATTAGGGTTTGGTTAAAGGATTCTGATGAAATGGGGTACAAAGGGACGAGAAAATTTCAACTTGTAGCTGAGTCCAGGGAGATTCTGTGGCTGCACCTTAGTTGAGGATGGCTTTAGGAAGGTAGATAAACTAATGAAATGGTGAGCAAGGTGTAGTACAAGGGCTCTTTGTTGTAGCCCCCCAAAACCTCCCAATGAGATGGCAAAGAGGCAGAAGACTCAGTTTCCATTTTAGAAAGAGGGCACCATCAGCTGCCTTTATCCATCACAAGACTACATGTGACCCATTGATGGGCACTCTATAGAGAGAGATCTGAGAAGCAACTGTGAAGGACCATGAGCTTCCAGTTTTCTTCTTCCTCTACCATATGGGGTGAACCAGTTTTTCCTTGAATTGCTACAAAGCTGTCCCAGGATGTGACTAGCCCAGGGTCTTTAGATCAAGTAACTCCTCCCTTGACTATCTTCCTGCTACCCTCCCACTGTGCCTACCAAGTCACCTCCCCCCAGCCACCCAGGGGGTCAGGGCTCTTTGGGCTTGACAGATGTTCCAGTACCTGACTCTGCTAACTTCTAGGACCAAATTATGTCTAAACAGAGGCAAGCCAAACTATGTGCTATCGTTTTCTTGTTAAATAACTTTTTTTCCTTTCTAAATATCCTTTCATTGCCCTAGATAAGCAAACTTCCTTCGGTTAACTGAAGAATGTCTCATTCCCTTCTAACAACGAACCAACAAAATCAGACCTTGAGCCTTGGAAATTTCTGGCTTGAAGAGGACCCACTTCCACCTTATCTCAACCTCACTGAAGCCCTCTTTTCCTTCCACATGTGACATAACCTCCACTTTCTGCATGAAACCTTTCGTGGGCTACCAACTACAGATGCCCAGCCTCCTAAGCACCCTTGTGTATACAATACGTAGATGTAGGTATGTATACCCACCCACATAAGCACACACACACACACACACACACACACACACACACACCTCTTCCCACACACATCCATGGATACACGTAAGACATGTAAGTCTTTTCCATTTATCTCCAATGCCTAACACAGGGGGGGAGGATCTTAAGAAATGATTATTGATTAACCTATCTGCCCATTTCCTCCTATTTGGACTCTGACTTCTCATCTCTTCTACCTTTTTTATTTTTATTTTTTTTTTTAGGTTTTTGCAAGGTGAATGGGGTTAAGTGGCTTGCTCAAGCCCACACAGCTAGGTCATTATTAAGTGTCTGAGGTCGGATTTGAACTCAGATACTCCTGACTCCAGGGCTGGTGCTCTATCTACTGCGCCACCTAGCTGCCCCCACCTTTATATCTATTTTTCTTCTCAGACCCACAAGGTTGATGGCTTTTATGGATCCCTGGGATAAAAGGAAGACTCCCTGGAATGCTCAGGAGCTGCCTCCTAGAACCCCAAGTTCCTTTCCCTTCTATGGAAAGTCCAAATAATAGGGTGGCACTAAAATCCAGGTGAACCCTGACTGACAGGACCCTAGAAAGGATGACAAGACTCAGCATATAGGAAGAATCGGGGATTTGAGGCTAGAAGGAGCATCTTCAATGACCATCTACTCAAGTTCTGTCTTTTATGGAAAAGTGGACTTGCCAAAAGTCACACAGACCATAAGGGGCAGAGTTAGGACTCACATTGCCCTCTGACTCCAAACTCAGTCTTTCTCTTGGGCTCTCCCATGCAGATTTTATCAATTGCTCATGAGCTACTATTGAGTCTTTTGTAGGTATGTTAAGGAGTGAAATGGTCTTTTGGGGGCATTTGTGGCAAAGGGAGGCAAAAGTAGATGCTTCACACATTAGTCTTCCATTCCCAGCTCTCTGTAATCTTTCATCTGCCCAACCTGTTTAGTCTCTCCATAAGGCTGTCTCTTTCCAACACTGCTTCTCTATCAAAAGGATGATAGCCCAGGCTTTCAATATCAACAGGCTTTTCCTCTGGGAGGCCCAAGGATCAGGCTTGGTTTTGGTTTTTCTTTTTTATTGAGCTGCAGTGTATCTGACAGGTGTTATTTCAATGCTTCTATGTTTACTAAAAGGTAAGAATTCTTGGTAACCATATATCTGCCTCTAGGCAAAGCTGAAATATTCATCAGATTTTCTTGTTTTTGTGGGAAGGAAACAAACTAAGAAAATAACTTATGTAACTTGTGTAAAAAGAAACTGAGAACAAACAGGGGATGATGGAGTCAGGCTAGAAGAGACCTGCCCTGGGCTATCTCTTCACAAGGACAAACAGCAATCATCAATTCAGATTAAATTCAGCAAATTTTTATTAATCAATGGTGCTAGATGCTAGAGATACAAGGCCCAAAAAATTATACATTTTTTTTTGTTGTTGAGTGTATGTTTTCCCAGGGAATACAATTGTTGGCCTCAGACAATAAAAGCACATACTTCCTAGGACTGTAGTTAGAAGCAAACGAAATAATATTTGTAAAGTACTTAGCCTTACAATGTCTGGCACATTGTAGGCAATTTAAATGCTAATTTAAAAAGCTAAGTGGCTGAGTGGATAGTGTGTTGGACCTGGAATTCAAATCTAGTCTCAGATAGTATTAATCTTGTGACCCTGGGCAAGTCACTTAACAACTGTCTGCCTCAGTTTCTTCATCTATAAAATGGAGATATTATAACACCTCAGTTTCCTCATCTGTAAAAATGGAGATAATTATAGCACCTCCTGTCAGGGTTATTGTGAGCACAACAAAAATAATATTTTTAAAGTGTCTAGCAGGGGTGCCTGGTACAGGGTAAGTAAATACAATGTTGAAAACAATGCTCAGATTCACTTATAATCAAATTAAAAGAATGACAAGGTGTCACCTAAAACCTATCAGTTACATCTTCCCCCCAAAAGAAGAGCACTGAAACTCAATGAGATTTACACGAATGAGAGGACACTCATACTAATGGTGGATTTGCAAACACATCTTTTAGGAAAGTTAATCTGAAAGTACATAGTAAAAGTCACTACCCCAAAGCCAACACTCTGATATAGTCATTTTATTGTTGCATAGACTGTCTCCCAGGTTGGGAATGGACTCCCACCTCACTTTTCCCTCTTAAAATTCCTCATTTCTCTAAGAGTTCTGCTCAAATACCACCTCCAGCTGAAGCTATTTGCAGTTCTTCCTGCACTTGGTATCCTTTACAATCTTTTCTTTGTTTAGGAGAGGATATAGTTTTTTGACAAAATAGAAGCTCCCTGAGGACAGGTACTATTTCACTTTTGTCTTTGTGTCTTCTCCACTTGGCACAGCACTAGCATATAATATGTCCTTAACATACTTGGGGTTGATTTACTGAGTAATATGTCCTGGGAATTAAAAAAATTAGTATATTTGTATTTGTATATTTGTACAAAGATTTTCATAGTTGGCCAAATATGTAATCATAAATAAACCAGAAATTACATAAATGCTCCAAAAGAGGAGATTTGGCTAAATACACTGTAGTACTTTGATGCAAGGAGATTCTCAAGTGCAATTATCCATGACAAATATAAGCTATCTGAAGAAAGCTGGAAAAATAGTGAATGAATAGACAAAGTATCCTAATGAGGTCTTACAGAGAATGAAAAAAATGTTATGTGATGAAATTATGAGGCTGGGAGTTTTAAGGTGGGGTGGGGAATTCCTGTCAAATTGAAGAGACCCACAGCCACCCTGATGAGATTACCAAGGGTTTGAGGAACTGATGGGAGGCAGGGAACTTATAGTGATTGGCTGGCTCCAGCAATATAAAAATAAACTGATTACACTCTGGGGTCTTGGGTTTCAATGTCTCTACCTATTCATCTTTCAAAGTGCAATGGGAGGAGGAGGGTCTTTTTCTCCAATACTCCTTCAAGGAGCAGTAATAGCCACTAGAAAAGCAAAAGTTTGAGGGCATGGCCTGAAGGGGGCATCAGAGAACACTCCTCCTGAACCCCAAGGTCCTCTGTGGAGGAGATTCCCTAGGCAGCAGGATTGCTTTCTAGGCTTTTTAGATGATGATTTCCTGGGCAGCACCTCCCCCACTTTGAGAATAGCCATGTAGATAACCCCAAGGTGAAGAGTTTGAGAGTTTGATCCCCGAGTCTTCTAGAGGATTTCCTGATTCTCCCTGTTCTTTTGAGAAAGAAAATGACTGCCTACACTGGCCCTGCCCAGGAGCTTATTTGGAAAACAAAGCCTGTGAGTCAGTCACACTGGGCAGATCCAATAAGGAGGGTTTTGCCTGCTTAATGAAATAGTCAACGAACATTTACTAAGTGCCAACTGTGTGCCAAGCAAGACAGTTAGATGAGCTCAGTGGATGAAATCCAGCCTCAGACACTTAATAGCTGTGTGACCTAACCTCCATTTGTCTTGGAGGCAGTTAGATAGCTCAGTGAAGGCCTGGATTTAGGAAAACTTGAGTTCAAATCCAATCTCAGACACTTAGAAGCTAGGTAACCTTGAATAAGTAACAATTTCTTTTGCCTTACTCCAAAGGAGAAGGAAATGGTAAACCACTCCAGTATCATTACCAAAAATAACCCCCCAAAGCAAACCAAAAAAACCCAATCACGTGGACAGTATTGACATGCTATGGCACACAGGATTACAGAGAATTGTAAAAATGACTGAACAACAAAGAATATGACCAAGAACTGAGCATGGCACTCTGGATGCAAAGAAAAAGTAAAAAGAACCTTTGCTCTAAAAGAACTTCCATTCCAAAGTGGGCAACAACATGTGTGTGTATATATATATATATATATATATATATATATATGTGCATATAGAAAAGATTAATGGTTCCCAACATTTTTGTTCTGTGAACTTTCACCAATAAGCCCCCCAAATTTGCTATGAACCTCAGAGTGTTTAATATATTATTCAAAATATTTCTAAGTAACTTTACTGCTTAGGGCATCATTAAATAATTTTTAGTGAGAACTCCTTAGACCATCATCACAAACCCCCTAAAGTGTCCTCAAACCACTGGAATGGATAGAGAAGTTTTCTTTAGAGCGGAAAGCACTAGGGGCTAGAGAACTGGGAAAGATCTCTTAAAAAGTAGCATTTCAGCTGAGTATTAAAGGACCTCATCCATTCTAAAAGATTGAAGTGAGCCGAATAGTAAATTGCTTAGGGAGGCACAAAGAGGATTGCCTTCCCACAGTGAGAGCCCCTACTTTCAGAATGTAATGTATATTTGTAATGGAGGCAGCACCTTCACAACTTTCTCTGGCAAAGCATGAACTGAAGTGATGTTGGGAGTGATCCATGGTGGGTCTTGGCATCATGTAAAGTGGCAAATGCTTAATAATGCACGTTGACTATTACATGGTATAGCCTGCAACACCCACCTCCAATGACTTTTGTGTAAAACACATTTTTCATTTCTTTGGATTAGTGTTCTGTGACTCACCAGCATATGATGATATAAGTAAAGGACTGGAATTCTTCACACTTGTAATGTTTTTATAGTAGAATAATATTTCTTTTCACTGATATGCCAACAGTTTGTTCATCCATTTCTCAACAGAAGTCATGTCAACATACATTGGAGGAAACATAGATGAGACATGGGTTGTTCCTTTCTTCAGTTCATCTGGCTCTTTGCTCAGTTGGGTTAAGCAATCAGGGCTGGCTTCTGAGTAGATTTTGCTGCCCACTTCAGTTATGGGTCACCTCATGACTTGAAAGGTCTTAACATGCTCTGTTGATCTCTGGATACTCATCCAACCACAGTTGGGGAAGAGTAAACACAAGAAACAAAAAATGCAGAGGCACTTTATGTGTGAGGACATTTGGCAGTCCTGTGGAGAACTCTCCCAGCTAGCAGCTCACAGCAGCTCTTGCCTCAATTGATGGAGAAAAGGGGAAAACCCATCCATTCAAACCTTTTTTGATAAGGTCAGCAGTCTGAACTAGAAGACTTTTGTCACCATGAAGGAATCTGAAATTGTGGGGCAGGTCTTCTCCATTATGCATACCTGAAAGAAGGCTCCTCATTGACCTTCACATGGGTTTAGTCCTCTAATAACTGAGCCCTCCAATACAAAAACAGATGATCATTTACAGATGTAAAAAGGGAGCAAAGTTGGAGGAGGAGGAAGAGGGTAAACAGTGCAGATGGAGGCCTGGCCTCTAGGGTCAGAAAAGATGGAGTGGTCTAAGTGAACTTGTTTGAACTCAGTCACCTATCAACTGGGGTGGGCTTTAGGATGGTAGCTCCAAAGGTGGAAGAATTCCTTTCTCCAAGATTAGGAACATGGACTTGAGGTTCAGATGGGATAAAGCAGGACAGAGGGGGTAAACTGCTGATAAGGTGGCTGGGATGGGATGGGAAGCATAAGACCACAAAACTTCAAAGAATTGGAGTAAAAAACATCAACAGGGAAAAATGTAGGAGTGAAAATGATGAGATGATCCCGTGGCAAGAACAAAGGATAGCAAACGGGCATCCTGGGAACTCCATTGTTATCCTTGCGACGTCAACATAGGTAACAAGAATCTCACGGAATGGGCATGGATGGGGGCCATCTGCACCGATGGAGAGAACATTTCCATTAGTGAAATCCCAGTGTCCTTGAGTGACAAAGAAATAAGCATGAATTGACATGATACAGAACTCCCCCAAAAGTAAATATAAAGGAACACAAGCATAAAGCAGATGACCTCCACTGGTGCTTCAATAAATATGACAGGAGAGAAGAGAGATATGATCTCATTGTGTTGGGCCCCTCCACGAAAGCTTATTAGGATGCAAGCTATGTCTCCTTACCCACACTGAAACATGGCTCTAGCCCATAGGAGGTAGGGTCTCTGGTCAAAATTCTCCCATAAATCCATAATTGGGGAGTGGAGAGGAAAACCCCATTTGTTGGGCACCTTCTTCCAGATCACTTAACACTTTCTGTACTCCAATAGAGGTTTCTTCTTTAGTAAAAAATCAGTCACTGGAGTCAATCTATTTCCTTCATGAACTGTAAACATATTTTAAAAAATAGCAACAAAGAGGAACCGTGTTTGAACATGGAAAATATGGAACAAAATAGTCCTGTATGCTCAAGTCTTTCTCATTCTATCAGGAGAAATAGCATGTACACATAATACGTGTACAAATGAAAATAATGTGTGTATAATTTATCACTACAAAGCTGGTATCTGGTGGGGGGGGTGGGGAAGGGGAAGAGGAACCAGAAGTTGGGGCGATAAGAGGTTCCTTGTAAGAAAAAGCACTCAAAGATAATCCTTGGGGACACTAGTGACTTGTCAGTGAACTCAAGGCGGCTTTGGGGGTGGGGGGGAGACCAGAGAGTTAAATCTATGTAAAGATATAGAGAAGGTTGGGGCGGCTAGGTGGCTTCAAATCCGGCCTCAGACAATAATGACCTAGCTGTGTGGCCTTGGGCCAGTCATGAACCCCATGGCCCTGCAAAACAAAAACCCTAAAAATAAAGAAAAAAAGAGAAGGGATGTTGGGGCCGCAGCAAATAGCTGATTTTGGTTGGGCTGAGTATGTGGAGGGGAATAATGTATAATAAACTGGAAAGAGATGTTAGAACCTGGTTGTAGTGAGCTTGGCGTTGGGAGCCCCAAGTTCAAATTCTGCCACCGCTAAGCTACAAATCTTACTTTATATACATACATATATAAAATATATACGTTAATTTATAGTCTATATAATTTTTTTGGTTTGTTTTTTGCAAGGTAATGGGGGGTGAAGTGATTTGGTCATTATTATGTCTGGGGCGGATTTGAACTCGGGCAGGCGGCGCTCGGGCCCGTGCGCCCCCTCGCGGCCGCTGCCCTGGGCGGGCCTGAGGGGACGGTTGGGCGGAGCCAGGCCCGGCCGTGGCTCTGCGTGACGCCCGCCCCGCCCCCACCCCCTCGCTGCAGGCGGAGCGTCGGCTTCCTCCGCGGGAACGCGATGGCGGCGGCGCGCATGCGCACGCTCGTGGGCGGCGCCACGGAGGCGGGCGGGCGGGCCAAGGGGGCGGCGTCACCCTGGAGGGGAGGGCGGGGCCGAGCCGTCGCCATGGGGACGCGTGGGGCCGCCTGCGGGAGCCGGAGCGGGAGCGGCCCCGGGCGGCCCACGAGAAGGGCCTGGCGGCGGCGGCGGCGCGCTTGAGCCGGGGCCGCTCGGAGCCCGCGCGGGCTCGGGCCGCCGGCCTCGGCGGGATGAACGTCCGGGGAGGCCGCGGGAGAGCCGGGGCCGGCGAGGAGGGCGACGAGGACGACGAGGAGGACGAGGAGGAGCGGGAGGGCGGCCCGCCGGCCTTGCAGGGGGCCCGGCTGCCGCCCATCTCCGGCTGCGCGCCCGAGCCCGGCCGGCGCAAGGGGAAGAAGAAGAAGAAGAAGAAGAAGGCGCCGGCCGCGGGGCCCGGCAAGGGCGCGGGCAGAGGCGACGGTGAGGGGCGGGGCGGGCCGGGGCGCGCAGGGCGATTGGAGGAGAGCGGGAGGCCGGCCTCGGGGATTGGGCGGGGCGGGGCGGGCGGGCCGGGGCGCGCAGGGCGATTGGAGGAGAGCGGGAGGCCGGCCTCGGGGATTGGGCGGGGCGGGGCCTGCGGAGGGGGCGGGTCCCAGGGGCGGGGTCGAGCCCCGGGGGCTAGAGGGGTGGGACAGGAGTCCTGGGCGGGACTGGACCTGGGGGGCCTCAGGGACCCCCTTATTCTACGGACGAAGAAACTGAGGCTCAGAGAGTCTGGGTCGGGCAGGTCGTAAGAGGCGGAGGGAGGCGTCGAACCTTCAGGAAAGAGACAGGGCGGCTGCCGAAGGGCAACCCCCCACCGCCACGATCTGGGGGACCCCTCCCCAACTCTTCAAACATACGCACATGCGAGACGTCCACAGACGCGGGAAAGCCTCAGACCACCCCAAAACACCCCAAACAAAGAGTGATTCAGGCTTGTAGACTGGGCTGGAAACCAAGAAGGTTTAAGATCCCAAATCCTCCAGGACCACTTAGTCACTGTGTGCGCCCCCCTGGGCACGCCATCTGACCTCGCCGCGCCTCAGGGGCCTCATCTGTAAAATGGGCTTTTCCAGCTCCAAAGCTACTCACCTATGACCTTTTTTTAAAGAAACCTTATTCTGAGTTTTACAATTTTCCCCCCAATTCTTGCTTCCCTCCCCCACCCCCCACCCCCCACAGAAGGCAGTCTGTTAGTCTTTACGTCGGTTCCATGTTATACATTGATCTCAGTTGAATGGGATGACATAGAAGTCATATCCTTTTTTTAAAGAAAGATTTTATTTTGAATTTTAAATTTTGCCCCCATTCTTGCTTCCCTCCCCCACCCCCCACAGAAGGCATTCTGTTAGTTGTTTACATGATCTCAGTTGAATGTGATGACAGAGAAATTCTTGTGATCTTAATTATAGAATTTCAATGATTCTTAGTGGAAAGGGACCAAAATAATTGGACATCCAAAAAAAAAAAATCCCCTCAATAATCATTCTTAGTTACTTGGTTTTTGTCCTTCATTGTAGAAAAAGGCCAAAATGACATCACTATGTTTGAGACAAATGACAGTGTGTCCATCCAACTGTGGCTGATCAAACCAATATGAATTTGGAATGCTCTACCACAAATAGTCCATGTTTAAGCTGCTTCAGTCCTGCCTTCCTCATAGAGCACAGCCCCCTCACTGATGAGGGAATGCCATGCTGGGTGGTCCCATGCTGTACAAGGAGTTCTCAAGTTCTTCAGTGAGACCTTGAGGGTGTCTTTGATTGAAGACCTCCAGTCTCTGTCAGTCCACAAGCATGATGGTCATCCCACTCCACTGTCACTGTTAGGAAGTTGGCTTTTGGTTTGGTTGGTTGGTTTTCTGTCACAATCCACTCTAAAGGGGCCCCATTGGGCCTGTTTATATCACTAAGGTTAAACAGCACAAGTCAAGTCCCTCCTTAAATATCACTGCCAATAGTCCTGTTTAATACGCAAACACAAATGTCCAGGACTTTTCCCAGAAAATACACCATAATCACACCCAAACATATAAACCCCATACTAAAACATGCATACACCCCAAATATATACCAGTACCCTCTAAAATATATAGATTATCCCAAGAAATATCCTGCCCATACACTCAGCTATCATCTCTCATAGTCTCAAACACTCATCCATATAGACAGAACCTAAACATACACAGATATACCATACACAGTCTAAATGTAGACAGATAAATTTATATCCCATACAAGGTATCCCCAACCATATGCATTTAAAGCCGCAGACACCTTCCCACACATACTTACTTGCCCAGATTTGGCAGTGTCTCTATCTACAGATACACACACACACACACACACACACACACACAGAATCATTTCATTCCAGACACAGCTAGCGCCCCACAAAACAGACATATCCACATACACCCACACATATAGCTACCACCACAGCCACTCATATACAGACAGCTCTCAAAACATAACCTACATATACTCATACATATTTGGAGCAGAAGCACCCTATTCCCAGATAGATATAGGTAAACACACTAAGACAAGTATGCATACAAATATCTCCCCAAACACACCTACATATACCCCAATCAACCCCCAAATAGACCCTCCAGAGAGCTCTCTGCAGAGCTGCCACTGATTCAAAGCACCCACTGATTCAAAGAGCTCTTTCATTTAAAAATAAGCCTTGGTGACTGTCCTTGAGCTGTTCATGGGAAGCTTGGGTATAAATTTATAAATTTATAAATATAAAGTGAAAGCTACTTTGATGTTTTAGGAGATTGGCTCTGAGTTGGTGCTCACCCCACACTCCTTGCCTAGCTCCAGAATTTGTAAACTGGCATTCCCAGGTTGCTGAATTTTAACATTAGAAGGAACCCAATGGAGAGATTCAAAGAGAAGTCCACTAGCTACATAGACGCAGGCACAGGGAAGATGACTCTACTTGGCTGCATCTATAGCCTAGGGAGGGTAGCAGCAACCAGATCAAAGTGACTTAGACAGGAAATGAGTAAAGCCACATGGTGACATTTATCATCTCTTTAAAATTTTTCTTTAGCTTAGACTTCCTTTAAATATTGACTCAGGGGATTGGGGGCAGGCACCACAAGTTGGTTTTCCAAAAGCAGGAGGTTGGAGAATCTTTAGCCACAACACTGAAAGAAGGGTTTCTTAGCATGTCTCCAAGAAATGGTCAACTACTGAAAATATCCATAGTTTTTTATATATTTATCTCTCTCTTTTTTGGATTTTTTCAAAGCAATGGGGTTGGGTGGCTTGCCCAAGACCACACAGCTAGGTCATTATTAAGTGTCTGAGGCCTGATTTGAACTCAGGTACTCCTGACTCCAGGGCCGGTGTTTTATCCATTGCACCACCTAGCTGCCCCTACATATTTAAATATATATGATGTTATATATACTATATAGTATATATTTAAATATATATATAGTCCTGAAGTTACATTAATTTTTTCTAAGCCAATAATACAAAGACTTCCCAACCTGGCTTAATTCTAGTACTTTTGGTAAAGTTAAGAGAATTTTATAAATTTTTGTTCTGATGTCTTTTCCATTCTAAATGGTACACTCTTTCATCTTTGGTATACAAGTCTATGTTTACCTATTCTTACCTATTCCTAACAAAGATCCCACCAATGGCAACACAAAACCTCTGTAGAGCTTCAGTTATGGAAACATGGCAGTCATTCCAACAGTGCTGGGACTTTTTCATTGAACCTTAAGTTGCCCAAAGAAGCCTGGGGAATCGCGGGTATTAGATTGGCTTACTTTCGTTTCATTAACTCTTCTACTAGTACAATCTCTAACTCCAGTAATTCAGATCAACAGAACAGAGACTCAGCCCCTCTTTTCCTCTTATGATATTTTAGGTTCCAGCAAAGATCCTAGCTCCAAACTAGAGTCTATGAAAGAGTTTAAAAGAGAGAAAGAAGAAAATAAGCATCTGTCTTATTCCCCCTCTGGGAATGCTGCCTTTGCTTCTGCTGAAGTAGAAGACAGCCTTTCCAACAAGATCAATGAAAGTCTTCGCTGGCAGGGTGTCCTTGAAGACCCAGTTGCAGAGGAAGAACGGATCCGTATCTATAAACTTAATAGAAGAAAACGTTATCGCCTTTCAGCTCTGGAAGGACTTTGCTCAAATCCAAGTGTCCCAGAAGGAACTACCGAGAAAGTCTCCAACCCTCCTGAACCAGCGAGTAACTCAAACAGCAAACAACCAGTAGTGAAGGTTGATTGCCTTAGCTACTTCCTTGATGGAAACGTGACTTCAAAGATCTTACTGTCTCCAGAATTAGTGACAACCAATGTACCTGAGCAGAAGCTTACTTCTGCATTGGCAAATCTATCCTAATCCCAGGGATGTGTGTGTGTGTGTGTGTGTGTGTGTGTGTGTGTGTGTGTGTGTGTGTGTGTGTATGTGAATGTGTGTGGAAAATAGAATAATAGAAACCAAGCCAATCTTGGAGAGGACAGATACTTTGTTTTGTTATTGAAATCAACCTCTTCTTTCAATAAAAATGTTCTTACATGCCAAAATAAAACCTCTCTATTCAAAAAATAATTAAAAAAGGAAATACTTGTAGTGATCCACTGAATTTCATTAAGTCCAACTCTTGATTTCCCTCAGTCCCCGCCCCCCAGCCTCCCGACCACCTCAACTCCCAAGTCTAGGTTCTATTGTTCATTCTTAAGGATGACCAGAAAGGGTGCAGATAATCCCTCCATTATTCATGCTGTAAAACCTGCCTCTCTGGAGGCCTGCAATGCTACAGACCTATTCTGGAAATGGACTTGCTGAGAGGCGGTGTGGTCCACAGCAGATGAATAGCCTGGCCATGAAGGTGGAAAACAAGGATTCAGATCCTAGTTCTACTACCTTGCCACCTGTGGGTGTGCTCCTTTGGTAACTAACTTCTCCCCCTCTGGGCCTCTGTTTCCACCCCAAACCAAAGCAATAATCTTAGGTGGAAGAGAAGGGACTCGGCATTAATAGAGTGACTACTATGACCCAGGCACTGGGTTAATAAACCTTTTAAAGTTTTACCTGATATTTACAAATACTATCAGGTCCTCACAAAAAGCCATGCCCAGAGGTAAAGTGCTCAAGGTCATGCAACTACTGAGTATATGAGGCTGAAGTCTCCATGACTCCCAAGTCTGGTGTTCTGTTCGTTTTGCCAACAGCTGCTTCAATATGAGCTCTCCCTAAAATCCCATTCAAGGGGATTTATTCTTGGCAAATGTTCTTTGAAAAAAATATTTAGAAAAGTATTTAAAAGCACAATAGAAATAACCAAAAAGTCAGTAGTGGCAGCTGCTAATTTCAAGGACAAGCTATGTGATACAGTGGATAGAGTGCCAGAGCTGGAGTCAGGAAGAGAAGTCAAATCTAGATGCAGGCACTTACACTCACTTCATCCCGTTTGCCTCAGTTTCCTCATCTGTTAAGTGAACTGGAAAAGGAAATGGCAGATCATTCTAGTATCTTTGCCAAGAAAACCCTAAATGGGATCATGAAGAGTTTGATATGATTGAACAAAAATATTTTCAAAGCACTAAATATCTCATTTGAGCCTCATCACAAAACCTGTGGGGTAAATGCTGCTAGTCTCGTCTTATAGCTGAGGAAACCGAGGCAAACAGAAACCAAGTGATCTGCCAAGATAACACAACTAATGATTGAAACAGGATTCAAACTCATGACCTTCATAGTAACACCCTTTTTTATGGATCATGATGACAGTGTTACAGTAAGCTTCTAGTGGAGCAAAAGAAACAGAGAAAAACGATATTTGAATATCACCTCTCAAACTGTAGTATCCATTCATTCAGTCACTATTTCTTGAGTAGGTGCTGTGTTATAACCCTGTGGTAGGTGTTCTAGAGAATACAAAAGTTCCTGCCCTCAAGGAGTTTACCATTCTAACTAGGATATAAAACATGACAAAGGTGGAATTAAGCAATGGGACAAAACAGCTCAGGATTAAGTACCCATAATCCTCTCGCCCAAGACCAGACCTATGACTTCTTTGTTGTAGGGAAACTCAAATGAAGAAATTTTTTCTGTTCTTCTGCCATATATGTAGCATTGGAGAACTGCCTGGTACCCTGAGACATGAAATGACTTGACTAGAATCACACAGCAGAGATGTTGAATATTCTCAACTCTGAGACCAATTCTCTATTATCCCATCTTGCCTCTCATGCTCCCAATAATTATAGCTACCACCAACCAGGCTACATGTTTTACAAATGTCTCATTTGGGGTGGCTAGGTTGCACAGTGGATAGAGCAACGGCCCTGGAGTCAGGAGGACCTGGGTTCAAATCCAGCCTCAGACACTCAATAATGACCTGGCTGTGTGGCCTTGGGCAAGCCACTTAACCCCATTGCCTTGCAAAAAAAAAAAAAAGAAAGAAAAATATCTCATTTGATCCTCAGAATTCTGGGAGACAGGTGCTGTTATGATTCCCATTTTACAGATGAGGAAACTGAGACAAACAAAAACGAAGTGACAACCCAGGTCATGCAGGTGTCAGAAGTGGACTGGGAGCTCAGGTCCTCTGATAATCAGATCCCAGGCGCTTCCCACTGTGCTGTGATGCTATTGTTTTCCATATATTAATGAATAATTTACTTCTCAAACACTTTGGTGGGGGAACATTTTATGCTTTTTTTTAGGGTATTTTTTTTTTTTGCAAGGCAAATGGGATTAAGTGGTTTGCCCAAGGCCACACAGCTAGGTAATTAGGTGTCTGAGGCCATATTTGAATACAGGTACTCCTGACTCCAGGGCCAGTGCTTTATCCACTGTACCACCTAGCCACCTCTGAACATTTTATTCTTAATGGGATATTTTACCTCAGAGAGGCAGGGTGCAGGGTAGGTAGTCAGGAAAATCTGATCCAGTCCCACCTCTGACAAAATGGACTTAATTTATCATGGCCCCATGAGGCTCACCTGACCTATAATGGCAGGAGTGTCTTCACTTTTCCTATACAATAAAAGCACTGGTTTAGTCTAAAGAACAACCCCAAATGTGCATACCCTTTGATCCAGCTATACCCTGAGTCTATACCCTGAAGGGATCATAAAAAAGGGTAAAAACCCCATATGTACAAAAATATTCATAGCAGCCCTATTTGTGGTGGCAAAGAATTGGAAATCAAGTAAATGTCCTTCGGTTGGGGAATGGCTTAACAAACTGTGGTATATGTATGTCATGGAACATTATTGTTCTATTAGAAACCAGGAGGGAAGGGAATTCAGGGAAGGAAGCTGGAGGGATTTGCATGAACTGATGCTGAGTGAGATGAGCAGAACCAGAAAAACACTATACACCCTAACAGTAACATGGGGGCGATGGTCAACCTTGATGGACTCGCTCATTCCATCAGTGCAACAATCAGGGACAATTTGGGGCTGTCTGCGATGGAGAATACCATCTGTATCCAGGGAAAGAACTGTGGAGTTTGAACAAAGACCAAGGACTATTAACTTTAATTTTTAGTTTTAGTTTTTTTGCAAGGCAATGGGGTTAAGTGGCTTGCCCAAGGCCACACAGCTAGATAATTATTAAGTGTCTGGGGTCGGATTTGAACTCAGGTACTCCTGACTCCAGGGCCAGTGCTCTATCCACTGCGCCACCTAGCTGCTCCACCTTTAATTAAAAAAAAAAACATTATCTTATTCTACAAATTTGCTAGCTCTTATACTTTATTTTTCTTCCTTAAGGGTATGATTTCTTTCCTATCACATTCAACTTAGATCAATATATACCAACAATGTAAAGACTACCAGACTGCCTTCTATGGGGGTGGGGGTGGGGGGAGGGAAGCAAGATTAGGGGGAAAATTGTAAAATTCAAAATAAATGAAATCTTAAAAAAAAAGAAAAACCCCAAACTCATACAACTGGTGGCTAAAAATAGCAGCATGACGTGGCAGAATACTGAGCTAGGTATTTCAAGATCTAGATTCTAGTAGCAGCATTGCTACTTCCCCCTTTGTAACATGAGGTACTGGGACTAGTCAATCCAGCTCCCACATTCTCTGGTCTTAAATGGTTCTTGGTGCTAAAAGCAAATGACTTCAAACCACAGGATTATAGCTTTAGATGAGAGAGGAGCTTCTGAGGTAATGTATCCCAACCTTCTCATTTTAGAAGGGACACTGAGATCCAGGGAAGGGACGGGACAGCTATCTCTTGAACCCAGATATTCTGACCCTCAAATCACATCAATAATGAGTAGGATTTGAACCCAGATTCTCTGACTACAGAGCCTATGCTCATTCCTTCAGCTCTTCCCCTTGGTCAGCACTAATCATCTTGTCCCTTTTGTACATTCCCTCTGAAACCCTGGGTTCCCTAAAAGTGATCCATTAGAATGGATCTCTCAGAATGGACAAGTAGAATTTTCCATTTCTCTTAGTTTCCATAATTAAAAATTCCATTTTTAAAAAAAAAAAGAAAGAAAGAAAGAAAAAAAGAGGCATTCTTGGAATTATATTTCAGATAATTTATTGTTAAATGAAAAAGTAACAAGCAAATGGAAGTTGGGTGGAAAGGGGAGAAGCAGAAGACCACAGATAACAGACCACAGTTTTTGTGAAAGAACATTCTGGGTTCCTAAGGTTCTAGAATGGGAAGATTGCTCAACATACTTTCCCTTCAAAATCTTTAAAAGTATAAACATTTGCAAAGGAAACCAGTGTCTCCCTTAAGATACAAATTAAAACTCTCGACTACTCTTGTGTGCAATTTTAGCAGGTCAGTTTGGCAAGCCTCTGAAGTCATTATTTAACAAGTAGAGAAAACCACTTTGAATGGAAAGACAAAGAAATTGGACCTTCCAAAGGCATTTAGAAAGATTTTTGGGGGGGGGGGGGTTTGCAAGGCATTGGGGTTAAGTGACTTGTCACACAGCTAGGCTGGATTTTCAGGTCCTCCTGACTCCAGAACTGGTGCTCTATCCAACTGTGCCACCTAGCTGCTCACAAGAATAGATTCTAAGAAGCTGAGCAATAGCAGAAGAGGCAGCCCAAGCTCCCACAAGAACATATTTTTTTTATCCTTCATTCCATGGTTTCCCAAAAGAAGCCTTCCCACAAGTGTCCTATTGCTATATGGTATCTTTCTCGTTCTCTTTTAGAAAAGCAGTTTCAATAGAAAAGGAAAGATGAGAAGAAACCCTCTGGTTCCCCATCGAATAACTTAGCAATAAAAGAATACAAACTCTTCTTTTTTTTACCTACATTTTCACACTCACTTCTTCACTTGCACTCACATTCCCAAAGTCAGATTCTCCCCACCCTTACAGTTTCTCAACCAACCTACCTAACCTTCCTGCAAATTTAACTTAACCTAAACAATACTCTCACTTAAGGATAGCTCTCAGAGGAGAAATCAAATCTATTTTTGGCCAGAAAAGTGATTTTTTCCGTCCAATGAGGTTCTTCCTGCTCCATCAACAATACTGTTGGGAGTGGGGAGGGTTGTTGGTTCATGTATTGTAAATTTAATCCAAGTTAACTACCTAGACAGAACAATGACTTCTCATCACTTCAAATTACATCAAATTACAAGTAACCCAAATTACATAGTACAATGACATTGTAGATCCTCTACTGTTTTTTCCTCCTTTTTTTTTTAGTTTTTTTTTGCAAGGCAGTGGGGTTAAGTGACTTGCCCAAGGTCACACAGTTAGGTAGTTATTAAGTGTCTGAGGTCAGATTTGAACTCAGATTTTCCTGACTCCAGGGCCTGTGCTCTATCCACTGTGCCACCTAGCCGCCCCCCTCTACTGTTTTTTCCATATCATAATGCTGAGACATTATCCCACATTTGAATTCTTTCTCATTTGTCCATAAGTATTAAATGGACATTGGAGAAGCACTTCACGAATGGGCTCTGGAGTGAAATCTAGGGTCCAAAAGTACTCCCAACTTCCCGCAGTCCTGTTCAACATCACATTATTTAATACAAAATTAGTTAAGTGGCCTAAGCGCTCTATGTGGCAGATTGTCCAAAATATCTTTAGAAAAACAAAATAATATATAAGTTTTGAAATCAGCATTGGGCAATTCAGTTCTGAAAGTATCAAAGTCTCCCAAAAAGCATGATTATCTCTGCAAAATCATTATTAAAAGGATATGCTGGAGCCAGCTCTAACCAGCTCAACTGTTAAATCTTCAGCATGAATATTTACACTCTGGACACCACAAAAGCTACAAAACATGGCTTGACTTGGTTTTACTGATTACCTAGACTTAAGAAAATGAGGGAAAGTATTAAATATTAAAGATGCAGTTTAAATTTAAAAGTGTATAGGTTTGGTTGTTTTTTTCAGAGCTGGTCATTACAAGTTTACCAGCATATCCTGATAAAGGGGAAAAGAGACCGCTGGATATGGTGATTGCGTTCTCTGACCATTTCTACTTTTGAAACCAACCTATACCATTAAAAAATAGTCATAAGTTAGGAAAGAGACATGGCCTGTTTGCCATTTATAATAGTCTACACCCATTAGAATAGGGTCTCCACATTTCAGAGCTGAAAAACACCCTTGAGATAATTTTCAAACTTCTTTTTAAAGAGAAGAAAACTGAGCCCCACAGAATCAAGGCCCTATAGCTTGGGAGTGACAGCCTGAATGAGAACAGATTCAAAGAGCGTATCAGTGGTTTGTTCTTTCTGACAGGAAGACCACAAAAGCTACCTACCCACTTCCTTTGTCTCAGAAAGCTTACCTGTACAGCCCCCTTAGATTCTCCTTACATCTTGCTGCTTTCCCCTAACCCCAATAGAGAAGTAAAAAGCTCGGGGGCCCACAGCAAGCCTCCAGAGAGATCACATGTATGTTCTTGTCCCCTTAGGCCTCTCAAAACCCTCCCACATTGTAATTCAATGCTCTGATGCAGGTTTGTATACAATAACTTGCCTACTTCCACCTCTGCCTTGCCTAATTAGAAATGTGGATTTGGCAGACAGTGGAAGTCAAAATTAACAGGGGGCTCCTACTGAGAGGGAACATAGGAGGATTTCAGAAGGAGCAATGGGGCCTAAGAGAAGGGACAGTTTGCCTGCCTGGATTCTGCATGGGTGACCCACATATGGATGCTCTCATCTTCTCCTGGCTGATTTCACTAAACCAACAAAGTTGTTTCTTCCTTTTTTTTTAAACTATATTTATTGAAGGCAATGGGATTAAGTGACTTGCCCAAGGTCACACAGCTAAGTAATTATTATGTCTGAGGTTGGATTTGAACTCAGGTTCTCCTAACTCCAGGGTCGGTGCTCCATCCACTGTGCCACCTAGTCACCCCAACAAAGTTCTCTCTAAGGATCATCCCAGCTGATGTTGAGAATCTAGGAGGATCCTCTGACCCTTGAGCAAAAATCAAAACCGTGTGCTATAGTAACAAAGTTGGATGTTTGAATTATGACTTTCCTCTAATTAAAATTCAAATGTGATCCCAAGGGTAGATATTTTATTCTTCTGTTAGATGTAACTTACTTCTGTCTAATGTCATTTACTTTGGACAGAACACATGTGAGGCTTCGGTAAGGACACCGTCACCAGCTCGTCTCCCTTCTAAATAATACCCAGACATGACCCATGCCAGTCATTTCCAGTTATGAGTCAAAAGGCATCAATCTGAGAAATCCTAAAAGCATTCCATCAAAGCAGCCTTAAAAGTGACATTTCTTTCAGATATGCACTATACTCTATTTTGCCTTAGGAGACTAGGAAAGTATTAAGTAACCCCAATGTACATATCAGAAGAGTTCCACAAGTCTGTGGTGGTGTTAGCAAGATTCCAGAGATGCAAGGCATGTCTCCAGGGCCCATGGATAAGAAGACAAGAGGCTTTCCTCATGACTAGCAGAATGGTTAACCAATGTCTTTTGGTCTTCTCTTCGGATCAGTTAACTAAATTTTCGAGTGACTTCCAGCAACGTTCATAAGTCAGTCATGGTGGAAACACTGCCTTAGAACAGACTTCTGGGCAAACAGGAAGGACAAGGTCTGCATATTGATTGAAACAGAAGTAACTCGTGGACCTCAGTTTACACAGATTGAGCCCATATGGGTGGGACAAGTTAGGCAACAAGTACAATTACTTCCAACAGAAGTTGCTTAAAATGGGAAGCTCAATCTTTCCACCCAGAAGACTTTTTCCATACTCTACCACAGACAAGTTCTGCCCTCCCTATACAGGAGCTATGTTTTTGATTTCAAAGATTGGGGTTTTTTTTTCCCACTTTCCCTTTCACTTGGATCTTCCCTTTATTTGTTATTCAATTTATACTTTGGGAGATATGTAATTGTGAGCCAAGAAAAATAAATGTCTTTAAAAAGAAAAGCTAAAATCAAATTCCCAAAAGATGCCAGAGGTGGGGGTTGCCCCCCCCCCTCCTTTGCCAAGGCTGAACACATGAAGCTAGAATGATAGAGAAGGCTGCTTCAGAGATGAAAACTTTTGGGTAATAAAGGCATTGCCCATTTTCACTTAGATCAAAGAACTGAGCAGCAAACTCAGAAGGACCGTTCCATTCCATCACTCCCAGATGTCTCCATCAGCATTCATCCAGAAGATAATCACTCGTTGGGCATTCTGAAGCTTCGAGTTCCACGCTGGACAAAAACCGCCTGGTGGATTTCTTGCAGTTGTAATCGAGGGTGGTGGTGTACACGGTCTTGGTGTGCTTGGGGTAGACGATGGTGGTGCTGAGAAATCGCAGGGCCTTGTTGCGAGGCTCAAAGTGGAGCTCGGCTTTGTAGTTGCGCCAGGTGCAGCCGGGGATGCAGACCACGGTCTGGCTGCAGGAGGACACCGCCAGGCCCACCGGCATGTAGATGTTGTCAATGAAGTGCTTGTCTGAGTCATACTTCACCGAGGAGGTGTACCTGCGGGCCAGGACACACGAGAGGGCATGAAGCAGGCTTGGGGCGGGGAGCACTGGGCTCCAGCTCAGGCACCAGGGTCCTAGTTAGAGGGTGTCAATGTGGGGACTTGGCCACACTTCTTGTTTGGGGTACTTCCTCATCCAGCATAGCTGTGGGAATTCTGGCATTTCCATCCCAGTCAGCTAGGGACTCATGCCCTTGGAATAATCAGCTTCAAACTGGAGGCTAAAGGGAGGAGGCCTCAGCCAGCCAGCCAGCCAGCCTGTCATCCTCTTGGATACTAACAGAGAGCAATCCCTATTTCTAACCATACAAATTCTTGAAATTTGACCCTGCTCAGTAGTAAGGATCATTGCAAACCTCAGCATTTCATAAAATATTCGTTTCTGTAAAGGGAGGGAAAGAGAGAGGAATATAGACAAGAGAAATAGAAAGACAAAGGGAAGAAAGAGGAGAGAGGAAGGAAAAAAGAAAAAAGGTGGAAAGGAGGAAGAAGGAAGAAGGAAAAGAGGAAGGAGGAAGGAAGGGATGGAAGAAAGAAATAAAGGAAGGAAGGGATGAGGGAGGAGGAGAGGAAGGAAGGAAAGGATGGAAGAAAGAAAGAAGAAAGGTAGAAAGGAAGGGAGGGGAAGAAAGAAGGAAAAGGGAGGGGAGGAAGGAGGAAGAAAGGGATGAAGGAAAAAAGAAAAGAGGGAGGAAGAAAGGGAGAAAAGGGGTGGAAAAAGAGGGGAGGAGGAAGGGAGGGAGGAAAGAGAAAGGAATGGGTAGAGAAAAAAGAAAGGAAGGGAGGAAGAAAAGGGGAATGGAGGCAGGAAGGGAGGAAGGAAAAGAAAAAAGAAAAGGATGGAGGAAAAAAGGAGAGAGAAAGTAAGGTAAGAAAGAAAAAGAAGAAAGATATGAATAAGGAAGAAAATGAAGTAAGGAGAAAAGGAAGAAGAGAATAAGAAAGGAAGAAAAAAAGAAAAAATATCCAAGTTATTTTATTAACTCCTTTTCAATTTCTTTGAAGAAGAGTGAAGAAACATTTAAAATCAGTACACTATGACAGCCTGCTAAGTACATAAGAAACAGGTGCCAGCGGTGCCAGGGCTGTGGCCTCGCTTTCCCCAAGTGGGAAGCCAGATGGTAAATTAGCATTCTTGCTTCCTTCTTGAATATAGAATCTTATTCTCCCTGGGCAAGTGGGTACGTGGCAATGTCTGAGGAGTTCACTATGCCCATGTTGTTCAAGATCAAAGATCATGACTCCACATGCCATGAAAATTACACCTCATGGAATGAATCGTGAAAACACAATGGAAAACCTCTTTCCTTTTTACTTGGGAGGTCCCCATGTGCTGCTCCAATAGAGACTCTAGCTAGGAGACTAGGAGTGGCCCAAAGTAGAACTCCCTTTCCTTTAATAAGGTTCTTTTACCCAACTTCCCCCAAATCATCCTCAAAAGGAAAAGGAACCTACTATGTGCTGGGCCCTGGGTTAATCGTTTTTAAGAAATCTTATCTCATTTGATTCGCAAACAACCCTGGGAAGTAGAGGCTGTTATTATCCCCATTGTACAGATGAGGAAACTGAGGTAAACAGAGGTAAAGTGACCTGCTCAGCTCACTCAGCTAGCAAGTGTCTATAACTCAGGTCTTCCTGACTCCAGGCCCAACACTCTATATACTGTACTAACAACTGCCTCCAGAGAGGAAAACTAAATCATGTAGGGACATGCTCTAAGAGGAGTAAATATACCAACCCCTTTCTACTCCCACCCACAGCCTACTTTCAATGGAAATGGTACATTATCTAGAAAAGGGAAGGAAGCAGAAAGAACACTGGGCACATTTACCTTATTTCCTTTGGAGGCAACGGGTCAAACTCTACTCCTTCACCAAAAGACAGAGGGCAGAGCCGTGGAGGGCAGCCAGACCCCGGGGGATTGGGGAGAAAGACAGAATTCTGAAAGCAAGAATATACTGTGGTTATAGGCAGAATGCAGAGAGAACCAAAGTAGTCCAAGCTTGACGGGACCTTGGAGGTCATCTGCTTCTCAACCAGAGGATTCTTCACCTTCTTGGTGCTCTGGACCCCTCAGGTTGGCAGACCGGTGAAACCGAGGAACCTCTTCCCAGAATTAGGTTTTTAAATGCATCAATTAAAATCCATAGGATTGCAAAGGAAAGCAATTATGTTGTGATAGTTATCAAACTATTTTTTAAACAAGTTTTAGACCTCATTTTAACAACCTCGGATGGAGTCCAACCACTAGGTTTTATAATGAAAGGAACTGAGGTTGAAGGGAAATAACTCGGCTAAGATCATGAGGAAGACAGCGTGGGATTTCAAGTCAAGTATCCTAAAGATTAAAGTTCCTTTCTCTCCATTCCAAATCTCAGGATCTCAGATTGGAAAATGAGGAAAGGACAGTCAGAAGTCACCTAGTCCAAACTTTACCTAACCAAGATCCTTTCCACATTATCTGGCTTCTGTTTGAATACCTCTAGTACAGGGCAACTTACTACCTTCCTAAGGCAGTCCATTATACTTTTGAATGGTTAGAATTATTAGGAGGTTGTTGTCTTTTTCCCTGATATCAATATAACCCAAGCAAATAGATAGAACAATGAGTAGAAAGTTTACAGTGACTTAGGAACATGGTTTTCAATCTGGGAGGCCAAGGTCCTAAACTGTCATTATAGTGCCTGAGACTATGGGAGTGGAAGAAATCCCACCATCTTCCATATGGTTTTTACATCCCTGCCCCCTCCCCTAGAAAGGGCAGGAAGAAAACCTTCCTGTTGATAAGATGCTCTGATGAGAAAACAAGCTTGAGTTGAATGATGCAATGAAACCATCCATTTTTCAATGTCCACCCTGCTCGTTGAGCAAGATGTGAACGCGGAAGGGTAGCTGTCCACATCCTCACTGGGGTGCAACTACCCAGAATCCCGGTGAAGTGATGAAGCAACCCAAACCATCATCCCTTACTATACTTTTACAAGAACTTGGCAAGTCACAGGAACACAAGTCACTGACAGTGTCCTCTCTGAGGTACACAATAAGAACATAAAACTTGTTTATGGAAGTGTTCTGGGGTGAAATACAAATTTACCCATTCTAACACCAGGACTCCACCTTTTCCCCCTAACAGGAAGGGCCTTGCTGAACCAAATGACTACCTTGAGGTCCTGTGAGATCATTAGGCACCCAAAAGAGATCCAGTTATGCTCCCTAGATTTTACTAACTACAGCAAGATGACACTAAGAAAAAAAATGTTTTTTAAAAACATTGAAATTAAAATGATGTCGTTTAACAAAAGTTCAATTGTTTCATCTGTGTCCGACGCTTTAACATTCCATTTCGGGGTTTTGTGGCAAAGATACTGGAATGGTTTGCCATTTTCTTCTCCAGTTTATTTGACAGATAAAGTAAAGTGACTTGTTCAGAGACATAGTGAGCAAAAATTGCTAAAATCAGATAGATGCTCTCCAAAGTCACTCTGTCTTTAGTCAGCTCAGGGAGTCATACCAATCAGCAAAGCCGTCCTCAAAAAATTCCTATGGAAACAAAGTTTTACTGTCAAGTCTCTAAGACTGATCAAACAGCGTCTGTCAGGGTCATCTTCGTTTGCCTTCTGTTGATCACCAACACTCTACAGTAGAAACATTGCTGAGTTTCAAACCCCAGGATCTGAGTTCCAATTCCCGACTCTGCCTCGTCTCATCCGAGTGACCCTGGCTGAGTCCCTTAACCTCTTTTGCCTCAGGGTCCTCCTGTTTTGTTCATTGAGGAGGGCCCTGCTCTCTACCTACTCTCCCTCTTAGCTCTCAGTAGTGGGGGTGTTTGTTCAAAGTGCTTCGGCAGATTCTGCAATCCACGATTTCCTTTGCCACACAAGAGAGAATGGGAGGAAAAGCGATCGGCCCGGGGTTCAAGGCTGGGACAGCAGAGTCCCCGGGTCTGTCACGTCAAGCCTGGCCGGGGGCCCTTGGGCAGAGAGAGCACAGAAAGCTAACTTAGGGAGGCTTAAATCAAGCAAGCAGGGCAGGAAGCAGATGGTGTCAAGTGGGTCAAGATGCTGAATGTGCCAAGAAGGGAACGGTGTGGAGAGGGCGACAGGGCAAAGGAAGCCTGGGGGAAAGGGAGGAGGGCCAGCGAGCCTCCCCAGAGCTGGGAGGAGAAGTGAGCAAGTTAGGAGGAGCAAAGGCGGCTGAGCAAGTCTGGGGCTCACTGGGGGTGTGGACATCTAGATGTGTGGATGGATGGATGGATGTGTGTGTGTGTGTGTAGAGGTATATAGATGTATATACTATACATGCAGATATACATATATAAAACACACATACATGCATGTATATATTATACATGAAGATAGACACATAGACAGGCACACACAGACATATATATGCGTGTTATACATACAGACACATGATATATACACATATAAATTAACATGCACAGTGTGTAAATATACTACAATGCAGACATATGATGCATTGTGATGTGTGACATGAACACACACGCACATGTATGTGCATAAACACATGGCACACATACTGTGCAATCATTACATTGCACCGATGTGCCTGTGCTCATCTATGCATGCATGCATGTACATATGCGTACACATGTCATGATGCAGATGTGAGCATGTGCACTTATGAACATATACATGTGTGAGTGTGTATTACAGACATATGTATATAAACATATACAGGCATGTGCACAATACATATATGTATATACTATACATGCAGATATATTGTACATGCACACAGATAATACATGCATGTGTGTACTCTATATGCAGATATACAGACACACATGTAGACACGCACATGTGTAGTGGGTCCAGAGCTGCTAATTTAGCTGTCAATAGGGACAATAGGAACAAGAGGGAGCTGGTGGAGCTGTCCAGTCCCAGCAGGTGGGGTGAGGTTGCCTGGGGCTCCCCACCAGGAGAACACTGGCTGGGCCTGGGGTGCCCCTCCTCCACTTGCCACCTGCTCCCTCACCCCCCAGGGCCTAGACCTTTATTTCAGTTAAACAACGGCCTACGTACTACAGTGGGGGGTGGCATCTTTCTGGGCACACTTCTCCAGCTCTCCCCACCTGAGCAGGCAGAACAAGAGACACCAAGATAAAAAGCCGCCTTGTCGTCTCTTCCTAACTTCAGAATACTTTTGGCCCGCTTCTTCCGCTCACCCTGTCTCTGGGCCTGGGCCGGCCTGAACGGCCATCTTCAGCGCCCCAAGGAAGGGAAGGCGGCCATGGGTCAGTGGGCCAGGGCAAGGCTCTCACTGGCAGGATCCAAAGCAACCCTCATTCGGGGAATTAAGGACCCCCAGCTGGCAGCAGAACTGGAGGGGCTGTCCCCATTTGGACGGAATGCCAGGCTGCCTAGCTAGGATGCCTTCTGGAGCCAGGAGGAAAGGAAGGCCGCCACGGCTCCCCCCCACCCCATTTAGTTGAAGGGAACTCCGGATCCTCTGCATGCTGCCGTTCACTGGTCTCTGACTCTGTGACCCTATTGGGGACCCTATTGGGAGCTTTCCCCAGCTCAGATGAGGCCGACGAGGCAAACGGGGTTAAGCTGACTTGCCCAGGGTCACACAGACCAGTAAGTGACGGGGGCTGGATTTGAACCAAGCCCTCAGTTCTCCCCAGTGTCTCACCCATCTGCCCATCCCCAAGCCTTTCCTCTAGAGAAAGGCACATGCTGCCATTTAAGGTGGGGAAGTACCCGTGTACACCTACATGGGGGGGCGGGGAGCCGATTTGTGCTTCCCTCGGTGTAACGAAGTGAGACCCCCACCCCGGGCCGGAGCTGGGGGGCTTCAAGGCTCGTTTAGTCCAGTCTCCTCATTCGAGAGGGAACAGCCTAGACGGAGGGGGGCAAAGCGCCTCCCGGGGCTGCAAGAAGAGGTCCGGGGGGCGCGGACCCAAAGCCCTCGGCGCCCAGAAGCGGCGCCGCCTGCGCTCCCCCGAGGCTTGGGGACGTCGAGGGACGTGCCCAAGGTGGCACGGCCAAGAGGCGCCCGGGCTCCCCCTTGAGCCCCGTCCTTCCGGCTAGCGGCCGCTTCCCCGGCCCGGGCCCCGGCCCCAGGCCCCGGCCCCGGCCCCGGCCCCGGCCCCGCGCCCTCACGTCTGTCTATTCACCGCCACCATGACAGTCATGACGACGGGTCCCGGGGCCGCCCGCCCTCCCGAGAGGCGCCCACTCCCCAGCGCCCATCTTAGCAGCCGACACGGGGGCGGGGGTGCCAGCCGGCCGGGCCACCCTCGGCCGACCCCCGGGGCCGCCCCCATTTTCGGGGTGCGGAGGCTGGGGTCCCGGTGTGCCCCCGTTGGAGAGGCGCCCCCCCGCCTCTCGGGCCGGGGGTCCAGTCCCCCCAGCCCCCTCCCCCCCGGCCGGCCCGCCACTCACCGCGGCCGCCCCGTCGGGCTCCGGCAGTCCCGGGCCCGGCCCCCGCTCCGCGCCGCCCCCGCCGCCGCCGCCCGGCGCCAGCAGCCAGTGGCTGGGGCTGGGGCTGGGGGGCAGCCCCGAGTCCGGGCTGTCCAGGACCCCGTCCCCCTTCTTCTTCATGTCCAGCGGCTCGGGGACATCCTGCAGGCTCAGGCGCCCGACCATGGCGGGGGCCGGGGGGCGCCGCGGGGGGGCCGGCAGCTCCGCGCCAGACGCCGCCCGCCCAGCCACCTGCAGCCGCGGGGCCGGGGAGGGGGCGGGCCGGGCTGGGGGAGGGGGCGCCGGCTGGGCTCGGCCGCGGGGCTCCCGCCTCGGCGCGCTCTGCCGCCCTGCCCGGCGCCAGGGGCCGCTGCGCGCCCGCTCCCCGCCCGGCCCCGCCCCGGCCCCGCCCCGGCCCGCCGATTGGAGGGCGCCCCGGCTGCTCCCCGCCCCGCCCCGCCCCGCCCCGCCCCGCCCGCGGGCTGGGGGGGATCCCAAAGGTGAGGAGGAGGGGCGCCCCCCCCCCGGGCGCCCCGGCCGAAAGAGCCGCCGGCGGTGGGGGAATGGGCCCGGGACGGATGGGGGGCCCCGGGGCGGCTCGGACGGGGGATGCCCCGCAGGCCCCGCGGGCTGTCAGCGCCCGACACCGACCGGTCTGGGGAGCTCCAAGGTCCGATGACAGAAGCGCCCGCGGGCGGCGAGCCCGGGGGGCGCGGGCGGCGAGCCCGGGGGGCCAAGACCCCCGCCGGGGGCGGAGGAGACAAAGCCCGCTGGCCCCGCTGGCCCCGCTGGCCCCGCTGGCCCCGCTGGCCCCGCTGGCCCCGCTGGCCCCGCTGGCCCCGCTGGCCCCGCTGGCCCCGCTGGCCCGGGAAGAGCCCGGCTGGAAACGATTAGCGCTTAATGCGCCGCACATGCTCCGACCTCCGTCCGCCCCGGCGGCGCTGCCCCCCCTTTTTGCCTTTTCTTTCTCCCTTCTGGTGGAAGCTCCCGGCCCCCAGGCGACGTTGCGGACCCCAGGGCCCCGGCGCTCTTGGGAGGGGCCGTGCAGCAGCCAGGGCAGGTCGCACCCCACGCCAAACGGGAGGCCTCTGCCTTTGGGGGGGGGCGCCTGGTTCCCAGAAACAGAGAAGAAACTTCTGGGAAAGTTCTGGGGCCACCAGGCCGCGTGCAGCCCAGCGTGGGGGCCCGCACCCTGGGGCCGGCCCGGGCTGGGTGCTGGGGCTGGGGCCCGCCGGGGAAGCGAGCTAGCCGGCAGCGGGTGGGTGTTTTCCCTCCGAAAGCCAAGCTGGGGAGGCCTCTCCCTTTTGGCAGAGGGCTGGGTGTCTGAGTGGGAACCAGATTCAGTAGCTGCTGATACCAGAGATTGATCCAGAAGGGCGCAGGAGCCTTGGGCCACAGATGGAAGAGGCCTCAGACATCATCTCACCAAAGCCTCTCTTTTTTAGGGGAAACTGAGGCCCAGACAGGCAAGTCAACTGTCCAGCCCTCAGACAGAGAAAGACAGAGATTGATCTAGGTCCTCTGCCTTCAGATCCAAGGTTCTTTTTCAAATTCATATAAAATATATGAAATGGGGCAGCTAGGTGGTGTAGTGGATAAAGCACCGGCCCTGGAGTCAGGAGGACCTGGGTTCAAATCCGGTCTCAGACACTTCATAATCACCTAGCTGTGTGGCCTTGGGCAAGCCACTTAACCCCATTTGCCTTGCAAAAACCTAAAAAAATTAATTAAAATATATGAAATGCTTCTTAAATATTTGTTCCCTTTCCCTACTATTGCTCTGCCTCCTAGACTGTAAGCTGGCTGAAGGCAGGGACCCTTGTCCAGTCTTAACGTTGTACTTCCACCAGGGCCTAGCACAGTGCTCTTCACCCAGTAACACTCAAAAAGGTTTATTAAATAAGAAGGAAAGAATAGGGTTGGAATTATGTTTGGATCACCAGAATTGGCATGGGGGGGGGACCTGAATTTGAATCTTTCCTTTGACACATACCCAGCTGTGTCACATCTGGCAACACTACCCATTTCTCAACCTGAGTATCCGCCTCTGTAAAATGGGAATAGTCATAGCTTCTACCTCATAGGTCAGGTGAGATACTTGTAAAGCAGTTGACAGACCTGCAACCTGTTGTTCTTGTCATTTCCTTCTTCAGGTCATTTTACAGAGGAGGAAACTGAGGCAAACAAAATGAAATGACTTGCCCAGGGTCTTATAGCTAGTGTCTGAGGTCAGGAAAGTGAGTTGTCCTGGTGCTCTATCCACTTTGACACCTAGCTGCCCCATGCAAATGTTCACTACAATTACTAAAGAACATGAAGCCTAACAATTTTTCCGAGAGCTACATTCTTAGGAGTGCTGGGAATAGGGTAGGAAGAAAGTCTACCCTCTTTTTATCCAATAGGAAAGTGGGGTCCAGAGAGAAGTGAGTTGTCCAGTCACTTGTGATGTAGCATCATTACATAACATTGGGGAATGATGAAGTTTGAAATGAGAGCCATGCAAAGGTGGGATTATTAAAGATGGCCCCAGGGAGAACCCATCATTCCAGCTCTTCAAATAGATTGGATCCCAAGGCTTGCTTGGAAGTATCCGAAAGTTGGGACTCAGTGGGGGTTGATTCAGGGAAATGGTGGTGGAGAAGATAAGGTCTGGAAAGAGAAATATAAAGTGATTCAGGATTAGTAGAGGGAATCCTGCCCAAAGGGACTTTGGAAGCTTACTACCATAAGAATAAGGATTGAGGGAACCTCATAGACTTTTGAGTCTAAAGACTGAGGGAATGTCACAGGCTTTAGGTCTAGGGAGGTTAATTGATTTAGAGGTTCATAAATCAAGGGCTTAAGGAGCCTCAGAGGCCATTTTATTCCAGCTACAGATGAGAACACTGAGGACTGGGGAGATTCGTTGATTTACTCAAGGTCACACAAGTAGGAAATAGTAGAACAAGGATTTGAACCCAGGTCTGAAGTCCAGAAGACCTAAATTCAGTCCTGTCTCAGATACTTCCTAGCTGTGTGCCTCTGGGTGAGTTACTTCACCCTGTTTGCTTCACTTCCCTGGCTGGGGAAGAAAATGGCAAACCACTCCAGTATCTTTGCCAAGAAAACCCCAAATGGGTCAGGAAGAATCAGACACAACTAATAAACGATTGAACAACAACCTTGGACTCCAGAGTCAGCACTCTTTTCACCGTACCACTCAGGAGTGTAGAGTTAGAACTGCAGTCTTAAAGGTGATTTAGTCCAATCGGCTCTATTGACATGTGAAGAAACTGAGTCCTTCAAGTCAGGTAATAACTACAGGTATCAAATTTGAAGCCAGGTTTCTGACTCTGAATCCATCACTCTTTCCACTCTAGCATAGAAACTATGATGCAATAATAATGCTAATAATTAGTATTTAAGCATCACTTTTCTACACTTTTTTAAAAAGTTCCAAATTTTCGCCCTTTACCCCCCACCCACAGAAAAGGCAAGCAATATGATACCCATTATCCATGTGAAGTCATGAAAACCATATTTCCATATTAGCCACATTGCAAAAAAAAGCAAGAAAAATAAAGTGAAAAACAGTGTTTCAGCTACATTCAGGGTTCATTAGTTTTTTTTTTTCCTGGAGGTGGATAGCATTGGTCATGAGTCTTTTGGTATTGTCTTAGATCATTATTAAGTTTTCCACAACTGATCAGCCTTACAATGTATGTGTACAATGGTTTCCTGGGTTTTGCTCACTTTGCATCAGTTCATAAAAGTCTTCCCAGGTTTTTCTGAAACCACCTCCCTTGTCATTTTTTTTTTGTTAGTTTTTGCAAGGCAGTGGGGTTAAGTGGTTTGCCCAAGGCCACACAGCTAGGTAATTATTAAGTGTCTGAGACCGGATTTGAACCCAGGTACTCCTGATTCCAGGGCTGGTGCTCTATCCACGGTGCCACCTAGCTGCCTCCCTTGTCATTTCTTAAAGCACATTTCCTAGTTAATGGGGTATCCTCAACATTTTCAGTTCTTTGCCGCAACAAAAAGAGCTGCTACACACACACACACACACACACACACACACACACAATTGCTGGGTCAAAGGGTAAGTTTTAGAGCTCTTTGGACATAGTTCCAAATTGTTCTCCAGAATGGTTGGATCAATTCATAACTCCACCAACAATGCATTAGTGTCTCTATTTTTTCATTTCTTCTCTGGCATGTGTCTATTGCCTTTTCTGGCACATTAGTCCAGCTGCTAGATGGGGTTTTAAAACAACCTCAGAGTTGTTTTAATTAAAAGTTGAAAGACAACAAATTCAAAGTTCTTTCTAGATATTGAGGGCTCAATAAATTAAGTCTAAAGTAGAAAGTTGTGATTAGAACAACAGGTCTTCTGATGTCAAATCCAATGGGTCCCCACTGTCTGATGCCTGCTGCCCTAGAGTGAAAAGAGGATTGCTTTGAGAAGAAGGGAACCTGGGTTTGAATCCTGATGACTGCTGTGAATGATAATGGTTGTAAATACTAGTCAGTCTTAGAATTGTAGGAGTTTTTATAGAAAAAAAATAAACTTTCACAAATCAACAAACATTTCAATATACAAAGAAGACTAAAAAGGAGAATTGTGTATGAAATTTTGAACTTCTATTATATTCAGTTCTAGAAAAAAACTATATATTAAATTTCATTGTTATTTTTTGTCCTTTGTTTTCAAAGGGGACCACAGTGGCATCATAGGTGAACTGAAGTTCAGTGAGGCAGAGCTGCACAAAATCTTCAGCCTTACTTTCTCTTCCTGAGTCATCAGAGTCCAGTGGCAAGACCAAAGTCAGGACAACTTGTGATGGCCTGGGTACATTGGATGATCTCACCTTCATGACCTGCTGAACAAAATGGTTCTCATCCACCCATTCTACCTAAGGAAGTCTTCACATGGTTGGGGTAGTCATCCTCCAACTCACCAACAGGGTTGAGTCCTATCTGTCAGTCTCATTCAATGTAGTTTAGCCTGCTGGCTGAAATGGTTCACCTTGGAGTGGTTGGCTACACATTTTACAGCTTCTTGGAATCACAAGTGAGAGCAGGGTGGCAGATGGACACCAAAGAGGGATGAACAGCTCTGAAAAGGGCTCAGCAGCCCATCCACCAGAGGTGCTAGTCCTCCCCAATAACCCAAACCCCCACCTATTATAAGTATATGTAAAGAAAGGGTTTGCCAAACTGGGTGATGCTCAAGAACAGATTGTTAAATTTTTAATGTGAGCATTTACACCTTGGAAATTGGCAAACAATACAGATCTGGTCTTGATTCATTCTTTTGTTGATGGTCTAGTCTTAAGAAAGCAAGGATAAAAGGTTAATAATAAAAATTAAATTTAGAAGTATTTTTTTTTAGGTTTTTGCAAGGCAATGGGGTTAAGTAACTTGCCCAAGGCCACACAGCCAGGTAATTATTAAGTGTCTGAGGTCAAATTTGAGCTCAGGTCCTCCTGACTCCAGGGCCAGTGCTCTATCCACTGCGCCAGCTAGCCACCCCAGAAGTATTTCTTATGAACATTTTGTTAAACTTTACCCCCTGCTATGAATAAGGGCAACTAGGTGACATGGTTGGTGATTGGGCTGGAGACAGGATGACTTAACTTTCTGAATTCAAATCTGGCCTCAGATACTCACTTTCTGTGTCACCCTAGGCAAGTTTGCCTCCTGTTTGCCTCAGTTTCCACTTTTGTCAAATGAACTAGAGAAATCAGTGGACAAACCACTCTAGTATCTTTGCCAAGAGAAGGCCAGTGGACAAAGCATCAGCCCTGGAGTCAGGAGGACCTGAGTTCAAATCCAATCTCAGACATTTGACATTAGCTGTGTGGTCCTGGGCAAGTTACTTAACAGAAAAAAAAGGAAAAAACCCCACAGAGTAAGACTCAACTGAAAAATAACTAAGTACCAACAACAAAAAAAGATGGACAAGTCCCACGTAGACCCCCCAGCCTCCTTTAAAGCTCACTTTAATAAATCCTGTATGTGCAATGTCCTGAGCCCAATCTGCCAGTTAAAAGCTCCAACTATGGAAAAGGCGTAACGTAAAAATGGTGATATTGGCACTAGGATATTTCCAAAGGTGTGATGTGGGATTTCTGCCATGGGCTGGACAGATTGACCACTATTCCACCTTCTAATCTCTCTGCCAGCTTAGCTATGGGCAGCAGCAGTAAGATAGGATTAAGGTGACATGAAGCATATGTTCCCAGGGATGATGGTTACTCCAACCCTAGTGAATGACTGGAAGAGAATAAACATTAGGAGTGAGGAGGTCTGGAGTTCAAATCTCATCTCATCTCATCTCATCTCTCTCTTTCTCTCTTGCTCTCTCATCTCACTTTCTGTTTCTGTTTCTGTCTCTACCTTCCAAAAACTTAGTTTTTTTTCATCTATAAAAGGAAGGGGCTGGATTAGATGGTCTTCATCCAACTCTAAACCTCTATCCCCTCCTTGGGGCTCAGTTTCTTCATCTATAAAATGAAGGACTTAGACTAGATCAGGGGTTCCTCCTAACTTTTTTTCTGTGTACTGGATTCTATTAGTGGTCTGGTCAAATGCACAAAATATTATATTTAGGATTCCAAGGGAAGCCAATTATATATTGACATATAGTTATCAAAATATAGAAAATAATTCACAGATCCTTCAAACGTATCCACAGAAGTCCAAGGACTCCACTTGAAGAACCTTGAGACTACATAGGACCTCAAAAATTCTTTTCCAGTCCTATGACTTGGGGCAAATCACTTCCTTTCTCTATTTCCTCTTCTGTAAAAAGGCAATATTAGACTTAGATCCAAGTCTTAGATGGGAAAGTTTTGAGAGGTCATCTAGTCCAACTTCTTTGTTTTATAGGTGAGGAAACAGACCCAGAGACATTATTCAAGTGGCTTTTCCAAGTTCATATTAGTCTCAGAGGAAGAATTCAAACCCATTCTACCACATGGCAGCCAAGGACTGGCCACTGATGTCCTGTCTCCTCCCAAGATCTGGCTCTACCCTTGACTTTCTGATGGTGGTCAGTTGTCCTGCCATATCTATCACTGCCCTTTCCTTCCTCCACCCCCATCTCTGCCCCTCAGAGGTTAAATGGGAAGGGCCAAGCCAAAGAGACTGTAAAAATTCAGAGTGATTGTACATAATGTGTTCAAAGGAATCTTTTTGGTAAAATCACATTGTAATAAAATCTTTAGGTCTATTCCAGGAGAACACAGTTGGGGTGTGGTCTCACTGCTTCTATTCCCTGTGCTAACCTGACCCTAAGACTTAGCGACATAGCACATTGATTAGAGCTGAAAATGAAGTCAAGAAGCCCCACATTCAAATGTAACCTCAGACATCTATTTAGGGGTGTGACCCTGGGCAAGTCAACTTCTGCCTCAGGTTCCTCGACTGTAAAAACGGGGAAAGTAATAGCACCTACCTATTGCAATGAGATATTTATGAAATGCTTAGCATAGTGCCTGGCTTTTAATATAGCAAATCCAAGCCAGTCAACAACAAAAAATAGGAAGTCTAGTGCCTTCTATGTGAGGTTTGTCAAGGTAATATTGATCCCCCCTGACTAGGTCTCCATTACACAGAGAGGGGGCTGACTAACTCTAAACCTAGAAGAGTTTTTGTGAAGAGTCCGTCCAGGTGCATGGTTCATCTGGAACCCCATCAATGCACTTGCGTTACTGCCAGATCTCATGAAGACATGCAGATCGGAAACAAAAGCAGAACTGTAGATGTCAAGACTCTTGACCATCCAAGGACTGTTCATCCCTTTGTCTGAGGAGCAAATGGCCCCTATTTGGGTAGGGAGGGGAGGCTTAGGGGAAGAAGGACAGTCAGGTTCACCTAGCATCATCAAGTAACACTTGCAAGTTCTGAAACTGGGCTTCCAAGGATGGGATGAAAGCACTTGGGAAAGAGATAACCGACTTGGGTTCAGATTCCATCTCTACGATGCTTATTATCTCTAAGATCTTGGGTAAACCATTGAAGCTCACTGGACCTCAATTTCTCCTTCTGTTAAAAAATAATTAGGTTGGACCCTGTGGTCTTGGAGTTCACTTGCAGCTCTTTTTTGTTCTAAAACTAACAACCTTTATTATTGTAGGGTTCGAGTCCTGGATCAGGAGCTCGTAAGACCTGAGTTTGAATTTCAATTCAGCTAAGTTTAGGCAAATTGCAACTTCTCTGAGGCTCAGTTTCCTCCTCTGTAATAGGAGAATAAAAATAGCACCAACTTTCCATATGGTTGTGAGGACCAAACGTGATAACCCCAAAGCATTTGACAGACCTTAGTGATTGACAGACCTCAGATTCATCACCTTTGTAGTAGATTAAATAGAAAAATCTCACACTTTGTATTGAAAACCCTAGGTGCTCTAGCCCCCTCCTACCTTTCCAGTTCTCTCAGACCCTCCTCCCAACCTTGTACTTTTGGATCCCGGGGCCTCTTGGCTGTTCCCTGTCTCTGATCTCTGGGTAGTTTCTTGATTGTCACTCATTCTGGGAATGAATTTTCCTTTCATCTCTCCTGGTTTCCTTTAAATCCCAATTAAAAATCCCCATCTCCTAGAGGAAGCCTCTTCCAATCTCCCTTCATTCCAGGGCATTTCTTTGGTGAATTATTTTCCATTGATTATGTATATGGCTAGTTTCTATATAGATTTGTTTTCTTTAGTAGATGGTAAACTCCTTGAAGGCAGAGATTATCTTCTGCCTCTTTGCACAGTGCCTGGAAAAGAGTAGGCACTTAATAAATGTTTATTGATTGATGGGTCCACAGAATCCTTTGACAGTCTAGTGAAACCCACAGACCCCTTCTCAGAATAATATTTTGCAAGGCATTAAATAAAATCTCTAGAATTATAAGGAAAACTATATTAAAATAGTTATCAAAATATTTTTTCAAAAGTTAGTAGATTCTGTTTAAGAATATCTGCATTAATAATAATCATAATACTAATAATTATATTAGTTCATATTTATTATAATTTATATGATTCTTTATTTGGTGTCTGACATATGGTACATTCATATGGTACTCTAAGATTTGCAAAGCACTTGACATAAGTTAACTCATTTGATCTTCACAGCACCTCTCTAAGGTAGGTGCTGTGGCTCCTCCCCATTGTACAGATGGAGAAACTGAGGCTGAGAAGTGAAGTTACTTTTCCATTGTTACATGGTTAAGCAGGTGTCTGAGGCAGGATTAGAATCCAGTTTGGCTATTATTACTGTTGATACATCGGTGACCATGAGCCTGGTCCTTCCCTAGAGGTCAAGTTGCACTGGGAGGGGTGCCCCTAGTTGGAGGGGCCCCTGAAGGAAATATCCATTTCTACAACAACACAGAGCCTTGCCTGCTGTGTCCAGCCCAAGTGAATCTGGGTCCTGGCAAATGGATTCCTCTCCTATCCCAAATTAAAAGCAGAAGAGCCTGCTGGCCAGAGGCATCTGTGGTTTGCAGTTATGTACTCTGCTGGGAGCTCCTGAGACTTCCTAAAGGCATTTCCATTCTTTTGAAGGCCTACTAGGGAGTTCTGGATCTTCAGTGGGAAGGAGTAGAGGACGGGGAAGAGGAGGAGGCATTTCCTATCTTCAAGGAGAGAAGACTCATGGCATGAGATTTTTTTTTTAAAAAAATGTACTCAGAAGAGGCTTCTCTAGTTCTCTGAATGCTGGAAAAATCCATCTCCAGCCCAATGTGGAGCTCTTGCTAAATTTTCCACCAGGAGTAGGCTAAAAGGCCAAAGAGGCGGCTCACTCACTGAGTTGGCCCAGAGAGGCCTTGGCTGGGAGCTGGTTTGTTGGATGCTGGAGGGAAATCACCTAGTGAGGAAGAGAGTCCACAGAACACTGACCTACAATAGGAATCGGTATTGACGGGCTGCCCAATAAAGGCAGGATTGCCGGATGGAATGGGTGTGGAGATGAGGCTGGAACCCAGTGGCCTCTGTCTGCTTTCTGCAGGCTCACCATGAAGACAGCTGCTGAAGGCCCTTCTGCTCTCCTTGGGGCTTCAGTTGCCTTGTCACCGCCTTCCTCGATCTCCCCTCTCCCCTTAAATCTTGTTTGGGCCTCTTCAGTCCACTTAACCTGGTCTGATTTGTAGCTCAGTCTCTTCTAGGAGACCGAGAACAGTGGTGATCTAATTTCACCCGTGTATCACAACCCCATCCCACTTCCAACTCTGATGCTTAGCAGAACAATAGATCCTTAATGCATTGGTTGTAAGGATAGAGAATGGACGAGGACCAACTGTGAGTTAAGAAAGACCCATATCCTGGGACAGGCCTCAGACACCTAATACCTACTTAGTTGTGTGACCTTGAGCAAGTCACTTAACCACATTGCGAGAGAGAGAGAGAGAGAGAGAGAGAGAGAGAGAGAGAGAGAGAGAGAGCTGGATTCAGATCCTGCCTTCTCTATATACCAGCTTGGTGACTGTAGTCAAGTCACTTGTAACACCTGCCTGAGACTCAGTTTCAGATGAGTTGCTGATCTGTATCTGCGGAGAGAGTTTTCATACAAGGAGTTCCTTAGGATTAAAACAATCAACGAGTGCTATAAGGATAGATCCTTATAGTAGAGAAAATTGAGCCAAAGGTTAAGAGACTTGCCCAAGATCACATAGCTAGAAAGTAGCAGAACTGGGATTTGGCCTGGATCTTGTCTTCAAAGAAACCATTTAGTGTTTCTTCCATTGGACTACACAAAGTCACAGAGGGAAGGAAGTGAGATTTGAACTCAGGTCCTCTGATATCAAGTCCAGAGCTCCCTGGACCCTTAGGCTTTTCACTGAAATTCTTTTCTAGGGTCAAGGACATATATGATCTTCCTAAATGAAATGAACCCAAACTGCTCTGAATCTGGTATCCTCCCTCCATCAGATGCTCACTTTGAAACAAAAGTCACAATCTAGACGAAGCCCCTAGTCAAGCCTGGAGGCCCAGTGGCCCTGATTGGCACCCAGGAGCTGAAGATACCATCCTCTGGCCAAACTTCATGGGCCATAGCCTTGACTTGAATTTGCTCTCAATGTCTTGGCATTCTGCTATTTTGGAGATTTCAACAAGACCATGGCTCCATGGGACCTCAGTACGTCACACTTTTACCTGGGAATGAGGCCCCGTTGTCTAAAGGATGGATCTCCAAAGTAGGGGCCCCCAGACCCTGACCCCCCCCAGGTTATATGATCAGTCATGGCATGAGATGTTTTAAAAAATAGGCTCAGGGAAGGCTTCTCTAGTTCTCCAAAAGCTGGAAAAATTCCTACCCAGCCCAGTAAATGGGTGAGAAAATGAGTATAGGAAAATAGCCAATCAAGAAGCTTGCTATCACACAGCCATATCCTTAATTCTGCCCTGCTCAGAGACTGTGAAAGTTCTTTCTACTTCAAGGTGGGTCCCTCTGGCCAATTATAATCTATCTACCATGTACCTACAGCAGCAACTGCCCAGGTGCCAGTGGGAAAATTCTTCCTCTTCTCTCAGATCTGCCAGGTCACCTCTTCACTTTATGACTGCAGTAGAAGCCTTGTGGCTGGTTCTGAGCTCTTTATCTGCTCAATTCTCCAAGACATTGGCTGGTAAAAGTTTCTCTTTCCCTCCACCTCTTGCATTTTTGAGGGGGTCAGATGACTGGCATAGAAGGGTTGAAATCTACCTCCCAAATGTCATTCCAGGATCTTCCCCCTCCCCCAAACCTCAAGGGCACCACTCATTCTCATTCCGCCTTCCATCCAATCAAGCCACCGAATCCTGCCATTTCTACTTCCATCTCTTTTTCTTCCTTCTGTCCTCTTCTCTCCCCATCTCTCCACTTGCAATAGAGTTCCCACTCTAGGATCTTTTATTCTTTGGGCATGTCTTACTCTATCCAGACACATCTTACCAATGGGCCCCTTTGGGGATGAGGACATAGGGTGGTTGCCTCAACCTATGGAATTCATCTCCCCTGTCCCCCACTGAACACACAGCTCACAGCATCAGAGTATCTACAGGAGATGGTTTATGCCCCAAAAGGAATATTAGTGGCCCTGCAGCATTGGAGGGACTGCTAAAATTGGAAGTCTCTCTCTTTTTTTTTTAGGTTTTTGCAAGGCAAATGGGGCTAAGTGGCTTGCCCAAGGCCACACAGCTAGGTCATTATTAAGTGTCTGAGGCTGGATTTGAACCCAGGTCCTCCTGACTCCAGGGCCATTGCTCTATCCACTTCACCACCTAGCCAAAATTTGAAGTATCAAGAAATGTTTTCGAACTTCACTTTGCCATCCATCTGTGACTTTAGGCGAGTTATTTAACCTTTCTGGGCATCCGTGTCCACCCCTGTAAAATGAAGCTTCTAGATCTGGCTTCTTAACATTCTCTTTCATTTTCCAGTGATGATAACTTACAGAGCACTTCTCTGAGAAGATCCCCACCAGGCTGGGTAGTGCACATCAGGGATCTAGCACCAAAAGGGCCTTTAGAAGTTATCTAGCCCCATCTACTCTTTTTTATAGTTGGGGAAACTGAGGCACACTAAGTTTATTTTTTTAAGTCGCTTGCCCCAGGTCATGCTGGCATCAAGGGACATAGTCAGGAATAAGACGCAGACCCTTTCTCTCCCAAAGCACTATACCTGCACATATAATTGTCCCCCCCACACACACACACAGTTTTGGGTTTTTTTACAAATGAGGAAATAAGTTGATGGCGTTGCTCACAGCCTCATAGCTAGTTGTTGTTAGAACGTGGTCTTGCACCTGCGGCTGCCTCTGGTGTCAACAAACAATGCCACCCGGGCCTCTGGCCTAGGGGGAGGATGAGCAAACGCTTATGCTGGCTAGGAGTCCAACCAGATGTGGTTCTGGCTGGGCCAGTAAAGGTTCTACAGACCTGCAGTCCGCAGGTCCCTGGTGTTCAAAATGAAAAAACAAAACATGGGAAGCTTATCCCCAGGTGCTCATCAGCTCATCACCCTCAGTGGGGCCTACTCACTTGAGACAAAGGCTCTTCAGAGAACTCACAATGAGGAAGATGAACCATGGCTGTTATTCAGCCAGAACTGCAGGAAAAAGCTTCTGAATTGATGAGAAATTCCATTTCTTTTTTATCCAGCTCCTGCAGCATCTAGGTTGCATTCAAGAAATAAAAATTTTATTTATAGGGTCATGGGATTTTGAACCAGGAAGGGACCTTTAAGACTATTGAGTCCAGGGCAGCTAGGTGGCGCAGTGGATAAAGCACCGGCCCTGGAGTCCGGAGTACCTGGGTTCAAATCCGGTCTCAGACACTTCATAATCACCTAGCTGTGTGGTCTTGGGCAAGCCACTTAACCCCATTTGCCTTGCAAAAAAAAAAAAAAAAAAAGACTATTGAGTCCAAAGCTCTCATCTCAAGATGAGCAGACCCAGGCTGGTGAGGTGAAATGAGTTGTCTACAGTCACTAGTGCCACAAGTCAGGATTTGAATTCGGCGTCTTCTCTGACTGCAAGATCACTGCCCTCCCTCCGCATTTCTCCACAGAGAGAGCAGAGGTGCAGTTGGGGTAGGATCACCCAAGCTGTACCACATGGTGGGAAATTTTGAGAACACTGAGCCTGCTGCTCTCCGGGGCCCTTCTTCCTCCTCTCACCTCTCTCACCCAGTACCAGCTTTGTCTGGGGGTCGAGCTCCTACTCCATGCAGGGACATTCCTATCTCTCTTCCCCTTCCGCACAAGTGGTCAGTCCCACAGCAGCTTAGACACCTGGATCTTTTTCCTGACATTGTCCAGGCAAAATGTTGTTAATTATGATTCTGCTGGAGAATAACAATGTGTCTAATTTTGGTCCTGGTCGCTGCGGGGGCTCCACTGGCTTCACCCCCAAAGAGTTTACAATTTAGTTGAGGAGACATGAGTGACATACATGCATACATACATGAACATTCATGTAAATATAAGATAATATAATAAGGTTCTCAAATGTGTGATGTGGTTAGGGTTATAAGAAATAAGGGAGGAGAGAAGTTGGTGTGGATTTTATTTGTTGTGAGAGAAGACTTCATAGGACCCGGGCCTTGAAGGATGGTATTCCAGGGAGTATGAGGATGAATAGCATGAACAACCAATAGAGAGAAGCAGATGAACTTCGGGGAAGAGTTCAGATAGACCTAGGTCATTCGGTCCAATTGCCCCATTTTACAGTTGGGGAAACCAAGATCCAGGAGGTGACTTATCCAAGGTCACACAGAGTGAGGATCTGAATGCAGCACTCTCAAGATGTCATCGTCATTGGGGTCTGGGGAGAGGCACCAGATGTCAATTTAGGCCGAGGCATGGCTCCCAGTGATGGCTCTTGTGCTGTCCTCATACTAGGTCTTTTATTTTTGGCTGAACTTCATCAACAATCCCAGTCCCTTCTTGAGACAGCTATGACCTCAATCCTGGGCAACACCCTTCAGGGTGATTATGTGGTTAACTCTGAATTTGGATTGTGCCATCTCTCTGGATGCTGCTGACCAATGCCGCAGGAACAGCCGTCTGAGTTGGGAGGACCCTTGGAAGCCGTCTCTTCATCGCCCTCATTTTACAGAGAAGGTGACGGAAGCCTCAAGAAGGTGTGACGTCTCAGAGGTGTCAAGTGACAAAGTTGGAACTGGAATCTGGGTCTCCTGGCTCCCGATACAGCATGCTCTGGACCTCACCATGCTGGGGTGTTTTGCTTCTCAAATAGTGGGGGTGGGTCATGCTGAGTCACCTGCTCCCAGACTTCCTTGTGACCAAGGCTGTCTGTCTGCCAGATAGCAGGCTGGGGTCTGAGGCGCTGTTTGTGGTGGGAGAATGAGCAAAAAGCCAATGGACTCATCACCGACTGACCCCCTGACCTGGATCTCCTTCAAGCCCTTGGGATTCTTCCACCTAGATGCATCAGACATGTATATGAGGGTGTGGGTGTCTGTCTGTTTGTGAACTGAGGTTTTCTTTAAACAGCATTTGATATTTTTTCCATTGCCTGTTAAAGCTGTTCAGCTGCCGCCCCGGCTAGCCATGATGGTTTTATTTTTTAAAGAATTCCGTGGAATGTGGTCTCTTTAGCAGCTGCTGCATTTCCCCTCTCCCTGGGAAGACGCTCCCTCCTGGGACAGCTAAAAACAAACAAGAGGAAGAAACTTGAGTTTCCTTCTACTTTTTCACCTGAGAATTGGTGTCCAATTTAAAAAATAGCTTTCGCAGCTCCGGAAGGTGGAAGAAAGACTGATGGAAGAGGCTGTCCCCAGGCCTTCTTGCTGAGACAGCACCCAAGATTGCCAGGGATATTGCAAAAGGCTGTTGGACAAAACCAACAGAGGCCTCAGGTCCGTGATTTATCTTCCCAAGGGCAGGTTTCTCAGGCCTATTTTTCCCTTAGATGTCTCTAGGACAATAAATACTTTGAATCAACTCTTGCCCCTTCCCCAAATGGAGATATGGCCAGATATGGACTATTCACCAGGATGGACTTGGGGAAAAGCTTGAAGGCTCTTTGAGGATCACCTACAAAGGAACCCAGGAAGCCTGAGAGCTCCCAGTTTCCTATTCTAGAACAATCCTGCTCCATCATGTCTCCTCAAGCACAATCAGCCCAGGGCCCAGCCCACAGGCAGAGGGGCTCTGTCGCCTTGAGGAGCAGACAGAGGCAGAGGCTGTCCTCCAAGGCCACGAGACACCATGCAAAATGAGCTCTGGAAAGAAGCCCCCTGGCAATCCTTACAATTGGCATTCAGAGGAAATTTGCCACAGTTTCCACAACACTAACACTGGCCAATTCAAGTCGGGGGAAAAGTTCACTTCTTGGCCTTAACAGGTTTTCTCCCTAAATGCTACGGAAACAGCAGCTGGCAGGGCCAGGAGAATACCCAATTCAAAGGGGCTTTTGGAACCTGTCTCCCTTGAGGAAGACTGATTTTGTAATCATGCCCTAAAAAGGCAAAGAAAGACTAAATCTTTAAATTCTTGCTGCGGTAGAACATTTATTCAGGCAGCAGGATGGGACACTGGCTTTCTTTACTTGGGTTCTTCGGACAAAGCAATTCCAGGAACAAGCTCACCACCATGTTTTGGAGACTGCAAGCTGCCTTGGATTTCCACCAGCTCCCTAGGACAAGTCCCAGTATGAAGGACATCTTACATTGGAGCCACTCCGGAGCATTAGACAAGTCTCTCTCTCTCTCTCTCTCTCTCTCTCTCACTCCCCATCACATACCTCTAGGCTGAACCCATTTTTGCAAAACACGGTGCCTCCTCATGGATTTGTAAACAAAACAGTTCTCTTTAGGAATAATTGCATTGGTAAAATTCAAATGTTCAAATATTTCTGATAACAGGTAAATCCATTGTGTGACTAAGGAGTTCCTTGGTAAGCCACCTACTTCCCCAAATGCTATAATCTTAGGAAAAAGTCCCGAAGTCCAGAAGACCAGGCCTTCCTCTTGCTGCCTGCACAAAGACACTATACAAAGTGACGATCTGATATAAGGAAAATGATCCTTATAATCTGAGCTGTAGAAACATATATTGGGTTTGATTTGAGGGGGTGGTTCCCCTAGACCAGGGGGATTTAGGCAAAGCTTGTATGACCACCCTGAAGGCCACTGCAGAGGGGATTCAAGATCAGGTTTCAATTAGAGGAGATGGCCTCTGTTATCCCCCCAAAATTGATAACACAGGGAGATTCTGTAATCCTTAAGAAACACAAGGTGAAACTAAAAAAAGAGAACATGACCTAAAAAATTCTATGCTAAAACTTCCCTACAAGGCCTTCATGAAAATAAAATAAAACTAGAAGATCCACAAACAACCAAGCAGTAACTGAAGATACAAAATTAGTTTTCTTATTCTTGAGGGAACCAATCAAATGGCTCCAAATATAAATACAGCTTGCAAGAGTTAGCTGGTTTCCTGAACAGAAATCTGGAAGAAAAGCCAGCCAAAGGGAAACTCAAACCTCTGGGAAAGCTACTGGACAAAGCCAGTAGTTCACCTCCTTATGGACACTTAGCAGAGGAAGAGGTCTGCTTCAGTCCAAGGGTGTCTATAATCACTTCTTTCCTTCTTATGCTCTATAGTCTCATCATGTCCAAAGGCTTTTTCTCCATCCTCATTTCTCCTTGACCTTTATGTAGCCTGTCACTGTTTATTTATTTTTGTTTTGTTTTTGCAAGGCAATTGGAATAAGGTGACTAACCCAGAGTCACACAACGTCGAGTGTCTGGGGTCAAATTTGAACTCAGGTCCTCCTAACTCCAGGGCCAGTGCTCTATCCACTAAACCAATGTTCTTTTTTCCCACTTTGGTTTCTGCAAGGCAATGGGATTAAGTGATTTGCCCAAGGTCACACAGCTAGGTAATTATTATCATCCTTCATTCTTTTTTTTTAATTTTTTAAATTTTTTTATATCATCCTTCATTCTTGAAGAAGACCATGACATCAAGGAGTGATGTCATTTATGTATATGGACGGGGGTGGGGGGAGCTGCACTAAGTCCCCAGTCTCATTTCTCTTCCAGAGCCATTTGGGTCCAGTGGCCAGATATGAATCAGGATGATTAGAGATGCCCTGGATGCAAGGCAATCAGGGTAAAGTGATGAGCCCAAGGTCACACAGTGTCTGAGGCTGGATTTGAACTCAGAACCTCCTAACTTCAGGCCTGGTTCTCTATCTACTGACCCACCTAGCTGCCCATTAGCCTTTGTCACTGTTGATCACTCTCCTTGATCATCTCTTCTCTCTCCAGATGTTCAGGGTATTGCTCTCCCCAGATTTCTCCTCCCTATCCAACCACTCCTCAGTCTTCTTTTGCAGGATCTGTATTCAGGTCATGCCCAATAAATGGAGATGTCCCCCAAAGCTCTATCCAGTTCTTCTATTTTGTTCCCAAGTCTTTTGCTTGACGATCATATCAGATTCAAATAACATCTTAGGGCAGATGATTTGAAGACTTACACAACCCTACCTCTCTCTGACCTCCAATCTCACATCCTCCTGTTATTGGAAGTCTCAAAATGGATGTCCTGTAGACCTCTTAAACTCATGTCTAAAACTGAACTTCTCTTTCTCAAAACCTTTTCCCTTCCAAAATTGCCTATTAAAGTCACAGGCATCACTATCCTCCCCATCACTTGGGTTCACAATTTAAATGTCTTCTCATTTTCAACTATTCCATTCAAACTGTGGCCAAGGTCTGACATTTCTATCTTCATAGCATCTCTTGACTATGTCCCTCCTCTGACACCACAGCCACTCTTGTGCAGGCTTCATCACCTCACACCTGTACGATACAATAGCCTGTTGGTTGGTTTCTCCCGCCAGTCTTTCTCCACTCCAAATCATCCTCTCTTTCAGTCCTCAAACTAATCTTCATAAGGTACAAATGCAACCAAGTCCTCTATGATGTTTTCCATCTCAGGCTTCCCATCCTCTGTAGGACCAAACACAGATTCCTGTTTGCTATTTAAAGCCCTTCATAACCTGCAAAGGCAAAAGGGGGCCAGCTTATGGCCGTGTTCGTAGCTCTGTGACTCAGTGATAATGAACTGGCTTCTCTGGCATCCTTCAAGTCCCAGCTAAAACTCCACCTTCTATCGGAAGCCTCCCCCAGTGCTCATTAGTCTCCGTGCCTTCCCTCTAAGACAACCCCAAGTTAACTTGCCTTTAATTTCTTTGTGAATATTTGTCTGCCTGTGGTCTTCTCCACTAGACTAGGCGAGCAGGTTTCCTTAATGTATTTCTTTGTACTCCCAGGACTTAACTCAGCACAGTGCTCGGCCCATAGCTATTGTTCATTCTTTGAACGACTAGGCGGGGGATGACTTGGGTGAATTGGATTTATGTGAGAGTTGTGCACAGGCATCAGCCTCACTTGGTTGGACAAGTCAAGACTGGCACACAGTAGGCATTTAAAAAATGCTTGCTGACTTGACTTGTTGCTAGACAAGAATCTTTAAAACGTCCTTGTTCCCACCATTTCCTATTCCTGTGCACTATCTTCAGCTTGTCAGAAGACCTTAGGGAAGGGATGCCCCCCCCCCAACAGAGAGAGAGAGAGATGAACAGGGTGCTCACATGGTTTCCCAGTGGTTCTCTGCTGTCCACTCTGCTTTCTGTCAGCAGTAATGAAACTCATTCCAGCAAATGACATCCAATAATGGTTTAATTAGCTCCAGTGTCGTGCTCCAATATACACCAAGAAATCACTTCCAGATGGGGAACATAAAAGACAGTTATGACAAAAAACACGGCATCCTTTTATTGGAAGGAAATTTACATCTTACTTAGGTGTCCAATTTGAAGGCTCCAGAAGCACCCAGTTTGATAAATACAAGGAAATAGCAAATTATTGTACATACAAAAGACAAACACATCCTTTATGTAGACTGGCTTTCCAATATGCCTGTGTATTTGATATTTGGCTCAATTCTCTTAGCCACCATTCTGCTCATTTTGAAGACAGATCCCAACCGGAACAAGACACACATAAACCACTTGCCTTCACCCTACAAGCACCCTGGCTATGGCAGAGATGTAAAAAGGAAGCCAAGGCACCTTAGCTGGTGTAGCTATGGTATTTCAATACAAAGCACTATATAACTACCAAAATCTGGCAGAGCTCACTGGCTCCCTCAGTGGATTTTCCAGTAATTTGCTGAATCTTTCCAGAGCTAGCCTATATGCTCTACTACCCTTATCTTTGGGAGAATAGCTGCTAGTGAGCCTGCTCAAATGAACCGACTGGATGGGAGCAAGCAGGAAGAAACTCTTGTTTAAAGGAGGTAGGGCAAAGCAGTCCCCCAGTGTCTGACATGTAGACCAGCAAGTCTGGCTGATTGTTTTTGGGTGGGGGAAAAACAAGTCCCAGTTTAATTCATTCTGTAAATCAAAGTGAAGTTTAGACTTCTTCAGGAATAAAGCAAATTCCATGACTATTTTTACTGTAGGATGCCATCATTCAGCAGTCTCTATGTCCATTACAGACAGTATTCCCAATCTTTCTCTTGGCTACTACACTCTTCCTGTTCAGATGAGGTCTATTGATTTTTCATTCTAAATAATCCAAATAAAAGAACCACCACTGATCCAACCCAAATGGAAAAACTCCTATAGCAGGCATCACTTTCTGGGGGTGGGGTTGAAAATGACCAATATTATATGCGGATATTTGGCTTAAGTCACTTCCAAGTGTTTGAGATTTTCTATTCTCCTTAAAGGATCTGGACAATTGAGAGAAGTAGGCCCTTATTTAAAGTTATATAGAAAAGCTGCCAATTATTGCTTGTCAGGCAGGTTCCTCAGAAGTGAGGGCAATACTGTAAGACTGTTGTGGGCATGAATATCAAGAGTATGGTCACTGAGGGAAAAGTCAGACTTGAGGCAAGGTCCGTAACATCGACTATAAATTTAAGCAGTAAACAAATATTTTCAGTGATGTCTGAACGATGTCTAATATATTTTATTTATAGAAATCTCTCCATTCCATCACGACACAAGGCCTAACTGTAGTGTTCAGTACTGGGGTACCCCCTTCAGAGAGGAGGTACTGGAGATCCAAAGGATTGAGGAGTAAATACATCTCACCAGATCATCCCAGAAAGTGAGAACACATCAGCTCACTACATACTGAGAACCAGGACTTCAACAAGCTGCTGAGCCAGTGACCTAAAAGGAATCTCCTGAAGACAGAAGAGAATCATAGACTGAATTCAAAGCAACCAGCCCAAATATGATGGGAAAGGGTACATAGGAGATGCAATTGACTTCCAATAAAAGAAGAAAATCCAGTTCATGTCAGCTGAGTGACCTTTCCAAAGTCAACCTGTTACTAGCTTGGTCAGCCACTCTGCAGTCTTCCGTCAAAATCACATTATAAATATGCTCCGAAATCCTGATTTTTCATCTGTCTTCCTTATCAATGTCCAGCAGTCTAAGAGGTCCGGGATTGAAAAGTTCCCTTAATTAGCAAGAAAAATTCAAAACCAAGGAAATGAATTCAGAAGACGGGAATTGGGATCAATGAACCAAATCAGGGAAACAGGTTAATAGGAAGAAATGATTAGTAGACAGGGAAAGGGAAGAAAAGCCTATGATTTGATTTTCAAACTTGGTGTTTTATGAATTTTGCAAATCCCTTCCTCATCCTCTCCCCTCTTCACAGGTCAGGTTGGCCTCCATTGACAGCAGATTTGGTACAAATGAAGCATCCCCTCCTTCCTTCTCACAATCCTTAAGGCAAGGACATAGGTCAGGAAGGGCCACACTTCTCCTGTCGTTCTCAGTTAACCCCAAATTGATTTCCAACAAACTGCAGTTGTTACACTTCCTGTGGCCACAGGAAATGATTTCCTAATGATCGAGGAGGAATCATTTTTTCTTGTGCTATATTATCTCTAAGACTAGGTCAGATTAGCCAGAGAGGGTCCAGGGACATTTCAAGGAGTAAGGAGGGACTGGTACAATGGGTAGGCTAGGAGGTCTAAAAGTCAGTTCTGTAGGATATTTTCCTTTATGAGTTCCTGAAACTCTTTTTCAGTTATATGTGTATATAACACCTGCTATTTCAAACTCACATTAGGTATGGACAGGGACAAGGACTGTATCTGAATTAAGGGAAAGGGGGAGAGTAAGGGTAGAAAAGGAAGCAGTTTTCCCGTAGTTCTGCACAGTTAGGTGTCAAATTCATCAAATAAGCTTACTAAATTTGCCTCCCTCTCTCAGCCCAACCACTTTCTTAAGAAGCTTCTGGGGCTGTGAGAGTGGCCCTCTCTCCAAAGGGAGAGAAGAGCACAGAAATGGGAACAGGAAATACACCTTTGCAACCTTCCTAAGATGTGGAGCAGAACCGTTTCCTCAAAGCAATGACCACACTGTATCCTCAGACGCTCGGCCTCTGAGGGCTGGGCCCACAAATGGGAGAGAGCTTCCTTCAAGGCTGGAGAAACCAGACTTGAAGCAGAAAAGGCTGGACAAAGAGCAGAAATGTCACTTGGCCAAATGGTGACAGGCAAAGGCAAAATTGGTTTGAGGGCAGGCATATCATCGGTCCCTCCACATGCTCAGGACTTGGAGGTCCCTCCCAGGGGACCAATCAGACACAGAATTCTAACTGGAGAGGGGGAAAGCAGTCAGCGGTCTCCACAGGCAGTTTGAAGGGGAGAAACAAGGTGTAAGCGGGAGGTGGGGGGATGGCTGAAGGTGACATGCAATGAATCCATAGAAATTACATGACAGTGAGAAGCTTCCACTTGTTCTGTCTGGGACTCTGTTTTTAGGGAGTAGAGATGGTGTTGAAACAGCTCCTGGTAACAGGGGCTCAAGAAGTGGAAGATATTACCCAACCCACCCCCCTTTCCTGTTCTCCTCCCCAAGTGCCTCCACAGGTTAGGGAAGGAATAACAACACCATGTGGCAAATGGACATCAACAAATCCAAATATCCCAGGAAAACAGGAGGGATGATGCTGATCTGAGAGTTGAAGTGAGAAGGGGGTGGCCTAAGGATCTTCCAAACCAGCTGCCTGGCAAGTGGCAAAGGGGACCCGGGACCCCGCCCAGCTTGCTTAGAGTCTCTTCTTGATGAGTTTCTCCAGTTTTCGGATGCGGGATGATTCTTGTTCGGGTGTGGGAGCTGTCAGGGATGTGGAGCCAGAACCCTCCGATGCTGCTGGTGGGGTGGGAAGCCGCTGGCGGAAGAGTTCCAGCATGCTGCTCTGCTCACTCCTCTTCAGGCCCTGGGGACAGAAAAGAGGTCATGATGCTGAGAGAAGTGCACAGGCCCTTGGTGCTGGGGTGAGGGGCAACAGAAATGGCGGGGATATTCTGGACCCTGCCCCTTCATACTGAAGCACACCCAGAAGGGCACTGAGGAAACCTGACTTGTCCCTTCATTTTACAAAAGAGAAAGCAGAGGTGAGGTGAGAGGTGGGATGTCTGGTTGGAAGTCCCAGGGCCACTAACAAGATCTGGACACCAGGCCCGTGACTCTCTCTAGCCCTCTGTCCACTAGCAAACAAACCCATGGCACAGGAAAGGAGAAGGAATAGAGGGAGAGGGAGCAAGGAAGAGGAAGAGGAATCTTGGAGGCAAGGGAAGAAGAGAAGTGAAAGTCAAGAGGGACAGTCCTCAGGGCGGCAGGGGTATCCTGGCTCTGACCTTCATGTCCAGGATCTTCTGGAAGGTTTCTGTGTTACAGTCTGTAAGGAGTTTGATGAGGTTGTCAACAAACACCACCAGCGGCTCATGAGGGGCCATCACCACCTACAAGGGGAGAAAAAAAAAAAACCAAGATCATTCTGCTCCCTAAAGCCTGGTTGTCCCCGAAAGGCCACTAACAGACATTTATTTTAGTCTCTGCTTCTGCTCTTGGCCTGTCTCTGATTCTAAAAGGAAAAGGAGCCTAGAGAATAGTCAGAACAAAGTTTAATTATTTTCTTTTGCTCTTATGCAACTGGAAGGAAATTCTTGGCTTTCATTTTTTCCTGCTTTTTAAAATTAAGAACACAAAATTTAATTATTTATATTACCTACATGAAACTCTTCCTTTAGTTAAAAAAACAGAAACAAAAGAGAAGCAGAACGCAATTGATGCTGCTCCCTCCAGATATACCCAAGTGCTAGAGGGTTGGACCCTTTCCATTTTGGAGCTCCAGTGGGCCCTGGTCAGTGCCTCCCCATGGTGGCCCTCTATCTAGACGATGCATGCCACACTTCACTTGTTATCCTACCATCTTTTTGCCAGTCACCACAGCACCACACTCAGGCCCTTGCTCCTCCCATTTCCAGTTCTGGAACCATATTCAAATTAATACTGTCCCTGCTGCAGGGATTCACTCTATGACCCTGTGACTCAACTCATCTTCACCAGGACTTTTCAACACAAAATGTCCTTTCCTGGCCACCCCTTCTCTTTGCATTCCTAGTAAACGAATGGAAGCTACTGAAGGCAGGGTCAGATTCACTTTTTCTCTGAAGACTTGGCATGATGCTTGGCAGAAATTGGGCATTTAATAAATGGTTACTTTATTAGTTCCTGCAAATCTGCACAGCCTTAATTCCCAAAGAGTTAAAACAAAGCAAATCTACAAACCCAGAGGCTCCTGAATCTGGGCATGTTCTTTATACCTTCCAATCTATATTCTCTGGCAAAGAATCATCGAGCTGGCCAGGAATGAGAGCAGTGTCTTTCCTCCAATGTTCCTAGATTATAAGTAATGCCCACTTTTTTTCCATCTTGTTTCAGAATCCTGAAAGGAGTTTGACCTCCCTAATTATGCTCTTTTGGCCTGTTTTTAAAAATAGCTTGAATTTGAAGTGTACAGCTGCTAAGGTGGTACCAAGACAGTGGTGTTCAACCTGAGCTGAAACAGATGCCTCTGGGTGATACAGTGACTTACTTAGAAGATCACAGATTAACATGATCTATTTTGCACTATATTTTTAATTACTTTGTAAAACATTTCCCAAAACCCCCATAGCAAGAAGGGAAAGGGCATAACAAAGAAAACCACCTGCTGCCCACCCTCACTGCACCTAGTTTGCTCATCACCCACCTCCACGACCACCCTGGGGGATCACAGGACTGAGTGTGAGAGAGAAGATACTTGATAGGTCATTTGGTCTCATCCCTTCTTTTTCAGGAAAGTAAACTGAAGCCCAGAGCAGATTTGACTAACATCCTCAAGAAGAGAAGCAGAGTCAGGAGGCAGCCCAGGACCTCTGACTCCAAGGGGGACCAGAGAAACAGCACAATTTGGTGGAAAGTTCTCACCAGTGACCACTTTGGGGGAAGAGAGAAGGAACGAAGGGAAAAGGAGTCCAGAGGTCAGAAGCTGGTCAAGGGTGACCCTGTTGAAGTCCACTGTGGCTGTGGACGTGCTATGAAAGGGGGTAGCCATCAATCCTTCTGCTCTAATCCCATCAAGTGGCAGATGGGGAAGGCTTCAGTCTCAGAACCTTTCTCTGTCCTGCTCAATGCCAGTCTTCCAAGAGGCAAGAGTCTGTTCCAAAGGAATTTTAAAAGTTCGGCCCACAAATCATTCACTGGCTAGCTTCAATGACTACAACATTTGTTCTGGGTTCACTTCACAGTCCTGGGGTGTAGGTGGCAGAGCAGCATTGTGAAGGAGAGCTAACAGTTCACCGGGCCAGGAATTCCTGTTGTAAACTAAATGGGTCACTGATTTTTCCTACTAATGACCTCATCAAGATATGCTATTAGACCTCTCAGCAGAGGCTGCCTCATTATATCAGGCCCCGAGGCAAAGATTACATGATCAGAGAGGCCCAGCAGAAAAGGAGGAACAAGCTCTTACCTTCAGGATCATCTCAGCCCGGGTCATGCCCTTCACAACAATTTTGGTGTAACTGGCAGGTGCTTTCCTCACCACCTGGGAGCCAATGGATGGCAGATCCAGGAGCACCATCTTCAGAGAATGGGTATCTAGCAGCAGCTGCAAGAACAAGAGAGGAGCCCAGGTCAAGGGGCAGCAGCAGCCTTGGCCGTGGCTACAAAGCCACCCAGGTTAACTCTAAGCCTAGTCACTGTCTATACCAGGGTCAAGTGGAAAATGATGCATCAGGATCATTCCCTGGTTCATTTTTCTCACTTTCCTGGGCTGTTAACTGGCCCAGGCTTAGCATGGAGGCTTGAACCTGCATGTTTCAACCTGGGCCCACTGAGCCCTGTCAATGAATTGTTGGCCTCCCCAACGTGTTGAACACTCACTTGGCAAAGCCAAGGCAGCTCAGAACTCCAGAGAACAAGAGATCTTCCAATCCCGCCTCCCTGGCAGCAGGGACGTATGGGCAGGCACCACCATGCCCGGCTCTCAGCATTATTCTACTAGGAGACAGTCTTGGGGAAGGAGTGAGCTGGCTCCACATCAGGCCCTGGGTCCTGCTACTGTGATGTACTGTCTAGGTGACCTGAGTAAGTTATTTCACCACTTGGTCTGCAAAGACTTGGAAAGAAGGCACTGGTCCCCGTTAGAGAAGGGCATTTCCTTACCTGGGAGTATCCTGTGTCTTTGAGACCCCAAGTCCTGTCCCTGTCATTCTACAAGTCACTTTTCCCTTTTCTGCTGGCTCCCTTCTAGTGCCAGCAAATTATAGACACAGAGTTGAGCCATGAAGACCTCAGATCTGGCAGTAGTTGTGCTGAGCACAGGGGACCCCCATATGTCCCTGAAGCACCTTCTCCTCACTTTTGGTTTCTTGGAACCTCAGTTTCCTTCATGAGCTGTTTCAAGGGCCATAGTCCATCTCTCTGAAGCTCTTCCTTACCCTGCCTAAGCCCCAGCTGCTGGTTCCTTCTCTCTCCAAACCACCAAGAGTCATCTGTACTCCCCAGCACCATGCCTTACTCATGGTGAGCAAAGGGGGCTGGGCTTCCAAGTCCCCCCTCCCCAACACAGAGCAATACTACCTGCCTCCTGGCCAGGCTTTCGGACACCTCAAGATTTAGAAACACCACCCACAGGCCTGAAGAGACCCAGAGAGCTTGCCTCTTGTAAAGTTCTTGCTTTCATCAGCAGAGATTCTCCCACCTATTCCATCTAGACTCATTCCCAAGGGTCAGCATACACTGAGCCCCTTACCTTCTCCATCCCAGCGCTACAGAACTCTGGACTGCAAGAATAACCCTTTCCCTCCTTATGTAGCCCCCATCTCTGTCCACCTCCATTCTCCAGCATCAATACCTACTCCTAATTTGTTTCCCATACCCATGGGGGCCTAGGGAGCTTCTATTCAAAAATGGCTCTCTTTAAGCCCCAGTTTCCCCAGATGACACTGCTACTGCTGCATTTCCCCCCTTATACTCCTGACTTGCTAATCCCTGTGAGGGAGGCAGAAACCCTCTCTGCCAGGTACTGTCAGTTCCAGACTCTTGACTGACATCCCTCTGCAGTGTCTTCTCCCTTGAGGTTCACTTTAGCCATGTTTTTCATCCTGGCCAGATCCAGGTTATCAGTTTAGCCTGACCAGGACATGGTCTCTTCTTTCCCAGTGAGTTCAGGGCCTGGTTCACTCTCCCACCCCACCCGTCCCCGAGAGCTTCCCCACCTCTGCCATTATCCACTGTGCTGCTCCAGTTACACAGACAGTAGTAGTCAGAGCCCCTCATGCCTGCCACACATACATATTCCATGACTGACATGCCATCATCTGTTCCCAGTTTTTTACCACGTCCCCCACTCTCACCTCTAAATCCATATTTTACTCTCACCTTGATCCCTCAGCAGAGTACCTTCCTCTCACTCCTCTACCGGCTCTATGTCCTCTCTGTCCAATCCAGACTCTATGATGAACCATCCTTCCCCTTCCTTCCTGTCATGGAAGTTGACAATCTTCGTCCCCTCACTCCCTTTCCCCCTCATTTGTCCCTTACTTGGCTGCTAGTTTAGCTCAGACACATCACGTCCTCTGTATTACTACAGTCCCTTCCTAACTGGCTTCCCGGACCCCAGGCTCTGCCTCTCCCTGAGGCTGCAAAAGTGGTTTTGAAAAAGTCCACTTCTGGGCAAGGTGTTCCTCCTACTCAATAAACTCAATGGCTCCCCATTCCTCTAGGATCAGAGGCTCTTTTACTGACATGCCCTGTCTACACATCTGGGGCATTTGCTGATCCATCTCCCATCGCCATCCCTTTGCACCAGTGGTTCCCCATGCCTGCCTGCAGGCACTCCCTCCTCTCCTCCATCTTGTAGAATCCTTGGCTCCAAGTTCCACCTGCCACAGGGATTTCTAATTCTGCCCCCACCCCCACCCCTTTCCCTCCTACGCCACTTTGTAGGCAGCATGTCCATACCAGTTCTGATCTATGATCATTAGCCTTTCTTTTGTCTTTTTATCCCCAGAGGCTGAATTTGTTGAATTATGAATATGGGCAGGAGACCAGTGTGGACCTCTATTAAGCTCCAGACATCTTTGTAAGGACAGTGCAGATACCAGAAGGGGAATAACTCAAACATTTTAAACTAACCAAGAAGAGATCACAGACAAGGAAATGGGTAAGGCCCCTACTCTCCCTCTCTCTGAGTAGGCTCAGGCTTTACAGCGAATCCTAAGTTGAGGCTCCATCAACTTAGCAAAGCAGACTTGGCTGAGATGGGGCCAGGCTGGAGCTTTGAATTTCATGGCCTTTGTCATGACTTGGGTCACATGGCAGGGATCTGTTGGGGCCTCCGAGTCTCCCTGTCTCAGTTCCCCTGCCCCTTCCCAGGCTGCTCAAGCTACACCACCCACCCTTGTGGATTTCTGAGACTAGGTATTGTCCAAAAAGGTAAACCTGGGCCAGCTGCAGTGAGTCCTGAGGGGGCACAGCCTGCTTTTTCTCCCCCATTTCTATGGATTCCCCTGCTATGTCTCCAAGCTGAGAAAAATTAAATAGGACTTATGAGTTTTCTCACTCATGAGTGAAAGTACAAGTGATTATTCATATTGCTTAATGAATCTGCCAGTCCACTCATTCACATGCCCCCCCCATGACTTTATAAGGTGCTGAATTATTCAATGCTCTTTTTGGGGCTAGAGACAGGGAAAACAGAAAGAGGAGGAAGGGGCTGAAAGGGAGGAGAGGGAAAAAGGGAGAAAGAGAAACTAAAGGAAGGAGGAAAAAGAAAGGTAAAAGAAGGGGCAGGAGGAGGCTGGAGAGCAAACCTGAAAAAAACAGATGAGGTACTGGACTGATGTAATAAAACAAAAAGATTGTGGCTATCAGACATTAAATCCTTTAAGTCAGCTAGCAACGACTTGGCAAAGCTGTAGACACATGAAATACATTTTTTGGTGTGAAATCTACTTTATGTTTCCAATGGCCTCAGCAAGTCTGGAGTCAGAAATTTCATACCAGAGTGTGATCTGACGAAGGGGAGAGGAATCCAGGAATCACCCAGAAAAATCTGATTGCATTCAACAGTAAGTGAACAGACTCCACAGTCTAGAATCCCCAGATTCATATGCTAATGAAATTGGAGACCACATGTTGGGGCATCATTCTGCTATTTCCAATGGAAAGAATTAGTTTTCTATGTTGAATATGCAAGAGTCAGGGATTTCAGATACTGGGGGAAGTCTTAGGAGTCTTGTAAGACTCAGTCAATGACTGCTTCATTGTACCCCTCCTGGGACCCTGGCTGGGCTTGTATTTTAACTTCAATGATTACTGACTAACCTTGGCACCCTTCAGAGCACCAGAGAGGTGTTGTAGGGTATTAAGAGGCCTAGGTCAGACAGAGGCCTTCTCAGGAATCTTAGACCCTAACACTACTGTACTGGTGGTGGAGTTGTGAACTGATCCAACCTTTCTGGACAGCAGTTTGAAACCCCATCCAAAGGGCTATAGAAGTGTGCAGACCCTTTGATCCAACAATACCACTACTAGGTATGTATCCCAAAGAGATCATAAAATACGATACGGGTAAAAAAACCCAGACGTAAAAAAATATTTATAGCATCTCTTTTTGTAGTGGCAATGAACTGGAAATTGAGGGGATGCCCATTAATTGAGGAAGGCTTAAACAAACAGTGGCATATGAATGTGACAGAATACTACTTACCGTTCTGTAAGAAATCATGAGGAGGTTGATTTCAGAAAAATTTGGAAAGACTTGCATGAATGGATACTGAGTGAAGTGAGCAGATGAAGAGAACACTACATACTAATAACAGCATTGTGTGTGATGATCAGCTGTGAGTCAGTGATCATGGACAGCTCTAAAAGATTTGTGATACAAAATGCCATCTACATCCAGAGAAAAAACTAACTTTGTTTTGCCTTTTTTCCTTATGTTCTGATTTTTCTTTTATAACATTGACTAATATGGAAATATGCTTATCATGATCGTACATGTATAACCCATTTCAGATTTCTTGCTGACGTGAAGGAGGGAGGGAGAAAAATGAGAAAGTCAAAATCTTAAGAAAAATGAATGATGAAAACTAGTTTTACATGAAATTAGAAAGAAATTTTAAAAAGACTCTTTAGGCACTAGTTATAAAAAGAAAACACACACCTGAAATAATTCACAGAGAAAACTCAGAGAGTCACTAGCTATGATTATTGATGATGCTAGATGGCGTAGCACATAGAGCACTAGCCCTGGAGTCAGGAGGATCTGAGTTCAAATCCACATCATGCCATTTAACACTTCCTAGCTGTCTGGCCTTGGACAAGTCACTTAACCCTGGACTGCCCCCCTCAGGGTCATCTCCGGGCATCCTGATTCCTATCTGGCCACTGGACCTAGATGACTCTGGAGAAGAAAGTGAGGCTGGACACTTAGCACAGACCCCTCCCCCCACCCCCACTCAAATCCAATTCATGTGCTTGTCACGGCACCATCTCACTGGCGGCTATTCTTTGAGAACAAAGGACAAAAACAACAAAACAAACAAAAATAACAAAAACAACAACAAATTCCGCACGATCTGACAAAAGGCAGGCTGGTGTGAATTCTGGCTGGGGCTGGCCCTTCCTTCCAACCTGGCCATTCGAGGCTTCCACCTAGAATTAAGTTGCAAAGAGAGTGCTAGGACCTGTTCAGATTCACATCAACAAGGACAGCAAGGACACAATCTGTCAGGACTGAGCAAATACAAAGTGTTGGCAGTGGGAAGCTGGACTTTATGGTTGATGTTTCTTGGAGGAAGAAAGCAGAATTCTTAACAATGGGAAAAAACCCCTTCTCTCAGTTCCCCACAAAAGACAGGCTTGCTTCAGACACGAAAGACATGTAGTAGTCCTGCCTGACAATGCTTCAATTGGACAAATACGTTTAATGAACCTACTAGAGGTGAGTCGTTGTGTGCTGGGGGATGGGAACACAGACAGAGAAACCAACAGGTCTGCCCTCAGAGACCCTCCAGTCCACCAGAAGGGAGGAAGAGAGGAGGGGTGGCCAGTCACATCAGTGGCCCTTAGAAGTAGCCTCCAGCACAAGATGCCCATCTTTGCTGCTCTGTTAACTGGAGGGTGGACCAGGAACAAATGCCACCAATGCTTTCCCGCCTCACATTGGGTTCTGCAAGAAACCACATCATGTGGACTAGGCCTACACAGCAGTTTGCTTCTAAGGTTATTTTATGCCATTACATTTCTACAAGGAGTGGAAGGGTGAAAATGGCCTTGGTCCTTTAGGAACTTCCACGGAGCCACCTTGCCTGTCATCATGCTAGCTTTGGGAAGAGGAGTTTTCAAGGACCCTTGTTACTGGAGGTAGTCAGTCAGCATGTGCTAGCAAAGCATCCCCAAACCAAGAATCCTCATTACCCTCAGTCGTCATCACTGGTGTGGGGACTCCCTGTGGGCTTTCTGTACCCAGGTGAGGCAGCCCAAGGGTTGGGGAGCACATCCTGAGCCAGGGTTTCTCACCTGTTCAGCTCCCACCATGCTAATCGGCTTGCACTTGAAGAGATGGTTGATGAACTTGGGAATGAAGGAGCTGTGAAAAGAGAGCAATAAATCTGAAAATGTCTTCTCAGGTCACAGAAGCACCCACATGCATTTAAAGCTCCTCCTCGCCCTCACAGGGAGGGGAGTGAACAGATCAGCTGACCAAGAAATGCACACAACTATTAATACATAAAAACAGAAGACAAAATCAAAGACCAGGGAACCTCAGGTGGATTTGGTTTCTGTCTACATTTGTCTAATATGCTGAGTTTTCCTTTGTGAAATGCTATGAGTTTTATGTGAGATTTTATACATTTGCGATCTTGGAGGAGCAGCCTGGTGCTGAGCGTCAAGTCAGGAGGATCTTGGTTCCAATTCACCTCTGACACTTGCCGTGTGACCCTGGCCAACGATGTCACCTCTTGTACTTCATTTATTCTGGTGGGAAACACCCACACTGCTAAAGTCACAGGCCCTTTGCTTACATTCAATTATGTGCAATTGGGATTTTAGGGGTTATATGCTTTTGATCATTATTAAGTTTAAATTTTAAAATTCAATTCAACTAAACATTTATTAAGTATCTCTCCTATAGGAGGCACTACGCTAGCGCTGGGGAGACAAAGATAGACCCCTCAAAGAACTTGCATTCTATGAGGGGATAGGTCATGATAGCAAGTAAAAAATGCCAAGTCTGTACCAGAGGGATTTCCAGAGGAAGAGTAGTCTAACAAATGGAGAGGCTCCCAACACAGTGGACAGAGCTCTGTCTCTATATGAAGCTACTATAGGTCTCAGATGCAGAAATGCCAAAGGAAACACTATGAGAGCAACCCCGAGTCTAAAAAAAAAACATCGGGGAGAGCTTCTACCTTTCAAGGCTGGTCACGAGGAGGACAGGGGGTTTTACTTCCAATAGCTCAATCCCTACAGGCTGCAGCAACCTTTAGCTAAGTCCAGTGGATGGTGCTAAAGGAGGGGTGGAAGAAGGGAGGGCCATACGAGGCTCTAGCCATGGAGTTAAAATTCACCTGATGTCTGTTCTCTGTAGGATCTTGTGTAGGACAATTAATCTCCTCCTTAAAGTAGGGGCTCAGACTAGATGGCCTGTTCTGTAGCCAGACCTCTGGCCCTATGGGCCGATTAGTGCTGGAGAAGCACAGAAAGAACAAAGTGGAGATCAGGGAGTGACACTTTTCATTAAAAAAAATCTCCCCTCTTGACTTGAGGGTGAGTGGCACCAAATGGGGAGCTCTGCCTCGGGACAGAAGGTCACTCCTTCCAGACTGGACCCTCCAGAGAGGCTTCAGGGGACATCTAAAGGGTTGTGGCAGCCTCGGGACATAAGGCTCGTGCTGAGACCAGCTGAGAAGACGGACGTCTGGGTTCTCTTTATGTTCACTAAAGCAAGCAAACCCCTGTGCAATCCCCGTAGGAGGCTTTAAGCATAATAAATTTTCACTGAGACAGAATTTCTAACAGTGATTATGGGGAGCGTCAGAATATGATTTATCAGGCGGTGTTCTTAATGTAAACTAATGAGTACCCAGAGAGAGAAGAGGGAATGTTGGCTCTTAGTTCATTTGCCACAGTGCAAACATTAACGCCCCGCTGGAGATCCCACCATATCCTTTTCCTGACAAACGAGAACTGAAGTTGAGTATAAAACCCAGCCCATACTTGTTATTCCTTCAAGATTTATTGTTGAGAAAAGCAGGAGAAAACAACCTCAAACTTAACTGAGCAAAAACTGGGAGAGATTTTTGGGAGAGAAATCTGCAGGTGAGGTGCAGGTGCATGGTCACTAGGGAGCCCATGGCAGCAGCGCTGGTCAGCCCCGGCTGACCCTCCTGGAACCCGTCCTCAGCTCCTTGATCACAGGCCTCCAAGGCCTGGATGCTATCTGGCTACTTGGAGCTATCTGACTCTAATGGAAGTACATCATTTTTCTGGGCCACAGAATGCTCTGGCATCAAGGGAAGCTTGGGACCATACCCTTTCTCAAAAGCATGTTTGCTTATCTGAAGGAAATGCAATTCCATTTGGAGGTGAATGAAGATAAATGCGTCTTTTCTGCATTCAGTCACAAATGCCCTGAAATGGACCCATGGACCTGCTGGGGAATCAAGGTGAGAAGCAGCAGATGCCCCAGAGCTGCTTTCTCATCTTGGCAGACTCTCCAGGAAGTGGGCAGTCCGGAAGGCGGCAGCCCAGAACGCTGGGCTGAAATCAGGAAGCAGCCGCTACTGCTTCGAGGGGCTCATATTCCTGTCTTCAAACTCATGCTTGAAGAAAGCTGTGAACAAGTTCCTGGAGGCCACCGGCACTCTCCCTGGACTTAATCCACTGCAGCATCCTTCCCCCATTGAACGGGCACATGGCTCACTGCCTCTTTGTATCTGGTTTGGTGCCATGGGATGCAGTGGGTTCATCACAGATCCTTCCTGAGCTGGAAGAGACCTCTGAGACCAACTCCCAAGAGAGAAAACTAAAACCTACATCTAACTCCCTCATTTTACAGGGAAGGAAACTGAGGTACAGGGAGGTAAAGGGAACTACTTGGGGTCACACCTGAAGTAGGTTGGTCTTTGCCTTTCTTGGGATAAACACTTGGGGGGAAAAGTGGCTGAGCCAATATGCAATAAGCTCAGAGTTGGGGTTTTTTCCTGCCACCTTGCCTGAGAAACAAGGAAGCCCCAAGCAGGAAGCAGGCACCGACCCTGAAGACTGATAAGAGGTTCGGTGCCCTGTCTGTGTGTCCTGATGCTTTGGGTAGTGCTTGGGAAAGCCTAAAACTGCTTCTCAGATTCCATCTGACGGGGGATTACATCAGAACAGTGATTGTAAATGCATCCATACAGTACCCAGGAAAACAAAGGAGACCCCACCAAGGCCAGGGAAATCTAGGGGTCCCTTTTTCCAATCCAGTTCACAGAAGTCTTGAAATCTATCTGCAGAATGATCTGTGAACTCTATGTTAAGAATCCCTGATAGAGAATCTAGGCTCCCTGTACTTGAAGAATTTCTAATATAGTTGAGGAGATAAAATAATCCACAAAAAATAACTAAAGAAAGTCCTTGACTATGCATACCAAGAGATTGGTGTGCTTCACCCAAAACCTTGGCTAATAAACAACCACATCATTGATGGGTCACTTGAAGATCTGCAAAGCATTTTACAAATAATATGTCACTGGATCCTCACAATCCCCCAGGGAAGCAGGTGATATCAGGAGTTTCCTTTTACAGCTGAGGCACCAATGATTTGCCTTGGAACACAGAACTACTAGATATTTCCATATCTGAACTTGGGTCTTCCCCAACTCCAGGGCTAGTGCTCTATCCATTGCTCTAAACATCAGTACCATTCGTTTTTGGGGGGTTTTTTTAGGGTTTTTTTTTTTGCAAGGTAATGGGGTTAAGTGACTTGACCAAGGCCACACAATTAGGTGATTATCAAGTGTCTGAGGCAACATTTGAACTCGCATCCTCCTGACTCCAGGGCTGGTGCTCTATCCACTGTGTCACCTAGCAGCCCCCATCAGTTCCATTCGGCTTTGTGATACTGTCTGCTCTTTAAATGCTGAACTGATTCTAAGGATGCCCTTCTTAGACAAACACTGGAGGGAAGAGCCAGCCAAGAGCTTCATAATAGGAGGGCCAAGGATAGTTCTCAAGACAATGCATCACAATCAGATAATGGAAAGAACTCCATTTTTTTCTTAAGGTAAAATGACAAAAAGGAAATCATTAAAAAAAAAAAAGTCCCAGACTTACTTTGCAAATTTGATGCAGAACTGAGTGAAGTACTTGCGTGTGGAAGCCAGGTTATCACGGATGATGGGGACATTCTGCTTTATGTGGAGAATCACAGAGGTGACATATGGACTCTGGTCACCAACGTGCTCAACATTTTGCCACTGCATCTGGAAAGAGAACAGAAAGGAAAAGTTGTGAGTCCTTTAGCTAGGTAGGGGGCAAGAGGCAGGGGAGAACAGGAAGTAGGGGGTTGTGCTTTTGGAGACAGTAGAGGTGGAGCAAGGGGAGGAAAAGTAGGCTGAAAGCCTTGGGATTTTCACCTGATTGCTAAAGACATTTGCCCGGCTTGCCCGGGTGGAGTAGGGTGTCAAGGCATGACCTAAGCCCATGCTGATCTTGGGCCAGACAGCCATGCAAAAAAGCCCATGCCTTCTTGCATCTTGTTACTCATGCTTGGAACAACGTCTCCATCTTCAACAAAACTACCTACCCCAGCCCTTCTCGTGGGGATTACATCAATCCATCATGAGTTTTCTAGAATGTGAAATGTGGAGAAACAAGTCTCTGAATGGATCCTTTGTGTGTATTCTTTTCTAGTCTAAGTACACCAGCAGATGCTCCATATAGCCCACTCTGTGTGTGTGTGTGTGTGTGTGTGTGTGTGTATATAGCCCAAAACATCTTGTACAATCAACATATCCCAAACCCACTTCTCTATCTAAAATGATATAAGCAGCTTTTCCACTTTTCTGTGGTCAAAGGCAAAGCTTGAGTGCTATTCCAAGAGAAAATAAAACCAGGGGAGTTATTATTCTGTATGCAAACCATTAATGGTCTGCTATCAAATATCTCTAAGGCTGTATAGAATTCATGATGCAAATGCTCTAAAGCAATAGATAACTGAAAAATACAACTTTCGATGATGCCTATCCCCCCCCACTTGTGTCACGCATTATTAGATATGCACACAACTTGCAATCATAAGTGCACACAGGTTGGAAAACAGGGAGCTAGAAGCCTAGTGCTCTGCTAGGAGGCAAAAAGACGCCCACTAAGGAATAAAATCTGAAAGTTTGGTTACATGCAGATTTCAAAGAGATGACCACATTGTGATGGATCAGCAACAAGATCCTACTTATCCATCAAGGCCCAATTCCACTGACAGCTGCAGTCAATCTATCAATCAATCAAAATTTATTAAGAGTTAACTATTTGCACTGTGATAAGGATTCAAAAAGAGGCAAAAGCTGTAGGAAATTCCCCTGAAGAAGCCTACAATTTAATGAGAACAGTTACATGAACACAGTTATAGTCCAAAAAAGCTATTAAAGAACAAGAGGAAATGATCAAAAGGGAAGGCACTAGAACTGAGAGAGGTTAGTGAAGGCTTTCAGTAAAAAATGGGATTTTAGCTGTGACTTAAAAGAAGTCATCAAGGGGGTGGCTAGGTGCGAAGTGGATAGAGCACCGGCCCTGGAGTCAGGAGGACATGAGTTCAAATCTGGCCTCAGACACTTAATAATTCCCTAGCTGTGTGGCCTTGGGCAAGTCACTTAACCCCATTGCCTTGTGAAAAAAAAAAACCCTAAAAAAAAGTCAGAGAGGACAATAGAGCAGAGAAGAAAGAGGGTTCCAGGCATGGGGGATTAGGCAGAGCCAAAAGATGTTTGTGAAGAAGACAAGAGATCAGCATCACTGGATCCAAGAAGAATACATGTTGGGGGGTAAGGTATAAGATGACTGGAAAAATAGGCGAGGCCAGGTCATCAAAGGCTTTGGACATTAAACAGCATTTTGCATTTGTCCTGGAGGTGATAGGTAGCCAATGGGGTTCATCAGAAAAATCATTCTAATGGCTAAACAGAATGAACTGGAACAGGGAGAGACTTGAGGAAGGAAGACCCACCAGCTGGCTACTGCAATAATCCAAGTGTTGGCAGCAGTGTCAGAGGAGGGAGGTGCAGAGGTTAAACTGGCAGGTTCTGGGAACAGCCTGGATATGGGAGGGTGAGGGTAAGAGGCATACTGTAAGCCTGAGGAAATGGAAGGAGGGTTTAGAGGAAAAGATGCATTCAATGAGTTTAAGATGTCTACTGGAAATCCAGTTCAAGATCCTGAAAGACAGGTGGAGGTCAGGCAAAAGATTCAGGTGGACAGATCTGAGACTTAGCATAGAGATGGTAATTAAATCTCTGGGAGCTGATGAGATATGATGAGTGAAGTAGAACCAAAGAAGAGGACTAAGGACAGAACACCTGTGGTTAGAGAGCAAGATAGAGAGTGGTCAGAGAAGGTAGGACAAGAATCAGGAGAGAAAAAAGTCCTAAAAACCTAGAGAAGAGAGCATCAGGAGGGAGAGTGATCAACAATGTCAAAAAGAGCTGTCAAAGAGAATAAGGATTGAGAAAGGCCTCTGGATTTGGCAACTAAGAGATCACTAGTAACTTTGGAAGAAACAGGAGGCTCTGGAGGAGAAGTATAATTTGCCTCCAGTTCCTAATATATGTGATGTTCAGCTGAAATGGTAAGTTCACAAATTAGATTACAAGGGGTTAAGAAGAAAATAGGAGAGAAAGGGCATCTTTTGTGGGTCACCCTTTTTGAGAACTTGATCTGCAAAGGGCAGAAGAGATAAAGGATTATAGTAAGGATGGTAAGATATAGTAAGGATGGAAGGATCAAGTTAAGATTTTTTTCAGGATAAGGAAAACAGACAGCAGGAAATGAGCTGGGAGAGAGGAAGAAATTGGAAATAAATGGAGTGGGGATGACAGAGAGGGCACTCTGTTGGAGGAGACAGGATGGAATGGATCGTCTGAACAAGTAGAGGGAGGAATAGACTTGGTAAGGAACAAGGACACTTAATGATGTGAGACAGTGGTGAAGGAAGAAATAAGCTCTCTTTCATCTAAACTCATGGTAACTATTACTACTCTTAGGCACTTCTCCCAGGTGAACTTACATTGCATTAATTTGTCTACAACTTCTATAACGTTGACTAGATTTGTCCTTTTGTTTTTTTTGTTCTTGAAGAGGACCATGTGGTCAAGGAGGGGATGCTGTGACTCCCAAGTGAACTGGATTTAAGTCACCAGCCTCACTTTCTCCTCCAGAGTCATCTGGGTCCAGTAGCTAGATAGAGATGGTCCTGGAGACAGTGAGAAACCTTGGTCTTTTTAAGTTTAAGGTCTTTAACAGGTCTCAGTTTGACTGAGACAACGCCCATTCAGTGATTAAGGCTAGGTAAGAGATGAGTCTTTTTTATCTAGTGTTGATAGATCACCAGCTCCTGGAGGGCCAAGACTGTCTTATTTATCTCTCTATCTTTTCTGGAGTTAACACAGAGTACACTGCACAAACTGTGATGAGCAATTTGAGAAATGATTTAACATCTGCTGAATAAACGAAATCTGGAAAGAAAAGTCCAAAGTTAATCAATGCCTCCCTTAACCTGCATGGTGACTTTCTCTGACCAGGATGGCAGTATCCACCATTCCATTTCTGTTTGGAAGCCTGGATCTCCCCTTCTTACCCAGACTGGGCAATCACACAGAAACTTGAACTGCTCTGTTCTTCCTACTTGGGTGAGTTTGCCTCTTCTCAGGCAGGCTGGTGGTTCACCAAATTGATGTCAGACTTAAGAGTGAACATCCTCTTGACCTTAGCTCTCCAGAATGCTGAGGCTCAAAGGACTAAGCAGCCTTATCCTTGCAAGCAACAGGGCCCACAGATTGGCACTGCCCACCATCAGACCAAGCTCCACTCAGAACTTGCTTGTGGTTGGATATAGGAGATAAAGCACAACTATCTCTTCATGTCCTGCTTAAGTGTGGGTCCTTGAATAATGAGAATGAAAGTACTGGAAGAATGCTGAGAAGATGCCTCTGTTTGTCTGATGGTCTGGATCATACAGCCACTTAACAGCCAAGATGTTCTGCAGTCGGGTCCAGAGGGCCCCAAAGGGAGTGTTGATCCAGGATAGTCCCCACTTTATGTTTTAACACTTCAAAACTTTAAAGAAACATCATTTTCTTAATGTCATGTCTTAATGTCATGCCAATCTGAATCCTTTGATGCCTCAAGACAAGGCTCTTAAAGATCTGCTCTGGTTGAAAAACAATGAACTACACAGTACCCAATCCCTGATGATTGTTCTCTCCATACTTCATTGGGCTGGTCTTTAGGGGAAGGATACAAAGTCCATCCTGGGCAAGACCTTTCAGACCTGGAAGGTCTTGCATGCCAGAGCTTGCCCTTGGGCAGGACCCAGGGTCAGCTCCATCTCCTAATGAGGCCCTGGAGGAGAAGCTGTAATTCACCTTCAGTTCTTACATATGTGTAATGTTTTCCTCATTACTTTTTTATCTTATTACCATGGCTTTTCCCTCAATCTGATTTTAGGGAATTGACTACACCCATATTATGAGAAAATTCTTTAGGTGATGCTAAATGATCTCATTAGGGAGAGGCCCAAACCTTATGTCCTCAATGTCTCTTCGCTTCTCACCCCCACCCCCAACCTTTAACAAAATTTAAAAAAAAATTAAGATTGCCTGGGGGATGGAGGGAGGGACAAGGCAAATGATGGTAAGGATATTTCCTAGGTGACTCTAGGATATTTTCTTTGAATTCCATCAATTCATAACTAGCAACAGCTATCAACAAAGCAACAACACTATGGTATATATACTGGCAGCTTCTGACATGGAAGAATCGCCCATTTATAAACACCTCATTAAAAACTGCAGTATTTCCATTTGGAGGTGGAGAGTAGCAAATGCCACAGAGAAATGGTGAATAAGACTCCTTCCTCCTCACTTCCCCTTCTATTCATATGATTTGAGGCAATCTGGTGTGGTGGACAGAAAGACAGTCATGTAAACAGGGGAAACTGGGCTCAAGTCCTGTTTCTAATGCTTGACGGCTGAATGACCCTGGGCCAGTCACTTAACCTCTAAGTGCACCTGGCCAATAAGATTGTATGTTGAAGAGGAGCTAATGTGTACTGGCAAAGGGAGGTTCATCACCTGAAAGTTCCTCTCCCAGGTCTAATCCCTATTCCAGTCTACTAAATAGTAGTGCACTGATGTGAAATGTGAAGTGAAATGTCTAACTACTTCGAGTAATGGCTGGCCACTGTCAGTCCTGGCTGGGCACCTGGGTCAGTATCTAACATGTCAAAAATCTGTCAAAAATCTGTGGGATTTTGGAGGGAAGCTCCACATCAGAATGGCCTGAAGTCAGAATACAGCTGAGCAGCTCAGTTTTAGAGGATCAGCTGTGGATCGGGGAGGGAAGGGGCTGCTGAGAAGTCCAAGTTGCAGAATCAGGGTCTAGATCCTTCTGACTCCACATCCAGCCCTCTATCATCATGATATCCTGCCTGCAAGGGTCACATCAATAAAACAAATGCAAATACACGATCTAGGTTGTGGATCTAGCTTAAAGAAGCCAGGAAAAGGAGAGGTCAGTGAGGGCTGGAATTGCCATGGGAAGGCTTCAGTTGGCTGAGAGACATTTAGGAAGTGCCTACTCATGTGCCAGGCCCTATGCTAAACACTGGAAACATAAATATGGAAAAAGACAGTCCTTGGCCTCAAGGAATTTATGATCTAAGGGGGAAGTCACCACACAAAAGGAAGCTGGAAAGGAAGAAACAGTTGGCTTAAGTGCCTTCCTGGAATGGAGGCTTTGGGGGGAGTTCTTTGCTCCCCCTTCCAAAGGACCACAATTAAGCTGGATCTTGAAGGATGGACAGGATGCAGATCAGTCTTCCAGGCAGGGCCAACAGTGTGAGGACCAAGGGTACCTATGGAGTGAGTCTGTTGGAGGGTGGGCCAATTGGAGCTGGGTCTCCTCTCTCCAACTCCAGTTCTCTAGCCATTATGCTCCACTGTAGCCAGTGGTGACTGCTAGCTAAGTTTAAAGACAATGACAACAACAATCCTGATTCATGATTTCAGTTGGCTAAGGTTTAAACAAAATGAGAATATAGACTTTCCAATGCAGGGGACAAAGGCATCACCAATGCCTCTACTGTTTGGGGAGCACATCTTTGGCACTCCCAGGAGGCTTTTCCTGCCACTCACAGACTCCAATGGCTGTGTCCAGGGGCTGCTCATTATCCACCCCTGGTCCATCTGGGGCTATGGCTGTTAACATCCCCTGATAAGCAAATCTACTGGGAAAAGAAGTCCAGTCACTCTACTGGGTCTTCATCCAAAGTGGTCTTGTTCCTTAAGGTGAGGCTGTTAGAAATATATTTTGGGTTTTTAAGGGGGGAGTTGGAGAATAAACAGTAGCTCAGATGGAAGAAATAACAAACATCAAGAAAAGCCATCAGTGGAAATATGAGCCTAACTTCTGGTAAACTTTGCTCCTGACATTATAAATGGAGTTTTCCAACTTTCAAGTCTTTCCTTTTGTGCTTTTCTTGGGATTATTCCAGCTGGTATTTAACAGTCAATATGTAAACAAGAAAAAAAAATCTTCTGGGAAGAAAGCAGAACCCAAGATGCAGGGGAACACAAATGTCAGATAAGGAAAGTGGTGAGATCTTGATTAAGAAAAATAGGAGGAGAAAAATGCTTTGAGGGTAGCCAGGAGCAGCATCAATGAAAAAAGATGGGAGGAAGGGAGAAGAAAGAGGAGATGGGGGAGGACTGAAGAAAGGATGAGAAAGGAGAGAATAAGAACAGAGAAAAGAAAAAAAAAGAAGGGAGGGAGAAGGGTGAAGAAGGAGGAGCAAGGGAGAGGGGGAGAAGAGAAGAAAGGGAAGGAGGTTGAGGAGAGGGTAAAGAGAAGAGAGAAAAGGGAGGCAAGAAAGAGAAAAGAAGAGGGAGAAGGGGGGAAGAGAGAAAGAGAAGGAAAAAAAGAGAGGGAAAGAAAAAACCGGCTGGAAAGAGAGAGGAGAGACAGGAAGAAGAGGAGGAAAGAGAAGGAAAGGAGACTAGGAAGTAGCATTCTTCATAATGTCAGAAGGCAAAGACCCAAAGGCAACAGTAGCTTTAAAAATATTCCACACTGCACTGCTGGTGGAGATGTGAATCAGTCCAACCACTCTGGAAAGAAATCTGGAAGTACACAAAGAAACCGCCCGAACCCTTCAGAGTTCTGGGAGGCAGATACTCCAAGGAGCTCAGTGCTTTTCTGTTTTTAATGTAGTAAAAATGTTTCTAGCAGTCTTTTTGGTAGTGGCAGACAACCTCCAATGTTGTTTGTATCTACTCTGATTAGGGACTGATATCGGCATTGATCACTTCCCCTACCAGAATGAATGTAAATTCACCCAGAACACGGACTCTATGTCCCTGCCTTTCTTTGTATTATTATTCAGTGTCTAGCAGGTAGGGAATGCTTAATAAACACTTGGTGATATGCTGAATAGAAAATGGCTGAACAAAATGTGGCATGTTAATGTAATGGAATATTACTGTGCTGTAAAAAATGAATTCTAAGAGGTTACAAGACGCTTAAAAATTGATGCACAACAAAATAAGTCAAACCAGGAAAACAACTGATATCTAAAGCTATGAAATTAAAATGACCAAGCTTGATTCAAAGAAGATATAAGAGGACTCCAAGAGGACTCCCTCACTTCTTTACAAGAGTTTATGGGTGTGAAATACTACAAATAATGTCAGATTTTTTTTATGATCTGGAAGGTTCTGATAGATATTTCCCTGGTCCCCCACTCCCTACCTTTTTCATCCTCTATTATAAAGGGGGGATTGGGAAGCAGGGGATAGATGTTCCTTGATAAATGAGGGAATGTAAGTAATATGAAAACAAAAAATATTAATAAAAATGTTATTTTGAAAAAGAAATGTGGTCAAATCAACAAATACAACAAACATTCGATCATAAAAATGATCATTATAAAAATCTGGAGAATGAACTGAAATGTTTCTCAAATGAGAAAGGTCACAGAGAGTCTTCTGAAATAGATCTGCTCACTAATAGTCAAGGCAAATGAGGATTGTCAGTCATCTCGAAATCTCTTTGGGAATGTTAGTGTAGCCCAATGCTCAGGTCAAAAGAAAGGTAACTTTCGAAAAGTAACTTTGCTTACTTGTCATGAGAATTTCATTTATTAAGTGAAGACAAGATTTGTTTGAAAGATATGTCTTTTCACCGTGGGGCCATTAACAAAAAAAAAGGATACTCAGGCAGGAAGAGGCAAAGGTGGCATCACAGCCTTTGCCGTTAATATATTATCCTCAAAGATCATTGGTCATTCTTTGATGTCTATGGAGACCAAGGACAAGCTTCAGACATGAATAATAATTTGTACAATATATACTTTATCTTAAGAGACAAGAGGTAGTCACTGAAGATTCTTGAGCAATGAACGTGAACTTTAGGAAGATGACTTTGGGAGCCATGGAGAAGAGGATCAAGTGAATTCTTAAAGTTGGGAGTCCAATGAGACTGCCTAAATTGACTAGGGAAGAGGACATCAGAGCTTGAAGGAAGTTCATAGCCATAAGGGGAATGACTTGAGGAAGGAATCAACAAGATTTGTCAGCTATTTTGGTGTGAGAGGGAAAATGGAGGCAGCCTTCGACAGAAATAATGGAGTTTAGAGCCACAGATGTTCTGTTCTGGTGATCCAGAATTGTAGGTCAGTTGTATGACTGCTGGACATGGGGACCTAGTGACAGCCGTGCTTAGGAAGCAGACTGGATCAGATACAGTTCTTCATCAAGTTTAGCCTAAGGAGGGGAAGAAGATGGAAATCAGTGTCCCCAAACCCTGGGAAGAATGTCAGCAGTGTCAAATACTGCAGACAGGTCAAAGAGGAAGGTCGTTTGATATTTCAACTAAGTGACCATTAGAAATTTTGGAGAGCTGAGGGGTGAGGTCAAGGGGATGAAAGAAGTCAGTCAATGAACATTTATTAAGCACCTACTATTTGCCAGGCACTGAAGAAACAAAAAGAGGGTAGTTCCTGACCTCCAGGAGTCCTACCCAGTCTAATGGAAGTGGAAGGAAACCATTCAGGTCATAGCCATTCACCAAGCCCCTTCTCCACACGAGGCCTTTGTAGCAGGTCTTGGGAAGACACAATGCTGGCTTTCCAGAACAGTGTGAGTGCCTCGCCTAATACAAGGCAAAGGAATGTGGGAGGGCGAAGACATTCATAACTGGGGGGCTCAGGAGAGGCTTTTCAGGTAGAATGGAAGCGATGAGTCAAGATGTATTTTTTCATAAGGTTAGCTAGGAAAGCAAAAAGAGGCATTGGACAAGTAACTTGAGAACTCAGCAGAACCAAGGATATTTTCTTTTAAGATGAGGGAGATCAAGCAGGAAGGGGTCAGTAGAAAAGAAAAGATGAAAATGAGGGTGAAAATGATGGAGGTCAAAATGCAGGAGGAGATGGGACCAAGGAGACAGAGAGGGTTGATTTTGGGGAAAAGGGTCAATTCAGTTTCAGAAACTTGAAAGAAGGGGATGCACTGCTAAGGGATTTTGAAGTGAAAAAAGAAAGTTCATAAGGTGTGGCCTCTGTGTAAGGGTTAGGGTTAGGTTTAGACAGAAGAGGAGGAACTTGAGAAGAGGTCTGTAAGAGGTATCACAAGGAGTTCAAGAGAGTCGGTTTGGCAAGAATAAAAGGATTGACGTAGCAAAGCAAGGGTCCAGTTGAGGTCCTTTCTCAGTTCTAGAACATGCTATGATTCATCTTACCAAGAGGCCTTACGTTCACAATTCACGCGGTTGAATGGTTCTATTCAGATAAACCTCCTCCATCTTTCCCAAGTCTAGATGACTCACTGACTCCCTCTCTCTCTCTCCCTCCCTCCCTCCAACTGGACGCCAGCTTCTCTACCCAAGCTGTGCTCTCTGCCTAGAGCTTGTTGATTCCACTCTAGCCAATCAGATGCCTTTGATCAATCAGGTGCAGGCTCCCAATAATAAAGTTTTCCTTGCTGCCACCCCCTTTTAGCCCAAAGCACCGCGGCTATTCAGTTGTCTGGGTTATGTGCCTGTGTTCGGATTAATTTTATTAATTTCATTGGTTAGCCCACCAGGTCTCCAACATTGGACAACAAAGTCCCTGCCTTTATGCTAAGTATATGCATCCCACCTTAACTACCTGAGCCCCACAGCTCCCAGCAAAGTAGCATACATCTTCTGTAGACTCCAAGTGTGTTTTATAAAGAACAGTTATTTTGACACCAGCTATTCAACGGGAGGCAAAGCTAAATGGAACATGGCACCATAAATAACCATTTCACAAAATGGAAGTTTTCCAAGTCCTAGAAGAAGAAGCCACATTTGACAGGCTGATGGATAGAAAATACAGAACCCAGGGACAAGGAACAGAAAGAACTGGTTGAGTCAATTTATGACCACTTGGCTAGTTTCTATCTGGTCATTTTTATCACATGGATTTCATTTTCCTCCAAAGAAGGCAGAAGAACAGAACATAATGGCCAACCAGCTGCTATTTTCCCAAGTCTGTGCTTTGTCTAAGGTATAAACAACTCAGTCTGAAGATCCAGTCTTTGTTAATATTTTCTGGCTAGGAAGTTTTTGGGGGTTGGGGGGGATGGGGAGACAAGGAGTGTGAGGAAAAACCACCTAATGAACTGACAGTTCATATAAGCAACACCTGGAGTGTTAAAACCCTACAAGTGTTATTTTACTGGAGGAGAGTAGGCCAGGAGGGAGGGAGGGAGGGAGGGAGGGAGGCAGGGAGGCAGGGAGGCAGGATCCATTCTTTGGTAAATGTAAAAATTCTTTCACCAGCTGCATTCCAACCTAGAGTGTGCAGAGGTTTGGGGGTAGATGGCAGCTGGAATGCATCACAGTCAGGATACAGCTAATGTTCAACAGCAGCAAGGAGATAATCAGAATCTACACAATGAACCCTATACTCTCTGGTTCTGACTTTTTTGGAAGGATGGATCAGCTTCCATTCTTTTCCTTTAAGCAGGAGGACCTGTTTGCATATGAATGAGGAGAATATGGAAAATAGGGCTCAAGTGAAGAAATACCAAAGTCTAGTAGGAATTCTCAGAGTGACCACATGGTTGCTGTAACAATCACTATTATGAAAGCAGGACCTCATAACACTCAGAATATTAAGATTTGTCCCCCTCCCTATTTTCTCCCCAGTTCCTTCATGGTCTCCACCTAGGGATGAAATGAATGAGAACTGCAATTTTAACTATATTTTCATTGAATATTTACAAAACTCTGTTAACCCAAATTCAGACAACCTTCTGCTTATATAACCTTGTGGCATGGTCACTCCCCCACTACATTTTCCTACAGAGTGCTGGTTGCTGGCCCAAGATGCCCCTGGAGAAAAATTTTCCTTGAGTTCCCAAGGGTAGACAGTGAAACCTGGGAGCCTAAAAGCTTCCAGGGGATGGCTTCATTCTGGTGATGCTCTAGAAATAATAACCTCATACATTCCAGCTCAATTAATCTATAGGATTATTTAGGTTACTATGTAAACACACACACACACACACACACACAATATAAAGGAAGCACCACAAGAGTGAAGAGTGATTTAGATAATAAGTAATGAATCACTGACCAAAATTAATCTAAGACTTAATGGATGCCAGTTTGGTTCTACCCTCTGGATGTCTCCTAAAAAACACATCAGGAGCCAGAAGCAAAATTTAGAGGAAAAAGCTCTCAACTCTCAGTAGGTAAGAATGAAACAGAGTGAAGCCAGTGAAGATTTACTCATCTGCTAAGAGAGGTTTCAGAAGACCATTTATATCACAGAGAGGTGAGGAAAGCACCAAGCATACCTGAAAGCTACAGAAAAGAACGCTGTCCTGTTAGACACCAATTAAATATCATCTGTTTGCTAAATGCACACACACACACACACACACACACACACACACACAAGACATCTGCTCTGTTTCTTTAAAAGGACAAGAAACTGATTTCATTCTCTCAATCGCTCATTTATTCCAGAAATGGCCTCTGTTGCTGCCTCACTGGTGTGGGACTGGCTTCTAGTTTTCCGGAGCCCTGAGCCCTCTGTCCTGGGTAGGCTCCTGGTTAGTGGGAAATAGGGAATGCTGTTACATGGCAGGCATCTAAGGCAGGTACCAAAAAGAATCTTCTTTCTACTCAAGCTGACCTCTCTTTGGTGGAGAGCCAGAAGCTCCAAGAGAAGAGTCATGGAAACCTTCTGGAATGAGTCATAAAAACTTAGTGGAGATCCATTTCTTGAAAACTTACCTTGCTCATGGCAGTAAGAGCGGGGTCACAGGCAGCATCGAGATCCTGAACCAGCAGTTGAATGCTGTTGGAAATGACACTGTAAGGCAAACACATTATATACATCAGGGATAAGCCTCGAACACTAACAATCGTTTTCTCTAAACAACTGGGATTCCTGTAGCCTTCATCCTGTGAAAAGGCTCCAACCATAAAGTAATCCGATGGGCTCAAGATGTATTTCAAGAAGGAGACAACAATATTTCTGGCCTTCCTGCTGGCTGGTCTAGTCCTGTTTATACATCCTGTCATCCCTCCATGTGGTCTAGACATGGAATCTCCATGGGGACTCTTCCTGGTCCCCATTCCCAAATCCCTTTTGACCTCCCATGAAAATCTGCTCTATCGTTTCCCCCAAATACTTGTATTAGTCCTACAAACAGAAGCCAGAGAAACAGGAAACTAAAAAATGCCCCCATGGCTAAAGGGAATTTTGAGCTCTCTTCAATTAATTTCTTAAGTGAAAGCTGATCCCTAGCCTCTCCTGCTGACTGATCACATGTGGTTCATCTTGCAAAGAAAAACCAGGAATGCCTCAGAGGGAGCTTTTGTTCTCAAAGGGTCCCAGCAGTTTCTATAAAGGCAAGGCTGATTCCCAAGTTGGAGTTCAGGCACACAGCACACAAACATGCACACACATGTGCACATGCAGAGACACTACTAAGACCAAACTTCATACTTTTTATAACCCAGCAATCTATTTTACTTTGTGCACTGGCTACAATTCACCTGGGAAACCATCTGTGGCTTGATTAAGGGTGGCTGAGAAGGATCTGTGACCCATTCAGGGCGATGCAGGGGGCAGACTGGTGCCCATCCTGAAGAACCCCATCACTCATGGGCTGCTACACTGCAGCATCTATCACAACCACTATCTTCCCCCAAAAGAGGAATCCTGCACTAACAAAAGGGGAAGGACAGACCACTGAGGGCGGTGGGTGGCACCTACGTGCTGAATGTGTCCATCTCCCCTGTCAGGTTGATCCTTTCAATAAGGCTCGCATCAACTTTTTCTTTGAGTTTTTCTTCAAGCTGTTAGGAAGCAAAAGAAATTATGACATACTTAAAGATGGCCCCACAGAGGATTCTGCAGAGCATTTCCTCTAGGTAAATAGGTAAAACATCTATGATGTTGGTAGCTTAAAGGACTCCAAGTATGGGGACTCCTACTGATCTACAGGGAATTAATGTTTGTCCTTGATTTTTGAAGTCCACAACATCAGGGAGGTGATGTCATGTATGTGAATTGGATTTGAGTAAGGCGGGGGGGGTCCCCTCAGTCCCCAGACTCACTTTCTCCTCCAGAATTATTTGAGTCCAGTGGTCAGATATGAATTAGGATGACTAGAGATGGCACTGGATGTGAGGCAAGCAAGGTTATGTGACTTGCCTACAGTCATACAGCTAGTAAGAGTCAGATGTCTGAGGTTAGATTCAAACTCCTGCCCTCCTAACTCTTAAGGCCAGTGTTATCCACTGCACCACCTAACTGCCCTCTATATGGAATTAATATCTAAGGCAAAGAGAAATTAAGTACCTTGCCTAGGATCCTGGGCAGGATTTGTAATCAGGTCCTCCTGACTCTAAGTCCATCATTCTATCCTCTGTGCCATACATATAATCCATTTTAATGGTCTCCTCCTTTAAAAATTCCCTTCTTGGGGCAGCTAGGTGGCGCAGTGGATAGACCACCAGCCCTGGAGTCAGGAGTACCTGGGTTCAAATCCAGCCTCAGACACTTAATTACCTAGCTGTGTGGCCTTGAGCAAGCCACTTAAACCCATTGCCTTGCAAAAAAAAAAAATTCCCTTCTTATCCTCACTAAGTTTGCCAACCAGCTCTGAGAGTTTCTGCAGAAGGGGCAGCAAGATGGTGCAGCAGATAGAGCACTGGCCCTGGAGTCAGGAGGGCCTGACTTCAGATCTGGCCTCAGACACCTAATTACTTAGCTTATGTGACTTTGGGCAAGTCACTTAAACCTACTGCCTTAAATAAATAATATTTAAAAAGAGAGTTTTTGCTGAGTAAGCAGGCAACACAGGTTCCCCTTTTTTACTTTCTCCCAACAACTTAGAAGAAAACTTCTCTGGACCAGGAACTCCAAGAATCTCCAGAGATGCCTGGGAGTTGAGGAACCCCTATTCTTGCCACTGTGTTCTCTCTGTAGCCATGAGATCAACTCCATGGGAGCCTCAGTCTAGGCTCTTGTCTTAGGCCTTCCCTTAGGTGGTGCCTCCTTGAAACAATTGAGACATCAGGGACAATTTAAGTCTTCCTACTCTCCATGATGTGCTTCTTGAAGGGAAGAGGGGATCCGACAGAAAAGGCTGGTGATGGGGCGGCTAGGTGGCACAGTGGATAGAGCACCGGCCCTGGAGTCAGGAGTACCTGAGTTCAAATCCGGCCTCAGACACTTAATAATGACCTAGCTGTGTGGCCTTGGGCGAGCCACTTAACCCCATTTGCCTTGCAAAAAAAAAAAAAAAAGAAAAGAAAAGGCTGGTGAGGAGAGTGGAGTCAAGTTTCTTCTCTCAGAACCATTTCTTTTTCTGGAGTAGATGAAAATGCTATACAACAATGGGGCTCCAAGGGATCATTTGAAGGGACTAATCTAAATCCATCTAGCTCCCCAGGCATGCCTGCCTCTCTTCTCTTCTGATTCCCCTTCTTGACCCTCTCTCTGACTCTGTATGCAGAGGTCTAAGGGGCGGCTGCTTTCTGGTCCCCTCCTGCCACCCAAGACTATTTTCAGGAAGGAGAGGGCATGGCTAGAAAACCCCACAAAGTTCCCTCCTTCCCCACTGACTCACAGGGATTTCAAGGGGGGTGGGGGGTGGGGAATATAGCAGGTGGCCATTGACACACCCCACTTATCCACTGCTTTCAAGTTTAATTGGTCTAACAGGGACTTCTCCATCAACACACCTATTCCATCACTACTGTGAACCTGAAAGTTGTGGTTCTGTGTCTCCCAGGCAGTCCCAGGCTATGCTGTAGATTGCTGCTCTCTACTCTAAAGCCATGTCATTGTAGATATTTATTAGGCAACTCCAGGCAACCAAGTTCTCCCATCCCCTTCCCTCAAATTTACTAACTGCCTCCTCCCCTACCAGGACTCCATCTCTGCTTTTCACTGGGTCAACATGAAGAGTGATTCAGTCTTCTATTTGGCCTCACATGCTCTTCCTTTGGCACACAAGAACCACAAGTTAGGCCAACTCACTAATAATTTATATCTGTCTTCCTTTGACCCAGACAAATATAAAGAATCATCCTGAACAGGAGGAAAAGGCTGAGACTTTACAAGTCGTCCTCTCAGGACCCCAGATGCCTCTGGTGAGCTTCATGTGGGGCATAGAAAGGTACAAAGAGGGGGTCCTTCTGCGGCCTCCTCAGGTCACTGAGATGCTGCCACTTTTGGTGGCTCCAACACATAGTCATCAGCCTTTCCTGCAACGCACTTCCTGGACGTCATCATCCCCAACACAAGCTGCTTGTTTAGGCAGAACAAGGATGCGATGGCCATTTCAGGAGCCAGATGCTAACCTCCAGGGACCTCCCTCGGCGGGTACCACTCCTGAGAATGGAATCACTGGCAGTGACTCATGGTGGCTAATGGCCAAGCATCGGCACAGCCCCTTTCCACAATGATGCTGTGTAACTAGGCCCATCACTGTCCTCCTTGTTCGAGGGGATGCTAGTGATCCACTTTCAGGAGGAGGGTGTGTCCTCAACACTGGTGTCCTGAGCTGCCTGCTGGGCTCTCCTGCTCGGGCATTCCCTTCCAGGACCAGTCTCCGCTACTCATGTTCACCAGTGGGAGCTGGAGAAGAGAAGCAGTGAGATGGATGGGAAAGAAGATTTGTGACTATGGAACCTGGTCTTGAATCCCATGTCATCTACTCCTTCCCAGTGTGATCTAATCTCTTGGCACTTCACTATCCTCCTCTGAAAAATGGGAAGATTCAATTAGATCTAATTAGATCAAGAGGTTAATATTAATTGAAAATTAATAAGAACAAGTTCACAGGCCTCAAGTTCATAACCTCTGGTATTCCAGCATTTCTCATGTACTTTTCCATAGTCAAGGCTATGAATCTAAACATGTGTCATGTATAATGGTCAAAATAACCATCAAGTTCAAAACCATCCAAAGTCAAAGGTATATATATGCATCCCATCCACAAACAACTGAGAAGATATAGAAGGAGAGAGTCACATACCATCTATTTTTATTTTATTTCTTTAAGTTTTTGCAAGGCAATGGGGTTAATTGGCTTGTCCAAGGCCACCCAGCTAGGTAATTATTAAGTGTCTGAGGCTGGATTTGAACTCAGGTCCTCCTGACTCCAGGGCCGGCACTCTATCTATTGCGTCACCTAGCTGCCCATGTCACATACTTTCAATGACCTTCAGGTTATTTGGTGAAAGAACCAAAGGCTCACAGATGTAGAGCTGGAAGGCTCCTCATAGGCTGCCTTGTCCAAACCCCAGCGTGCTGAGTGACTTGACCAAGGTCATACAACAGGGTTACAATGAAGTTTCCTTTTGCTTGAATTTTTTTTGAGAGAACAAACTTTGATAAGTGTGCCTAGGTGGCTTTTGAGAAGTGACTTTTGAGTTCAAAATAAAATGAATTAATACATTTTTTAAAAGTTTCTTTGATGGGGGGCGGCTAGGTGGTGCAGTGGATAGAGTACCAGCCCTGGAGTCAGGAGGACCTGAGTTCAAATCCAGCCTCAGACACTTAATAATTATCTAGCTGTGTAGCCTTGAGCAAACCACTTAACCCCATTTGCCTTGCAAAAAAAAATATTAAAAAAAGTTTCTTTGATAAAAGAAAGCAAATCAATTCAATGCATCTCTAAATTGTATGGAGCTAGCATCCATCACCTTTCCAATGGCTCAATCTGCCTATGCTGAGAATGAGGCGACAAAGTCAGGGAGAGAAGAGGGACACTGACTTGCTCACCTGCTGGGTGGTAGCCAAACAATACTCAGCTGTGCTTAGGATGCTGCAGATGAGGCAGAGCTCCTCCAGAGTGAACTTAGCTACTTCTGAGCCCTCCTTCTCCTTGAGGAGGCTACTGATGGTCAGCCCTCCACTGGTGCTAGTGGTCCTGAGGAAGACAAAGTGGAAAAGGAAGAGGAAGAGGAAGAGGAAGAGGAGGTGGTCAGTACCAAACTCTTAATGTTCTTCCTGAGCAGGAAAAAGGGTAACTCACAAGACAAAGCAAGTAATAGATTGGACTTGATCCAAGTCCAAATATAATGAGCCTCTTTCCTACTGACCTTACCTTGACCCTCATCTGTTTAAAACTTCTGAGCAACAGTTATAGGAAGTCCAGACATCAAGTCTTACCTAGTCAACAGTGGGATGTTCACTATATACTTGATCATCAAAGAGCCTGTAGGGTTGCCTAGTTAGTCTGGCATTTCCTGATAGGAAGAACTCCTTTTGGCACATCAGAGACACAGAAGTTGCTGCCTGATTTAATGTTTTCCAAAAATTTGACACTGGAACTGAAATTCTGCACTTTGATCTAGAGGTCTTTAGACACAAAATGCAGTTGGAAATTCAAATGCCAAACAATACTAATTGGGTGCCTAATATGATTCAATTTGCCATGCATTTAATGGAGCCCTACATCATACACTAGACACACTGGCAGTGGGGCTTGTTCCAAGTGCTTAGATTCTACTTATCTAACAAGTGCAAAGCAATATATTCAATGACACACAGGCAGTTTTCACATGTCTAGCAGCTCAGGTCGACAATAAATATTCACTGAGTGACTGCTAAATGAGAAGGACTTGCCAGGCCCACTGGAGATACATGATGGGTCAGACATGGCCCCTGACCTCGTTTTTTATGGTGATGACAAACCAGAATGACAGTCAAGGTAATATCCTGAAATCCTGATGACATAGCCATATTCTAAAGGGGAAATCTAACAGAATTAGAATATTTTCCACCTATTCTGTCTGGCTACAGAAAGCTCAAGTCATTCAAGAAAATAAAGCGGGTATACTAGGCACAAAACAAACAAGATTTCTAAAATGAGATGCTTATAGAACTTGGCCCTGAGTATTGGCACATATTTTATTTTTCTTTCCAAATAATATAGAAAACATTTACATGAAACACACTTTACCAATAAGAGCAAAAGTTCAAACCAGTCAGTGGGTTTAGCCTTGGGGACTGATTCTGTTGAGTAAGCCAAGAAGTAGACTTTTTGGTTATAGGTCAAAGCCTATTACAAGGAAAATCTCTAAGTAGCTCCAATTATTTTCACGCCTTAATCAATGATTTCTCAATTGTAAGCAATAATCGATGACAACATAATACAGAAAGTCTCTTGGATTTGACCTATTGCTATAGACATACAGTTGTTGACAGACACAAAGGGCTTGCAATAAAGATGTTGTAAAGATCCTTAAAAACTCAATCAGGGCCTTGGCTTCCATCACACTCACTATTTACTGGCTAGTACTTCTCACAATGAGGGGAGTTTAGTCTAGTAATATCTCAAGGAATTTCCTTACCAATCTTAAGCATGGAACGTTTGAAACACAGTATTTAGGATAATTCCTCCTCATTTAGATTTCATGTCACCACTTGAGGGGTAGAAAAGAGAATACGACTCACTTGGGTAAGTTGCCAGAGAGTATTTTCCAAGCATATTCCCGGAGGTACTTCTGGAATATGGTGGTCAGAGCAATCATTGGCTCACCAGTGCTGAGCTGTGAGCACTGCACCATGCACTTCTTATAATAGACAAAGAGGTCGGCACAGCTGGGCAGCACAGCGCCACCTTCATCCGTGTTTGGTTTGGGAGGCCCCTGGGCCTTGAAATCAGCCACAAATCGATCAATCAGTTCCCCAAGATTCCTAACAAGAGAGGAGAAAAAAGTGTTGATTTTCTCCAATGAAGGTAAAATAACACCAACAAAAATATTTCTATGAGCTGATAATTTCTAAAGGTCTTCACAAAAAGGACACCAATGAACAACCTTGTGTTGGAGGAATATTTTGTACGTTTTAAACCACTTCCCTATCTACATGAGAACCTTTCCACATAGGCAGAGCATATACTGGTCTTTCCAGTTTACAATGGGAGTACTGAAGTTCAGTTATATTTAGGTAATTTGTCTATTTTTCAAATCATTTAGTGACAAAATGAAAACAGAATCCACTCTTAGAGCAGGAGTGGGGAACTGTTTTTTTCTGTCAAGGGACATTTAGATATTTATAATCTCATTCACAGGCTATTTTTGGTCAAAACATTTAATTAATTCAGAAAAAAAAACCCATGAGAACTCAGGGCAGCTAGTGGATAGAGCACTGTAGTCAGGAGGACCCGAGTTCAAATCTGGACCCAGACACTTAATAATTGCCTAGCTGTGAGACCCTGGGCAAGTCACTTAACCTCATTACCTTAAATAAATTTTAAAAAAATTAAAAAAAAAAAGCAACACGAGAACTCCAGAGTAAGAATTCAGGGTGTACCCTTTGATCCAGCAATACCACTACTGGGTCTATAACCTGAAGAAATGATGAAAAAGCGTAAAAACATCACTTGTACAAAAATATTCATAGCAGCCCTGTTTGTGGTGGCAAAGAACTGGAAATCAAGTAAATGTCCTTCAAATTTCCCTTGATGCTTAGAATCTACCAGTGTCAGACCTGGGAGGAACCTCAATAGTTGTCTGCCATTATCCAAAATGATGACTACCTATTACTTCATTCACAGGAAGTAGTCATCCAATGTCCAAGAGAAGACCTTCATGAGTGATGAGAAACTCAGGTCTTTTCCACCTTCTCAGCTCCAAGAGAGTCCAGTGAATCCTTTGGGCCAGCCTGGTAGATAGTTCTGACTCATTTGTTGTACTAAAATCTGATTCCCTCCATTTCTCCTGATTTTGTATTTGAGGGCCAAAAAGTATGTCTGATCTTTCTTCTGAGACAACTTTTCAACTATTTAAAAAAACTCCCTTGCTTTCCTCAAGCTTTATCTACCTATCTGCCATCCAGCCTCCAATGCCATCATCATCATCATCATCATCATCATCATCATCATCATCATCATCATCATCATGGCCACCCTCCTTTGGAATGGGCTATCTTGGTTCCTGGCTTCTTTGAGGCCTGCCGGCCTTTGAACTTTCACAGTCTATACTGCCCACGAATCTGAAGAGGAATTTCGAGAAAGTGAAGGTCTCAGGTAGACTTCTGGAAATGACAGTTTTTATTAGACCTCAAATTTCACATAAAGAAATTAGGTTTTGGACCCTTGAGCTATTGTGCCCATTCAGGCTCCATTTCTGGGCTTTGCAGAGCAGAAATCTAAAAGCACTTGGCAAAGCTCTGCCACTGCCTGGTACCCCTTCCATATGATAATCAGCAAAAAAAGGGGCTTTTCCCATCTTCTGCCTGGTCTGGGGTTACCAGGGAATGTTCTAGAAACCCAGCTGTGCTTTTAAAAAGTATTTACATTAAGGAACAGAAGAAAAAGACAAAAACCACACACACAGAGCACCAATTAGCACGAACCCAAGAATACTGACATTTTATTCAAGTGTTTTTGTTATTGAAAACTTATTGTAACCAGATGTGGTAGAGCAACTGACTGGCCTCCAACAGCTTCTGACTTATTCAGGTCGTTTGTTTGGTATGAAGGCTGGAGAAAAGACTAAAGTCTGGTTTCTCTGAACCTAGAAAGTCCAATGATTGCTGGGCTCATTCTTTAGATCTGGTCTCATCTTCCACACTCCCCAATCTCTCATACAACTGGGGCTATCTCCTAGCTAGGTCATCCCTTTCCTGAAACATCATTTTGGGGGAATTACAATGCAGCATTGTATGGAGTCGTGAACTGATCCAACCATTCTGGAAAGCATTTTGGAATTATTCCTAAAAGTCTACTGACCCTTTGATCTAGCAAAATCACTATGATATCTGTATAAAAAAAGAAATCAAAGAAAAAGGATTTATGTGTCTTTTTTTATAGCATATATTCATAGCAGCTCTATTTGTAGTGGTAAAGAATTGGAAATTGAGGAGATGCCCATTAATTGGACAAAGGCTGAACAAGGAGCGGTATATGACTATGATAGAATACTATTGAGCGACAGAAATGATCAGCAGAATGTTTTTAGAAAAACTCAGGAAGACTTATATCAACTGATGCCAAGTGAAGTGAAGCTAATCAGGAAAACATTGCACAAAGTAACAATATTGTATGATGATCCACTGTGATTGACTTACTCTCAGCAATACAACGATCTAAGACAATTCTAAAGGACTTACAATTAAAAAAATACTATCCACCTCCACAGAAAGAATAGTCTGAATGCATACTTTTAAATTTTTCTTTATTTTTCTTGGATTTGTTTTTTTTTGCCACATATCTAACATGGAATATGTTTTGTATAATTTCACATGCATAATTAAGATCACATTTCTTGCCTTCACACTGGGGAAGGAGAGGAAGAGAATTCAGAGCGACAAATTTTTTAAATGTGACAGCAAAAATAAAATCCCATTTTTGTTCATTTAATCTGTTTCTCTTTGCTAACATGATCTTCTCTTGTCTTTCCTCCTCCCTCCTCCAAAAACCCCATGCTTCAAGTGTGGCTGCTCTGGCAATTCTAGTCCATGATGATAAGAGCATGTAAGCACCTAACAGACAGGGCTCATTCATCCTTTGGGTTCTTTATCTCAGCAACTTAGACTGAGTAAGCACTCAATAAATACTTGATGATGGACTGGCAGCTTGATTCTCTCTCCCCTCTCCAAATTATTGTGGTTACCTCCTTACATCATCACAGACGAATCTGGTCACACAAGTGTATGGTGTTCTAATTCTCAAAAATATAAAAGCTAGGAGGAATCTAAAACATCATCTTAGTCTCATGCCATTTAAACAGGAGGAGAAGAAGGTCCAAAGAGTAAGAATGACTTGCACAGGAAACAAGGTGATCTAGCCTCTAAATCAGTTATATGTAACTACCTCATTTCCTGTGAGTGGGTGATCAAATCCATTGATACATATTGAGGGTCTACAAGGACCTAGCATCAGCTAGGTGCTGGGGAAGCATAAAGAAGTCTAAGACTTCTCTGTTTCCATCAGTAGTTCCGAGATTGTCCCAACCATCCAGGCTTCCCTTCTGCCAAGTCCTCTCACCTCTTCAATATTGTTCACATTTTCCCCTCTTTTCTATTTCCACTGCTATTCCCCTACTCCAGATTCTTTCTCCTCCATCAGAACTACTCCAATAGTCTCTAGGTGAGTTTTCCCTTCCCTTTGCTTTTGCTTGGTACCAGAAAAAAAAAAAGACTTTTTATAGAGAACAAAACACACACCCTTATCAGCAAATAATGTGCATCTGGATGATCTGAAGAATAGTTTTTTTAAACATTTCTTGACATGATTGATAAAGATGCAATCTCTGGACAATCTATGAGCAAGAGGCCTGCAGAATGAGAAGGCCTGTTTCAATCTGCTTTTCAAAGGAAATACCCACATCTTGGAGGTCACAGAATTACTGAAGTGTTCAAGCGTCCAAGAGGCCACAACTATAGGGAGCACTGCAGCAGTCACCTTCCTAGGGACACCTGGAAGCCTGAGGTCTGCATAGTGTCGAGATATCTAAAATACTACAAGGGAACTTTGTCAAGAACCACAGGAAAAGGGGTGGCTAGGTGGCGTAGTAGATAAAGCACTGGCCCTGGAGTCAGGAGTACCTGGGTTCAAATCCGGTCTCAGACACTTAATAATGACCTAGCTGTGTGGCACTGGGCAAGCCACTTAACCCCATTTGCCTTGCAAAAACCTAAAAAAAAAAAAAAAATTCAGGAAAAAGCAGAAGGTTGGAAGGTTGGAAGACATGTTCTCTGCCCTCAAAGAGCTCACAACATATACCTTGAGCCAGGTTAACAAAGACATGGTGAGAAGGAAGAGGTAAGGAGATGGGGAGGGAGAAAGGCATTTACCAATAGCCAAACAATGCAAACTGACTTACTATCCATAACCTTTTTAAAAAAATTTTTTTTTATTTATTTAAGGCAATGGGGTTTGAGTGTCTTGCCCAAGAACACACAGTTGGCAATTATTAAGTGTCTGGGGTCATATTTGAACTCAGTTCTTCCTGACTTCCAGGGCCAGTATTCTATCTACTGCACCACCTAGCTGCCCCTATTCATAACCTTAAGAGAAAAAAAAGGAGCCAGGCTCTCATTCCATGAAAGCAAAGCTACATGTAGTTAGTCTGAGTGTTCTCAGATGAAATAAAAGACTTTCTTGAGGAAAGATCCTCAAGGGAGGCCTGCTGGAAGGACAGACAAGGATCATGCAGAGCTGCACTGGAGACAGCCATGCTCACCTTACTGAATAGAAATCAGAAAGGTGAGAAGGTGAGGGGGGAAAGCCTGAGGTTTAAGATAAGAACAGCAGTCACTTTTTTCTTTAAATGAAATTCACAGATCCTTGGGGGGAGAATAGGGTAAGGGCAGGCAATGGTAATGGTCAATACTATGGCCTGGTAGATCATAGCCATTGCTCTTCTCTTCCTCATTATTATACTTCCAACTCCAATGTATCTTTGTCACCCTCACGTTGGCCTGTCTGGTGCTCTTCCCCCCGGTCTCCCACCATGCTTGCCTGTTGTTCCTTAGTTTTTGTCACTGACTCTTTCCACTCCCTCCTCTACCCAGCTCTTGCTCTATTTCTTCCTCCTTTTCCCCAAAGGAGCGGTTCAGAAGGTGTCTAAGATTCAAGATGATTCTGTTGGCCCAAAATTAAAGCAGCCTTTCACTTATACCAGTGAATCAGGAGTTATTTCACACTAATAATCCATACTCCACCCACCCACTTGATGAAGATCAAGAGCTTCAAAGACACACTCACATGAAACAGTTCATGACCCCAAGGGGAGAGTGTAATATGTTCACAAACAAGGATGAAATCAAGTAAAATGTGACAAGGGCAAATCATGACTGAAAAAATCTGCCAATGGACAGACTGGCTTTCCAATGGGAGGAAAGGGAAGAGAGATCAAGGAAATTTATGTGGAGGAAATGATTCCTTATGTAAGGCCTTGAAGTAAGAGAAAGATTGCAAGAGGTAGGAATGTGGAAAAAATGTGTGCAAAGGGACAAGAGAATACAAGATAGAATTGGAGAAGAGATACCAATAGAAAGAACATCAAATCAAGTTGAAAAGGTAATTTGGAGTGAGACTGTGAAGTATCTTAAATACTAAGCTAAGGAATTTGCCTTTCATCCAGAACTATAAGTTCTGAAAGGGGGATGGTGACATAGAAAGCCCTGTGCCTTAGCAAAATTATTTTGGTTGTATGAAGGAAAAGAAGAAGGAATTAAGATTATAGGAAAGAAATTAGGCTGGAAAACCAGTGAGGAAATTATTGTAACAATCTAGTCTGGCTGAGGATAGTGGGAGTTAACATATATATAACATATAACATATATAAATTGTAAAGAACATATATAAAATATATTCTGGCAGTAGGATCAATAATATTTGGCTACTGGTTAGCTCTGAGGGCAAGGGAGAAAAAGGGAGTAAAAAACTACCTCTAAGCTTGGGTGGAATGAGGTCAGAGACCAGGCTCAAGAGTCACTAGTTACCACTGGTTGAGCTGCTCAAGGCAAGGGGTGCAAAAGAGACTATGAATGGAAAAAGCAGTAAATTTACTTCATCTTGCCTCTAAGTGTTTCTTCTTAGGATTTATTAATGGAATATCTATACCAGAAGGAACCTTTAAGATGACCTATTCCAACAACTTCATTTGATATGAGAGGGAATTTGAGATTCAAACTAAAACTTGCTATCTGCAAATCATTTCACCACTTTTGAATTCAGTTTCTCTCTCAATAATAGAAGGGGATTGGACCAGAGGAACTCTAAGGGTCCTTCCAGTTCAAGAATGATTCCTGCTGCTCCTGTCTCTGTTTCTGCCTCCTGTTGATTGCTCTGAATTGACAAGAGGTGTTACCTATTTTAACTCACAGGTCTGATAGCTTCCACTGGTCTCCTGATGCTATGGTAACATCCCCTGAACAAGGCCAAGAGCAGTCAGAGCAGGCAGCACTTCATTTTTCACAGGGGAAAGAGAGAGCCTCTATGGAGGAGAGATCTGGCTCCCTGCCCAAAGCACCACAAACAGTGAATGCTTTGTGTAACCCTGAAGTCAAAAGAGGAGAGTGGATATCAGAGCCGTGCTGATAGGAACACATGCCTCTGGGAAAATGAGGTTGGTTTCAGGCCTGAGCCACGGCCTCCACAAGCACAGGCTTTGTGTATTTTCATTTGAGCTCTCTGAGGATGAGTTAGTTAAGGGATATCAGACCAGGGCCTGGAATCAAGGCAGAATCTGACCTCCAGACTAGGGGGCTTCTCTGCAATTTAATATTCCAATATAATCAAGGACTCCATTTTTCAGCAGTGCCTCTTAAATCATCTTTAAAGCTCCAAGTTCAGAGTCTGTTGAATGGGTGAGCAAACCATCTGCCCAAAGAAAGAGTTCCAATTATTTTCAACCAGAACAAAAAGAGGTGGAAATAAAAGATTTAACCAGCCTACCTGCCCAATGTCATTAGGTTGAACTGCTAGGATTACATGCAATGATCAGTTAGCAAGAAGAGATCTTTTAAAAGTACAATCGGGGGGGGGGGGGGGGAGAAAGCAAGCACAAAAGAATTTTTTAAAGTACAACAACTTGAAGGGCAGCTAGGTGGTGCAGTGGATAGAGCACCAACCCTGGAGTCAGGAGGACCTGAGTTCAAATCCAGCCTCAAACATTTAATAATTACCTAGTTGTATGACCTTGGGCAAGCCACTTAACCCCACTGCCTTGTAAAAACTAAAAAATAAAGTATAGCAACTTGAATTCAGAATTAATTTTCAAGTCTCACATGTTCAAAAATATTTATAGCAGCTCTTTTGGTAGTGGCAAAGAATAGGAAACTGGGGAATGACTGAATAAGTTCTTTAAGAAATCACAAGCAGGGGCAGCTAGGTGGCGTAGTGGATAAAGCACCAGCCCTGGAGTCAGGAGTACCTGGGTTCAAATCCCATCTCAGACACTTAATAATTACCTAGCTGTGTGGCCTTGGGCAAGCCACTTAACCCCGTTTGCCTTGCAAAAAAACCTAAAAAAAAAAAAGAAATCACAAGTAGTCGTACTTTAGAAAAAATTTCAGGAACTGATGCAGAGCAAAGGGAGCAGAACACATCAACATTGTGAGTGGATCCACTGTGATGGACGAAGCTTCTCTCAGCAGTTGGGACAGTGAGGACAACCCTGGGAGACTTGCTATAAGCAATGCCATTCACATCCAAAGGAAAAACTAGAGTCTGAATATAGAACAAAGCATACTGAGTTCACTTTCTTAAAACCTCTTTTGTATTTTTCCTTTCGTTCTCCTTAGTTCTAATTCCTCTTTCACAATATGACTAATATGCAAATATGTTTTACACGAAGGTACATGTATAACTTTTACCAGACTACTTGCCACCATGGGGAGGGGAGAGGGGGGGAGGGAGGGAAGGAAGGGTGATAAAAAATGTGGAACTCATAAATCTGCAAATGGGTGAATGCTGAAAATCCACCATTGCATGCAACTTTAGAAAAATAAAGTATAAGTTCAATAAAAAAAAAAACATTTTCTAGGACTATAAGTCTAATAAGAAATATTTCTTTTTCTAGGAGAAGGGAAAAGATAGAAAAAAAAATTCTATGAAAAGCAGATGAGACCCCTACAGTATAATCCTCTCTGCAGAGGGTAGCAAGCGCACTCTTTTGCTCACATAGTTGAACTTTTGCAAAGACCAGGAAGGAAGAGTCTGCCAAACCCTAGAAAAATTATTTTAAGCTCAGGAGTTAAATATTTTCCTGCATCCTCCCTTCTTCTCCTCTACCCTCTCCTGTTCCTCCCCATTAGGAAATTCTCCTAACTCTTTATTATCCCAAGTTCCCCCAAAGATCCCATCAATACCCTCAGCAGGGACAGCACCAGCTCAGCTAGAAAAGTGATCTTGTGAGACTCTGTCAGGAAGAGCCATCAGCAGCTTGTTCTACCAGGGCAAGACTTGGGAGGATCTCATCTGCTACCGACATCTTACAAAGTAATCACATCTACCCTGTAGCTGCAAAAAGCTTTTTGTTTTCTCTTCTTCCCAGGTGGTTGCAAATAGCATCCATGTATCTCAGCCCATTTTCCTTCTTCCTGCATGCCACAAATGCTGAGCCCCTAAAAAAGCCTCGAATCTTAACAGGCATGGAATTGGGCTTGACCTCCATGCTACAGAGGTGGGGGCCTTGCCACAGGTTCCTGAGAGGCACATGTAAGCACTGTGATTTATATGCACAATAAACTGTAAAATTCACGGCTACTAATGGTCAGGAAATGAAATGCCCTTAACAGATTTTCTGGGGCTCGGGCCTGCTGTCTCTCTCCTCTAACACCTGGAAGGTGCTACACCTCTGTGGTGTTAAATATGGAAAACAGACTGTGTGAAGACTCAATAGTTGGTTAGAGAGACCAAAATGCACAGGTGAAGAGAAAGAACAAAAAATGCTCAAAACTCACTTGTCCTGGGATTCTATATACACATAGAGATGAGGCTCAAAACACTTGGAAATGATTCCATGAAATGGATTTTCTGGGACTTTTGGCTTCTTTGGCTGGGAAGGAAAAAGACAGCATGTGAGCAATCTCTGGACACTTCCAAACAGCTCCAAAGACAAGAGCCACTAAAACCCCGCTCCCAGTTCCATAATATAGTGATCACAGGCCCTACACTACAGTTGATTACAACCAGAGGACAGTAAGTGAGTTCTGAAAGTAGGTGTCATTCACCAACTTTGTTCACCCTGAGATTTAGTGTTGAGCCTTTGCATTTACCAACTGTGTGACAGCTTCAATGACTCTCCAGCATGCTGTCTAAACAGGCATCCTTATAGTAAAGTTACATCCATGAATTCATTCCCTTTCCAAACATCACTCTGAAAACAAATGGGGAGTTTTAAATTGCTATGTGTCACCTTTTGTTTCTCTAAGTCTTCAGATTTAGCATTATTATCCAAAGTCTCTGAACCTTATAAGTAGCCTTGCTAACAAAACTCTCTCAGACTTGTCAAGCTAGAAGAGATTTTAAAGATTATCTGTCCAAACCCCTGATTTTTTAATAGGTGAAGATGATCAGACCAGAGAGAGGTGACTTGTCCATGGTCACCCAAAGAGCTGGAATTCAAATTCAGGGCTCAAGTCCACCAAAATGGACACTCAAACATTTTGTCGAAGAGAACCGATTCTATCTCTTAACAAACACAGCAAAAAGTATACATGAGGGGAAACCCTAGAAGGAAAGATGGCTTGAGCAGGATGAGTGGTAGGACTTCTCATGTATCTGAGCACATAGAGAAGGAATGATCCCTGAATATATCCCTGAAGAACTGAACACGTTCATCAGAAGTTAAAAGCTAACTTCACATAAATTCTAATCATTCCTTACTCAGCCCTATTTACAGTTTGAGAGTTTCAGATTTTTTTGGGGGGGGGGGAGGGAAGACATGGAGGATAGGGATGGTCAAGGGAAGCCCTTAGCCATTCACAATGGCTATGAATTTAACAGATGTTTCTTTCTTATTTTTTTTTTGCAAGGAAATAGGGTTAAATGACTTGTCCAAGGTCACAGAACTAGGCAAATATTATTAAGTGTCTTGAGGCTGGATTAGAACTCTGGTCCTCCTGACTCCAGGGCCAGTGCTCTATCCATTGTACCACCTAGCTGCCCTTTCCTTATATCTTAGAAACAGAATTTTCACTGTTGCCATTAGTTTTTCCCTAGAGATGAGAGGTCATCAGGGAAGCCCCCAGGACCAAATCAATGAGGCTACATTGAGCCCAGGGCTCTGTGTTGAAGCAAGGTATCTTGGGAGCTCCTCTGCAGTCAGGGCAGACCTGATTTGGAGGGTCTATAATGGGCCTATGAATTTCTGGGGTCCCTCAAGGATTCTCTGACAGCATAGGGAGATACATGAAGTCTAGAGTTTAGCAGAACCCTTGGTGAAACGACAGGACAAGGGAGCCCTGGGTACCAATACCATCTATGTCTACCTTGATTTCCCCTTATCCTCTTCCCTTCACAATTATGACTTGGCACACTTGGCAATAGCATTTACCATTGCAGCTGATTACATATAGGAAGAAAGATCCAAGCTCTTTGTCTCCTGATGTGAAGTCGACATGTGCTTGGGAAGTGGCATTTATAGAGTGAGGAAGCAGCTGGGGAGTCTAAGCTGGACACTGACAACGTCTCACTTCTGCATTGTTCAGGTTCCCCAATGGTCACTTCTCAGCTTTAAGAAAAGACTCAATCATTCAGCAGTAGCATCGAGGCTAGATTTTTGAGTGTGTGAATTCTGTCCAAAAGTTGCAGATGTTTAAACTATTTCCTCCTGGAGTTTGATGGAATAATAAAAGATTCCTGTTGTCACAGTCAGGAGGGCCACAGCTGGCCCTGTTTCCTTTAAATCTCATCCAATGTAAACAGATTAAATCAAACTGCTCGGATCCCCAAAGGGTGGACTTGAGACCATGACTTTCTTATTTGTTGCCCTGGCCCTTTTTAACATGCTTGCCTAATGCCCTTTTCAGATGCTCCTTTTTAAACACTGGAAATATCTTGGCCAAGTCAAAAAGCCTTTATCCAGGTTTACTAAGGTACGACACCTGTGTGCAGGCATCATGTCAAGTGTTGAGACTACAAAGAACTTAGTGACCTCCCAAGCCCCTTCTGAAACCCAATCCCATCCCCCTCTCAAATGCAGCCTCTTCTCTAAGAACTTGTCTCCACAATGAGCTCTACCTTCCTCTCAAGTTCAGAAATGACAAATGCCAAGATGCCTAACAATGCCACTTGCCTTAAGCTGGCCCTGAAAGGCCTGGCCTGAAACAGCAGGCTCATCCTTGGATCTTTGGGCTCCATGTGTCCTATTAGTGTCCTGCAGTGAGAACTGACATGGGTTCCCATTCTTTACACTTCCCCTTATATGCTCCAAAGAGGAATCAAAAAAGTTGCTGGGGAAGGAGATCCTACTTTCTCTTCCTTAACTGTTGCTGTCCTGCTACCTTTGGGATGAGAAGGAGCTGAGGAATAATATGTGAAAGCATGAATTCTACAGCTTTAGTAATAAAGAGAAAACTCCTGTTGGCTTATGTATGTTTGCCACATCAGCATCTTGCTCACCAAAAATAAATGCACCTGTTCTCAGGTCGGCAGCTTCCACAAGAGCCAGCCAGAGAAGGGGATTTTTTTTCCTGGCAGTACTGATTTGATAGGCAATGTGCAACTAACTTCCAATTAACCCAGTTCCAGAATACCTGGAGCTGACCAGCTAAAAATAAGGATTAATATCCAGAAAAAGCAAGCATGGCCAAGGCATCATGGTCATTTGCTTCTGCAGCACCTGAAAGAGGGGAGGTATGATCACTCTCAAAAATCCAAGCAAAAGTGAAAGTCAAAAGGAGCCAGAAGAGTCTAGGTGGGTCTCAGACTGTCTGAGAATGTTATTCTACTCCTTAAGTACAGCCCTTCTCTTATCCCTTTTGGAACTGAATCTATTCCTGCAAAATGTGAAAATGTCATTATTTGGTTTTAAGAAACCTCTGATTTTGGACAGTGTTGGGCAATAAAATGGGACTTCGGAACAGGTGAATTCTTTTTAAAGAGATTTTCAGAATGTGATATTTCATTTCCTGTCCCCTGTCCCCTTCCCTTTATGCAAAGAGCAAGATAGAAATCATCAGCATTCCTTTAGAAATGGATTCTGGAAGGTCTGAGGGCTCTAAGGCCCAACACAGAGACCACACAGTTAGCCTCGCCACAGCAGGAAATGGGGAAAAACTACCTGAAAAAGCCCACAGCTTTCAAGGGCCCAGAGATGGCTCCCTAGGCTGCCTTCCCCATTCACCTTGAAAAAGAACCAAAATATCAAGAAATAAGCCCCCACCAGCCAAGAAAAGCAAATTAAATAGGAAGGGTCATTTAAAGACTTGATTTCCTGCTCTGACTGCTCCTGAAACAATCTGGAACAGAAGAACCAAGGTCAAGGAGGGGGAAGCAAGAGGAAACTGAGAGCCCCCTCCTCATCTGTCATTGGTCCCTTCCATTATCTCCAGGCCTGCACAGTGACTTCTCACTCCAGTGATCAGCTGGCAACTCAACAGAGACTCTCTCTTCTCTCTCTGCAGGGACTCTGAACTGCCCTGGAAATTTGAAAGTCAAGTTTTACAAAGTAGGTAGTCAAGGTTAGGAAGAAAGCAGAAAATCGGGAGGGGAAATTTTATAGACAGCTTTTTGGTCAAAGTCTCATAGCTCAAATATGTAGAGAACTCTATCAAATTCATATAAATAAATTGATAGTCAAAGATATGAAGAGGCAATTTTCTGATGAAGAAATCAAAACTATATAGGGGGCGGCTAGGTGGTGCAGTGGATAGAGCACTGGCCCTGGAGTCAGAAGGACCTGAGTTCAAATCTGGCCTCAGACACTTAATAATTACCCAGCTGTGGTGGCCTTGGGCAAGCCACTTAATCCCACATTTGCCTTGCAAAAACTAAACAACAACACAACAACAACAACAAAACTATATATGGTCATATCAAAAAATGTTCTAGGGGCAGCTAGGTGGCACAGTGGATAGAGCACTGGCCTTGGAGACAGGAAGACCTGAGTTCAAATCTGACCTCAGATACTTAATAATTACTTAGCTGTGTGACCTTGGGCAAGTCACTTAACCCCATTGCCTTGCCAAAAAAAAAACCCCAAAACACTCTAAATCATTATTTTTAGAGAAGTATAAATTAAAACAAATTTGAAATATCATCTTACATCTATCAGAATGGCTAAAAAAAAAAGAAAAGGGAAAATGACAACTATTAGAGAAAATGTGGAAAAACCAGGACACTAAAACATTGTTGGTGGAATTGTGAACTGATCCACTCTGGAGAGCAATCTGGAATTCAAAGTTATAAAACTGTATAAATCTTTTGCTCCAGCAATACCATTATTAAGTCTGCTTCCCAAGGTGATTAGGGATAAAGGAAAAGAATATATATGTCCTAAAATATTTATAGTAATTCTCTTTGTGATGGCAAAGACCTGGAAATGAAGGGGATGCTCATCAGCTGAGGAATGGCTAAACAAGTTGTGTTATGTGATTGTGATGGAATACTATGGTGCTATAAGAAATGATGCGCAGACTGATTTTAGAAAAACATGGGAAAGATTAGCATTAAATAATAGAAATGAGCAAAACCAAAAGAACATTGTATAAAGTATCAGCAAAATTGTTTTAAGAATAATTATGAACTAAGTTATTCTGTGTAGTATAAACAATCAAATCAACCATAAAGGACCTAAGAAGAAATATGATATCTATCTCCAGAGGTAAAAACAGATAAATAGAAAGTATGTATAACATGATTTTACTATGTGAAATAGTGGCCTTCTCTAGTGTGGGTGGGAAAGGAAGAAGAAAAGGATACAGACAGTTTAGAACTTAAAAAAGAACAAAAGAAAAAATAAATTAAATTTTTTTTTAAAAAAAGAAAACATCTGGGGCAGCTAGGTGGCATAGTGGATAAAGCACCAGCCCTGGAGTCAGGAATATCTGGGTTCAAATCCGGCCTCAGACACTTAATAATTACCTAACTGTGTGGCCTTGGGCAAGCCACTTAACCCCATTTGCTTTGCAAAAACCTAAAAAAAAAAAAAAAAAAAATCTGAAAGCCAAGAATTGATCTTTCAATATCTCACATCACCACCAAACAGATGATTGTGCAATAGAAAAGTGAGCTGACAATTTCAGGGAATGATGGATGAGGCAGAACAGAATTTTGTTTGCTCTCCCAGATGGGTTAATTATGTTTGTGCATGTCAATGAATTCAGTGCTGAGAATCCAGAGACCCCTCTATAGCACAGAGACTGAACAAAGGCTGTTTTTTCCATCATTTTTTAAGATGCATTTTCAAGTAGAGAATTACATAAAAACTGCCAAAGCTGCTTCCTCATCAAGTATATATACAGTCACTGGTCATACTATTTTTAGATTAAAATAATAGGCTGTTCAACAGATTGCAAAGCCCCATGGACTTACCTGATCTAAGTCCCCTTTGTCCATAGTCAATTCCTCCATCTCGGGTCCAGTTTCATCGTCCAGGAAAGGATTGGTGGATGGAGGAGGGACTTCAATCTTTTTCTATCAAGAGAACAAAAGAAAAGAGGAAGAATTTGTTTCTGATCTTCTCAACAAGCTCCTGCCCCCTCCCTTCCAATTTTTTGCCTTCTTAATAATTCTGATAGGCAAACTAATTCCAAGATTTCAATATGAGGACTGAGAGCTGAGATGTGACCAAAAAAGAAAAACTCAATTAAATGTCTACTATGTATGAGGCAGCAGACTATGGAATAAAGATACAAAGACAAAAGGGGGAATGGCCCCTGATCCAGGGAGTTTGCATTCAACTTGATAATAATGCTCCCAACAGTGTCATCAACACACTTAACATTATGTGCTAAAATTTTCAGGTCAAATTCTGTTTACAACAAAAAATTCCCTATAACGAAGATTTCTAACCCAGGCAGCTAGGTGGTGCAGTGGATAGAGTACCAACCCTGGAGTCAGGAGGACATGAGTTCAAATCCAGCTTCAGACACATAATAATTGCCTAGCTGTGTAAACTTGGGCAAGTCACTTAATCCCAATGCCTTAAATAAATAAAAATTGAATACATTAAAAATAGTATAACTGAGAGTTTCAAAGCAAAGTGCTATAGGATATCTGAGCAAGAAGTTTACCACCAATAATAAGAGAGGCTTCCTTGAGGACAGGGAATTTCAGTTGAGCTTAAAAGAATGAGTAAGGAGTTAACAGGCAAGGAAAGGGAACAAATTTATTCTAAAAGGGAAAGGACTGAGTAAAGGTACAAGGACAGAAGCACAATGGATACCTGGGGGCATCTGTTGCACCCAAGCAGAGGAGATGGAAGGGTGGTATCAGATGGTAAAAAGTCTTAAATGCCAGGCAAAGAAGGTTCCACTTTAGTCACAAGGTAATCACTGAGGGTGTCCAAGCAGAGGAGGAAAGGTGATCACTGGCTCAAGATATAAAAAATATTATTCTGGTATCAAGATGACAGAAGATGGTAGAGTCTGGAGGGCCTATGATGAGCTTGATGGTAATATGTATCTGTCCTGGTGGTTGAAGTAAGAATAGAACAAAAGAGATGGATGGGAGAGATGCTGCATGGGGACTTCAACAAGAGGTGATAACTAACTGGACATGCACAATGAGGAAGGGGAATGATGCCAATAATAGGCATTAGAAAGTTTACAGAAGTGGTAGGGAACCTTTTTCCTGCCAAGGGTCATTTGGATATATATAACATCATTCAAGAATCATGCTGGGGGCAGCTAGGTGGTGCAGAGGCTAGAGCACTGGCTCTGGAGTCAGGAGGACCCGAGTTCAAATCCGACCTCAGACACTTAGTAATTACCTAGCTGTGTGGCCTTGGGCAAGTCACTTAACCCCACTACTTGGCCAAAACCAAAGGAAAAAAAAGAATTAGCCTAACTAAATCACCCTTAATCTGAGTCCCACCTGCAGCTGTTGTAGCAAAACCATACCATATGATAAGGCTTACAGGACCTTCCCTGTCCTTGGTTTAAGGGGAATGATGATAAGCTTGGTTTTAAACACTGAATCTGTTTGGGTTTTGTGTGTGTGTGTGTGTGTGTGCTTTGCAAGGCAATGGGGTTAAGTGGCTTGCCCAAGGCCACACAGCTAGGTAATTACTAAGTGTCTGAGGTCGGATTTGAACTCGGGTCCTCCTGACTCCAGGGCTGCTGCTCTATCCACTGCACCACCACCTAGCTGCCCCTAAACACTGAATCTGAAACTCCACTAGGGCCCTCTTTTGTATAGTTAAATGAAGACAGGAGTCTGGAGGTCAAATAAGAAATCCGGGGCCATAGATCTGGAAGTTGGTCCCTTAGAGATGGAGCAGCAACCAAGCCATCACTCAGGTATATCTGATTGTTTTCCCACCTTGAATGGAACACAAGTTGGGGCCAGTTAACAAGCCTGCCTAGGGTATGGAAGTTTAAAGCAGAAAAGGGAGGGGTGCCAGGCAAAGGGAAGAGGGAACCTCTAGAGAAGGCAGGAAAGGCCTTCACAAAAATGTTGGGTTTTTTCCCAGACAAAAGAGGAAGCCAAGCCCAATGTTCTATCCACTGAGCCACCCTGCTCATCTGGTATTTATATAGCACTAGACAAATGAAACATTAACCAGTTTCAGTTGGAGTAGCTGCTAACCCAATGTGGCCCTGGGTGGCAGGTCTGGGGATGCTGGCCTGGACCAGGGTAGGCCATGTTCTACCTCATCCCCCCAGTCTGTGGCCTCCAGAAGGCTGGGACAGAATTACAAGCTTGGGTTTAAATTTTGCATAATTCAAATGACATAGTCCACTGGCTTCAGGATTCCTAAATGAAACCAAGAGGGGTGAAAAATCTGCCAGGAAAATGAAACACATTTTCCTATTTTAAAAGAATCTTTTCTTTTTTCTTATTTTTCAATTATGACAACATTTGCCTTCCTGCCATTCAGAAAGGCAGAATTCTTCCAATAGCAAGTTCATCCCCTCAATTAAATCATTTGGGATCCCCCCCCCATCCCATTCCTTAAGAAAAAAAGAGGCTCTGGGCTGTGCTTCAAAGTCTGTAAGTTTGCTGGGAGGGAAGGAGACATTGGCTGAGTGAGCCCTGTCTCTACTTGGGCACACAATTCTCTTCATTTCAAGAGATATCCAGTTGTCAAAGAATGAAATTCTGAAATGCCAAAGTCATCTTTCTAACTCTCCCTGCCAGAGGGAAGTGGGATTTTGGAGGATCTCAGAGTTCTGCCATCTTCCTAGAGCCTTTTCCTGACTTACTTCTCGTGTAATTTCAAAATGAGGCGAAAGAGAGTTGTAGTCAGTCTGGAGCTCAAGTCTAGTGCTAGTCATACTTGGGAAGCATGGCTGGGGACTAACTGGTGAAGAAAGATCAGGCAAAATCTTCTGCTGAAACTGGAAAAACAGCAAACTAATAGGGAGGCTTCCTTCCCAACAGTCTATCTTTTCCTATTTCTGGAGTTTCTGGATGGAATGATTCAGTTCTGAATCACTGCCCTCAGTTGCCATCAGGGCTGTATTAACAAATCTGGAGTTTGGCCTACTCTGACAGCTTTAATCAGATAAGAGAATGGCAATGGAGTGACACACATCTTTACAGTGAGTACCAATCCCATCCCAAGCATCAGCAGAGTAAAACACTAAAAAAATGAATGACAGCCACATTTGCTTTCTAACAGTCATCTCTGGGACTGCCATCCATTCTGAGGACTTTACTCATAAGATGCTGCAAGGCAAAGCAAGGGAAGGCAGTGCCCCAGATACAGATGCTACTTAAAATGGGGGCCTTCTGGCTGAGAAAAGAAGCTGCCCACTTGCTGAAGTCCTCACCCACTGTGGCTGCAGCCTTGCCCTGCTCCTGTCCCCCATTCACTTCAAACCCTCCACCCTTTCTCTTCTCTCAGCCTCAGCCTCCCTCCCTAGCTCCCCACCCCAAGTGTCAAGTTGCTAGAGGGCAGAGTTGGGAAAATCTTTGGGCAGAGTCAGCAAGTCATCAGCCTTAAGTAACCATGGTGGGCCTCAAACTTGAAACCACACCTATGGCTTCTGAATTCTGGGCATATTAAGAAAATACTGTTTAAAAAAAAAGCATAAATAAGTATTAAAAGAGCCTTAGAGGGAGGGAAAAAGGCAGTAAGGTAAGGAAGGAGGGAAAGAAAAAGAAACATAGGACTGCAAAAACAGTAATCAAGAGACAGCTGTTTGTCCTTCTTTCTCAAAGAAGACCATGACATCAGGGAGGTGATGCCATGACAAGCACATGAATTGGATTTGAGTGTGCGTGTGTATGTGTCGGGGGGTGGGGGTTGCTCTTTTTTGTCTCACTTTTTCCTCTGGAGTCATCTGGGGCCATTGGGACTGGAGATGACTCTAGGTGCATTTGGAGACCTTGGTCTTTTTTGGGGTTTCTTTTTTTGCAAGGCAATGGGATTATGTAACTCACCCAAGGTCACACAGTTAGGTAATCATTAAGTGTCTGAGACTAGATTTGAACTCAGGTCCCCTCTAGAGTGGATGCTCTGTGCCACCAAGCTGGCCCTGACCTTGGTCCTTTTAAGTTAAAGTCTTTAACTGGTTTCACTTGACTGAGGCAATGCCTACTCAGTGATTAAGGGTGGGTAAAAGATTAGGCAAAGAATGGTCTATTTTACCTAGTCAAAAAACCAACAAAATTGATCTGAAAGGGAAAGATCCTTGGGATTTCTGGCCAAATAATTTCTAATTTACACTCACTCTGAACCATTAGAGTCCAAACAATGACCAAATGAGGCTTGAGCTGGGACCTACTGTTGGTCAATCAATGAGAACCAGAGTGATTTGAGTTGAGCACACGGTCCTTAAAAAAGAAATCTGGCCTGCAAACCCCAAGATATCATGTGAGTTTTCAGAGATCAAAATTTACATTCTGGTGGGTAGAGCATCAGCAGATAAGGGTTTGATTCCCTATGTGTACAGTGAGAGAAGAGGGAGGGGACCAAGGAAGGGAATGAAAAAGGGAGAGAGAGAAGGAGGGAGGGAAACAAACTAACATATATAGCAACCAAGAAGGAAGAAAGAAAAGTCTAAGAAGTCCAAAGGCAATAAAGCAGAGAAGTTCATTTGGTTTCAAAAGCTACTTTAGTGGCCAATAATAAAAACATTTCTCTTATTCACTTGACTAAGAGTAGAGTGCTCTTCACCTGGAATCTAATCATCATGTCCCTCATAAAGGCCGTTGAGTGTAGCCAGATCAAGTACAAACATTTACTTTTGATTCCAATGGACACACTATTTTCATTACCACTCTTCAGAGTTGGGAGTTCAAGTAGTGCCGATTCAGCCCACTCTTCCTCAACCAGTAGCTATTATTAGCAGCTTCAATATTTCCCCATCATTTTCATCAAACCAGTCTTGGTGTTTGCAAGTATTCTGGCTCAGATGAGCAAATGCAGAGCTGTACACCAGTTCTCTGAAAGCTGCCCACTCCTTTTCTGCTCCACTGTTGCCAACTGTGTTTTGGCTCTGCTTTCCCTCCATTAGCAACCGTTTTGGCTCAGAGACACAGTCTAATCTCTGGGCATTAATTCTTCTAGTATTCATTTTGCCTTGGGGTCACCTCTTTGGTTGAATATGAATTACAGCTTACAGAGGATGAGTCTATGATCAATCCAGCACTCTGCACCACACGCTGCCTGTCACATCCTATCTGTCTCTTCTTCTTACAATCACATGGTCTAATAGATGCCAATCTTACTAAGATGAAAGAAAAAAAAAAGAAAACAAGAACTCCACAGGGTTTACCAGCAGCATGACTGATTCTATTTCAGCTTCTATTTTCAAGGTGGGTGGGGGGGTCCTATGCTCATTCAAAAACTGACTGAAAATTTTCAGGTTATATGACATGAAGAGGTTATGCTCCAAGAATTGAAGGATGCCACCATTGTCCATCTCTATAAAGGTAAAGGGAAGAGATTGTCCTGTGACAATCACAGGGGTATTTCTCTTTTAGTTACTGCTGGTAAGATTCTTGACAGAGTCCTCAATAGGCTGATCTTTCACCTATGAAAGATGATCATCTTGATGAGAGCCAGTGTGGTTTCAGAAACAGGCAAGGAACAGTCAATATGGTGTTTACTGCCTGACAACTCCAGGAAAAATTCTGGGAATAGAACAGAAGTTTATATACAATATTTATAGATCTGACCAAGGCCTTTGATACCATCTATCATGAGGATTTGTGGAAAATTATGTCAAAATTTGGTTGCCTGGAGGAGTTCATCATTATTGGAAATCAACTTCATGACAGTGTGCATGTCCGGGTTCTGGATAATGGGTGATATTCTCAAGATTAACCAGTCACCAAAGGAGTCAAACAAGAATGTGTTCTTACTCCCATTCTTTTTAGCATGATGTTTTCAGTCATGTTATCAAATGCCTTCACTGAGAATGAACAGCCTCAAGGTCAGCTACTGCAAATTCTTCAACTTGAAAAGGCTACTAGCTAAGACCAAAGTGGAGGATCTTCTGTTTGCAAATGATTGTGCCTCAAAGCAGCCTCTGAAGCTGAGATACAACAAAGGATGGATCGATTCTCTACTGCTGTGCTCATTTTGGTCTAACAATTAATTAACACCAAGAAAACCCAGGTGCTCCATCAGCCAGCACACACTATTTATATGTAAAATCATCGATTACAGCAAATGGAGAAGTTTTGAGGACTGTGGATAAGTTCACTTCCCTTGGCAGTGTCCTTTCCAAGGAGGTGCACATTGACAGTGAGGTTGACATAGGCATTGCCAGAGCTAGCTCAGAATTTGGGAGAGAAGAGGTATTAGACTGACTACCAAACTGAAAGTCTACAGAGCCCTTGTGCTGACCTCACTGCTGTATGCCTGTGACAGTCTACAAGCACTTTTTCAGGAAACTGAATCACTTCCATTTAAACTGTCTTAGGAAGATTCTGAAATCATCTGGCAGGAGAGAATACCAGACCCTGAGGTCTTTTCTCAAGCTGAACTGTCCAGCATTCCATCGTTACTACAGAGAGTGAAACTATGATGGGCTGGATGTTAGAATGTCAGATGTATGCTGGCCAAAAAAGCTATTTTATGAAGAACTTACACAGAGTAAGCACTCACAAGGGGGTTAGAAGAAGCAATACTGTCATGTTTGCTGTCTGAATTCGGTGTGAGAAGGTTGCCACCCCAAAGAATAGGACTCCACAGACCAAAAGATGGAGAGCTCCAATATGCTTCTAGAGGGTCACAGCTTATAAGATTTCAAAGAAGTCATTGAATTTTCTCAGGATGTCACCTTCATTATTTACTGAGTAGGTTCCTCACAGACCAAAATGAAGAGTCTGATTTTACCTACATGGTAGATGCTTTTTTTATTGAATTCGATTTTTTTTCTTTTTACTAAATTTTGTTGTGTGAAATCTTCAGTCTCTCTCTCTCTCACACTCTCTCTTGCAGAGTAACTGAAGTCCAGTGGTAAGACAACAATCAACATGAAAGGCAATGGCCCAGGATGCAATGGATGACCTTGGTGTCTTCAATGACTGACCAAGCTCTAAGCAGTCCACAGCATCTGCTTCTGCCACCTTCATGGCTTGTGGGAACAAAGTGGTCTCATCCACTCACTCCATCTAGGGAAGTCTTCACAAGATTGGGACAGGCCTCATCTCCCATCCAATGAACCAACAGATTTGGACCTGGTGGTTACCCTCAACTGGTTGTAGCCTGTCTACCAAGATGTTTTACCACAGTGTGGCTGCTGCACATGCTATAGATTTGGATCTGGTGGTTACCCTCAAATGGTTTTAGCCTGTCTACCAAGATGTTTTACCACAGTGTGGCTGCTGCACATGCTATAGCTTCTTGAAATCACAGGTGAGATTGAGCAATCAGAGATAGAAAACAACCCTGAAAAGGTCTCAGCAGCCCTAACACAAGCAGTGCCTTTCTTCCCTGAACAATCATGGCAGAATTTCAGGACTCTTCAAGGTCTTATACACTCAATAATGCCTGAGGCAGAAATGTAGGAAATGTAAGTTCTAGTCTTGCCTTTGACACCTAAGTAGTGAGTCACTTTACTTTTGTGGATCTCAGTTTCCTTCAAGGTGAAATGAACTAATAACTTGAGGATTACTTCCAACTCTAAAATATCATGAGAGAAGGGTTTAACCTGACATCTTGAAGCAAAATGATGACCAATAGAAGTTTTCCAATTAGAACTGCCCCTAAAATTTTTAATCAACTTCAATAAAAATGGGTATATATGAGCTTAAAGGTTAGAGATGTGTGATTACATTGAGTGTCTACAGCTGCCAGAATCATTAGGCTGTAAAATGAGAATACTTAAATCAAAATGACTGGGAAAAAGTCCACCATTCTCTGTAAAGGACCAATGAAAGTCAGTAACAAGAACTGAGTGACATTCCGACTTGGATGGGTTTTAGGTGTCAGTTTCCTCAGCTACAAAATGAGAGGGTTTGAGTCAAGGACCTCTCAGGTGCCACCTGCCTTCCCTTCTCTCCCTCCCCAGTCCTCACCGGGGCCCCATCTGTCAGGGTGCTGCCAGAAAAGCGCTTGGCCAGAAGTCCCTCGAAGTTGGTCGTCCTCTGGATAGCAAACAGAAGCAATTTCACTTCTATCTCCTTAGCTCTGGTACGCATGATCTTGGCAAGTTCCACCCTTGAAAAAAGAAAAAGTCACATGAAATAGATAACTTCTGGGAGGAAAAGGCAAATGGCCTTAGTAGATGGTCAGAAACAACATGGGAGCATGTCCATCACTGAGATGAGTCCTGCCTTAGTTGAGTTTCTGGTAAGTGGGCATCAGAGCCTCAGGAAAATTTTCAGGGAAAGCCAGCAACATAAAATCAGGAATTGTGAGGTCAACTTTGATTGCCCCCCTACAACTTAATGAACTTAGTTATTCTTTTCTGCCTCCTCTGATATTATTACTAAGAACTATCCAGAATTATGACTCAGACAATGAATTCATAAAGTGTCACCTTACAACAAAATCATAGCCTATTAAAAATCACTATGCTGTATAAAAAATCATTACATTTTCTAGATGTAAGTATGTTCTCAGACTTGTGTTTTCACTGGTATAAGGGATGTCCCAGGTAAAAAAAAAAAAACAAAAACCACCTTCCGCCAATACTGACTGCAACAGTTCTGAAACTGGGACATGAAGAGGTTAATAAACAACTTGCCTGGGGTGACAAAGTCATCATTTGCTCAAGGTGAGGCTAGAATCCTCGGCTTCCTAACTGAGGCTGGTTCTGCTATCAAATCCCTAAACTAGATTTAAATGCAATTCAAAATGTTTGATAATTTATCTCTTGGTTTATGTGGCCACCATCAAAAATAAGGATGTGCTTGGTGACCAGCTCTATCTGAAATATAGGTCATGAGTAAGATCACCTCTGACTTTATCAGTGTGGCCATCCCAGTGTGGAAAGTCCCTCAGCTATGCAGAGGCAAATTTCTGTAAAGGTAGGACTTGGAGAAGGCTGGACTGGGACTCTTTCAACCAGTCCCCTGCCTTCTGCTTGCTAAGTGCTAAATTGCTTTCACCTGCCCAAGAAGGCTAACCACAGAACTCAAAACCAAAAGTTTTTTGGGAGCTTATTTGGGAATTAAGACTGTGAGGCCTTCCACAAGATTTCTAACAATTGAAGTTTGGCAGGAACTATGGTTTTGACTGCAGAACAATAGTAGATCCGGAAGTTGAGAAGTCCTTGTTGGCAGGACCAGAGTTGTAGCCTCCCAGGGACCCTGCTTGTCCGTCAGCCTCTGGGCAAAGGAGCAGCAGCTCCCAGCAGCTTTGAGAATCAGAACTGGAGAGGGAAGTTACCACCCACTTTCACTCTGCTCTAAAATCCAAATGCACTGGAGCCTATTGTTTCTCAAGAAAGGAAGGAAACAAGTATTTATTAAATCCCTACCAATGCCAGACACTGAACTAAGGGCCTTAAAAAGATTTCATTGGATCCTCACAACTAAACTGAGAGGGAGGTCCTATCATTATCCTCACTTTACAGCTGAAGAAACTGAGGCACAGAGAGAAGTGACTTGCCCAGGCTCACTCAGTTAGTGAGTATCTGAGGCCACATTTGAACTCAGGTCTTCCTGACTCCAGGTCCAGATCTGTCACTATTGCCCCACAAAAACCAATCTAGTATCCCCTTTTCTAGAAAAGCTTTCCAACAGCTTTTGTTGTTGTTGTTGTTGTTGTTTTTTAGGTTTTTGCAAGGCAAACGGGGTCAAGTGGCTTGCCCAAGGCCACACAGCTAGGTCATGAGTAAGTGTCTGAGACCGGATTTGAGCCCAGGTACTCCTGACTCCAGGCCCGGTGCTTTATCCACTGCACCACCTAGCTGCACCCCCCAACAGGTTTTTAAAACATAAATGAATTCTGCCCTGAAACAAAGGAAGACAGGAATGGAACTGAGTTGTTCTGGAATATTCTGGGTGTGTTTAGGAAGGCATCAGGAGAATGAGTGGACGCTGATCTATTTGATTTTAGCAAGTTTCAAAGGATTGTCTCTTTGGCATCATCTTCACTCCTCACTCTCTTCCTTCTCTTGTTACTTTCCAGAGCTAGGCTTTATAATAAAGAACAGAAAGGAGAGACAACCCAACCAGCAAAACCAGGCAATGTAGCAAAAAAAATCTGACATTACATATAGTTTTCTGCATCCCTGGATCCTCACCACTCCCTGCAAAGTCACGGGGGCAGAGAAGACCTATTTTTTTATGGTCATTTAATTTATTTCCTGAAAGGGTCATTGTTTTTTATTTTATCGGTACTAAATACTTGACTAACTCAATGTGTGTCTGAACATGCACCATGAGGCTCTCAGCCAAATAACTCAATTATTACTAATCCCACCCACTGCTGACCAGGAGTCTGGTAGATTTTTTCTTAGCTTTGTCACCAATGGACTGACCTCATTTTCGGGGGCTCTAGTCCTCCTACAGCAGGAGACTGACCTGGCTATGGTCCATCTACTTGGAGGTCTTTCCTGATCTTTCCATCCTTGTGGCCTCAATACACAGGGAAATGACTTGGGCATCTATTTTTCTATTCTCTTGTGTGTGATGCTGTTTCCCATCAATATAAGATTGAGGGCAGGGACCCCAGCACCCAAAGAAGTCCTTGACAGGCAGCAGGCCCTGTTTGCTGAATTAATGAAGGCTCTCCCAATGAAACCCAGTGAAGAAAAATGACATGACATCTCTAACTACTTTGGACTATTATCAACAGCTGCCAATAATGACTGAGTATCAAAGATGCATCTGGCATGGTGTTAAGAAGGAAACAAGAGGTGAAGGACCCCCCCCCCAACCCCGGCATCTCAATCTTTGAAGAGTTTTCTTGTTTTCCTCTATTTCCCTTCCTAGCAAGTCCAAAGCAGAAATGCTACAGACTTGGGATATTACTGCTTATCATACCATCATATTATCATGTGTGGGAATGATGGAGGCCTAAGAATGCCTGGGGTCAAAGATAATTTTGGGTCAATCTAAGGAGATTTCTAAGAGAAATGCTTTTTGAACCAGGGGCATCGTGAGAAAAGCTCAAATGAGAGAGAGCTAGGACACTATCCCTAAGCAGAGATGTACTTGGAGAGGGGACTGAGGTAGAGAATGAGATTTCAGGTCAGATATGCACCAGAGAACAATGAAGCCCACCCATCGACGACAGTCTGTATTTGGAGTCACTTTGGAGGGATAGACATGGGAGTTATTCCTCTAATGCATCATTCCCTAAAGCACTAGACTCAGGGCATGCCTTGTACTGATTTACCTTGTGACATGGCAAAACTCTACAGCAATCCTCTCGGTCATGTACCACTCATGTGGAAACATACGCCCATATTTCTCTTCATAGTCCACAAGCTGGCGTTTTATCCAGGCATAGCGTCTGTCAATCTTGTCAAGCCAAGCAACCTGGTTAAGATAGGAAGCCAAAAAAATCACCCAGTGCCCACAGATATCAATGACAATTTAAAGAGAAAAAAGGAACACAACTAAGTCTACCATCTCTCCCCAATATTCAAGAGAGTCTGGGAAAGAACAATGGATGATCCCCAGTGTTGATCCCAGACATCTGCAGCTCATGGATCTATATCACCAGTCTGGGATGCTAAGGAAGGACTGTGCCCAGTGGGGTGGAGTGCATAGACAAAGGCTCTCTTGATCACTATTAATAAAACCCCAAAGAAGCATCTGGCCAATTCTGGTCACCACTCACATCTTGGTTTTCTTGAAAGAGCACCAGGTATTCAGAGAGGTGCTGCTTAATAAACTTCTTGATGATTTCCTGTTTGATCCTGGGATCCAACACATTAGCAACCAGACATGCATCTCGAAGGACATTGCTGGGGCCTCCAGGCCTCTGTTAAGACAAAAATTAGGCAACAATTCAATAGTTAGGGCAAAACAAAACAAGACAAAAAAGAAGTCCCTAAAACTTGTCTGGCCTTTGACAGACTCTCCTTCCTGTTCTACATTTCTGCTATTGTTTCTCCCACTCCCCTGACACTTGTTAATACTGCAGTGGATGGATATTTTGGTTATCTTGATGAAAGAATTTCGCTTCTTTGGAATTCTGGAATTCTCTAGAATCTCTGAAATTCTCTAGCCTGAAATCACTAGCTATAGTTCACATGGGGGGAGGAGGAAGGGAGGGATCTTCCAAACTCCAAAGGGGTACCAAACTCTGACACTAGTTTGGCTAATGGCAAACCATCCATCTAAGGTCTCCTAAGCTTTTTTTTTAGTTGTTTTTTTTTTGCAAGGCAATGGGGTTAAATGGCTTGCCCAAGGCCACACAGCTATTAAGTGTCTGAGGCCGGATTTGAACTCAGGTCCTCCTGACTCCAGGCCGGTGCTCTATCCACTGCGCCAGCTAGCCACCCCTCTCCTAAGCTTTTTAAAAAATTTCTTTTTGTTTTGTTTTTAGGTTTTTTGCAAGGCAATGGGGTTAAGTGGCTTGCCCAAGGCCACACAGCTAGGCAATTATTAAGTGTCTGAGGCCGGATCTGAACCCAGGGACTCCTGACTCCAAGGCTGGTGCTCTATCCACTGCACCACCTAGCTGCCCCACTCCCAAGGTTTTAATGGGTCATAGTGAGGCTACCAAAGAGAAAAAAGTATCAACACTACACCCTGAGGGAAGAGCTCTGAGGAGGATGACAGAGCAATAGCCAAGTTTCCCATTCTTTAGAACTTTCACTGCAGCTAAACACTGAAAAAACAAAAGTAATACATGGGAAAAACAAACAAATCCAGGCCTGAAGTCAAAGGCTTGAGTTCTAGTCTGGACTGTGTAATTACCTCTGTTGTGGACAAGTCTCTTCTGTCCTGTCCGTTCTTTGAGGTCTCTTCTAACCCCCACATTCTGTGGCTGTTAGCGCTGTTCTTTTGGATAGTGAGGTCAAAATACTTGACAAATATTAACTAGAATAGTAAATCTTTCTGTAACATTCTAAGGTTTGCCAAGTGTGTTACAACGACTCAGTCACTGAATGTTGTTATTGCCTGACAAGGGCAAGACTAGTCCAAAGACCTTGGACTCCTAACCTGACTACAACACTTACCAGTTCTGTGACCATGAGAAAAGTCACTTCCCTTCTCTGGGCCTCAGTTTTATCATCTGTAAAATGGGGACAAAATCATCTACAGCGTATCCACCTTTTAAAATTAACATGAGGTTCAAAAGGGCTAGAAAATGCTAGTAAATTTTTTATGCATTATATAAATGTCAACTTTAAAGTATATTAAATATTCAATAAATGTTAAATATATTAACAAATATAAATGCCAATTATTTTTATTGTCATTCCTTTTTCAAAAATAGAAACTGAGTCATCAAATGGCCAAAGGATCTTTTGAAGTTAATGCATATACAATCAAAACCCTGATTTGATCTCTTTGGGCTCTTCCCCCCCCCCCCCCCCCCCCAGTGAGCAGCTTCTCCTAGTGGCCCAGTTGCAGAATGCCCCAAGGTCACACATTCATCCCAAGTCAAGTCCACTGCTCAGCAGGTAGCAGGCTGGCCTTCTGATTTCATCATTAGATGCCTTGCTTCCTGGTCTTGGCAGAAAATACTAAGCTTTCCCAAAATGGCACTGCGGTTGTCTATGTTTCTAAAGCGCCACAAAAGATGCCAATTTGCTATTTACAAAAATAAAAGTTAAAGATAGCAGATGGCAGAAAAATAGAGGTCAAAGAAAATCATCCAAAATGCAACAAGCTGGGATTTTGGGAAAAAGAAAGATGGCAAGAAAGTCAGAGTCGAGTTCTTCCAAATGGCAAAACTGGCCTTCATGGGCAACCTTCCAAGAAGCAAAGAAGAACAGAGATGTGCCTATTGCTCCAGGTCTAGGTTATGCCACGGAGCCCCTCAAGTCCCTCTGTTCACCGACATGTCAAGTATTCACAGGAAATGGGGACCACACTGTTTCTCTCTGGAACATCAAGTCAAATCAGTTATGATCAGTAGTCAAAGTGGAGGGTCATATAAACATGACCTGATGGGGAAGGAATTCTCCACCAGAGAATGTGATCACGCTCAGAAACCACGCTCCACAGCTGCCCAAAGAAGGGGCAAAGCTGATCCTAGGCCAAACACCCACACCTGCATGTTAAATTACATCCATGGAGGACAAAGGCATATGATTAGGGAGTTTCCAGTTACAGAATATTAAACCAGATCCAGGAAACTTCCTTGACTCAGTAAACAAATCTGGCTACCCATGTCATGGTGAGGAAGGCTGCATGCCAATGTTATTCTCACTTTGGTCTAAACAATATCTCACTTTGGTCCCCAGAAATATCTTAGTTATCTAAGATGGGAGCTGATTCTGCCTCTAAGGGGTCTCCCTCCAACACCCTTGACATCATCTGTTGAAGTTTAAAGGGTTTCCTTTAGAGGCTAGCACAACAAATCCACAGCCATAGCAAGGGATATTTGCCACAGGAGAAGAATAAGGCAGAGGCCCCCGAATGGAATACTGGGGGCTTCTTGTATGCAGGAAGACACAACTGGACTACCAGGGGCAGCTCTCCAACTGGGCAACCACTAGAAGCAGAGCCATGATTATCTTGACAGCATCTCATCACATGCTATCTAAAATTGCTGACACTGTCCCAGAATCTCTTCCTCCTTTGGGGATAATCAGAGGTCGCTTACTTTTCCAAAAGAAATTTCAGCCTGAGGAGAACCTTTCATGACTTTAACAAAAATATACAGCCATAAGTAAAATTAATTTCAAGAGAAAGAAGGATATTAGGATTCAATATACACAGGCTGGGCCTATACAATTCTTCAGTTAGCAAATACAGAAATCAGTGCTGTACTATTATAGACAGTACAGACAAAATTCTAAACAGAAAGGAACGTTTTAGGAAGCCAGACCACTATTAGGAGCTCCAGAGTGTTGGCAAGCCCAGGAGGAAAGTGTCAGAATTTGTTCTGACATGACAACAAAGAGATGACATCCCAACATTAATTACCTTGGTCCCCTGGGAAGGAAAAGCTTCTTCAAAATCAGCCAGGATCTGCTGCCCTAACTCAGTCTGGGCTGCCTTTACTCTGTAGGGGAGAGAAAATGTGTTATGGCTCAGCATGGTTTATCAGGACAAACTCAACTACCTATGTGTTGAATTAGACTCAAAATCACAGAACAAGAAGGGCTCTTAAGAAATCATTCTGTATCCCTCTGTTTTAACAATGAGGAAATGGAGTTCCAGAGAAAGAATACAACTTGTTCAAGATAACCCAGTGAAAGAGCCAGAATCCCATCTTCACTCCTTTAAGTTGCCCTATGCTACTCATTTGGGATATTTTCAGGAAATGCCAACTAATTTAAGTAAAATAATTCAATAAAACAAACTAAAAAGCTTAATTTGTAAAATAAGAACTCTACAATGCTACACAGATCTGAATTCTAGCTATCTCCATTACTACCCTCCTATTTGCACAAAAAAATGACAGAATGATCCACAGCACAGCAACTAAATGCAGGCACTACGTCAAATACTGGGGATACAAGGATAAAACCAAAATCAATTGCTGCCTTAAAACCTAACATTTCAATGTTTATATCACAGTTAATTCTGGAAATACTCACTCTACCTAGTGAGCCTAACAAATAAAAAAGCATTACACAAGCCTGCTACCCAAGTGACCAGATCTGGCAACAGATTGAAGCAAACAGGATCATTTGAAGAGGAAGAGAGATCAAGCAAGGAAAGCCAGCAAAGACTTCCTATCAGAGGAGGCCTATGGAAGGAGAGCTTTGAAAGAGGTTAAAGACTATCCAAGAGGCCAAGCTATGGAAAGCGCATGTCCTAGGGATGGGGGACAGCCTGTCTGTACAAAGGTGTGGGGGCAGGAATCCCATTTGGAAACAGAGCTTGAAATGAGTAAGGGGGAGTTCAGACTCTATTGGAGGCAAGAGGGAACAAGTGAAGATTCCTGGAGCAAGGGAGGTCTTGGGTGTTCCCAAGACAACTGTATGGAAGTTTACTTGGAGAGAGAGAAGAACCCATTGTAAGAGTGATCAAGAGGTGATAAGGGTCTCAACTATGGTGCCAGTTGTGAAAGTTCAGGACTGATATAAGAGATGTCAAGATAGACTTAGCCACAGGTTATGAGCAGTAACAGAAAAGTCAGAGAGAAAGAAGGCACCAAGATGGTGGGGGCCTAGCTGAGTAGAAGGAGGGTGGGATCTTTAGAAGAAATTTGGAGGAGACCGAGGAGTAAGTTTAAGGAGGATAAGTTCCATTTAGGGCAAGGTGAGTTTGAGATACTCATGGGACACAGAGAAGCCATAGGTTAGAGGGGGGAGGATCAAGGATCCCTCTACCTGTTCAGGGGATGGTCTTGGTCAGAAGAAAAGAAGGGCCACCTCTTTCTCTGAAGTAAAGGAGGAAATGCTTGAAGAAAGCAGAAAGTTTAGAACAACCCCTAGGGGAGTACCAGAGAGTATCAAATAGTGTAGAATAAAAAGACTGCTGTGCAGCAATTAAGGTGAAGTTGAGATTTTTTCCTATAAATTAGTAATGGATCCAGTCAGCACAATTGTGTTATTTCCTCCAAGGGAATGGAGCAGCACACATGTAGGAGCCGAGAAGACAGATGGTGGTGGGTTAAGCCAAGAATGGGGTTTGGCAAAGCATGAGTGGTAATAGGAGAAAGGAACAAGAGGTTGAAGGGTGGCTGAAATGGTTAAATGTAATGGGAAGATTCTGAAAGGAGGAAAGGGAATCCACAGCAAAATGATGGGGCCAAAAGGGGAGGGAGCACTAGTGCTACTGAAGGTCAAGGTGAAGACAAAGAAGTCTTTAGAGGATAAGACATATAGCCACTTGGAAGGATGGGAGTTAACAGTTAAGTAATGGGGACATCAAGGGTATCCCTGTGTGTAGCAGAGGTTGAGACAAAAGGCAAGTCCACAGGACTGAAAAGGTTGGTGAATTCACAGCTCCTGATAGTTGAAGAAGGAAGACCCCAAATATCCCTAGGGCAGGACTGGAGTAGGAAGGAAGGTCAAATACCCTTTCACTTTCTGACCCAGAAACTAACAACAGAATCCTTAACAAAATAAAAAATATGTGGCTTTTGAAAAATGATGAGAAAGCCCTCTACTAGTATAGATGCATTATTTATAGGACTTAGAGCAAGAAAAGACCCCAGAGGCCATCTCTTCAAAGCCCCACATTTTATAGATGAGGAAACAGAGGCTCAGAAATGGTAAGTGATGGGGCAGCTAGGTGGCCCAGGAGTACCTGGATTCAAATCCGGCCTCAGACACTTAATAATTACCTAGCAGTGTGGCCTTGGGCAAGCCACTTAACCCCATTGCCTTGCAAAAATCTAAAAAATAAAAAAGGTAAGTGATTTGCCAATGGACACAAAGCTAGTAAATGCCAGCACAGGACTTGAATTCAGGTCTTCCTGACTTGAAGCCCAGCACTTTAACCACTAGACTACAATATTTCTTGAGCATATTCATTTATGATTGAGATATATGAATGAATAATTAGCTGTGATAGAAAACAAGGCTATAAAAAATACTTAGTTTTCCTGAGCTACTTTTTTAAAACCTCTTCATTACAAGGGTAAAAGTTAAAAAGGTGAGGGATGCATTTGGAAATGAATGGGTTAGTGAGATATTTAAGTGAATTAGAGCCTAGGAATTGAAGTGGAGAGACCTGAGCTCAAATCTGACCTCAGATACTTGAGATATATGACCCTAGTAAGTCACTTAATTCCTTTTTGCCTCAGTATTGTCATCTCTCAAATGGGGTTAATAATAGCCCCGACCTCCCAGGGTTGTTTTGAGAGCTGGGAAGTCCTTAGCAGTGTCTGGCACTACAAAAATATCAGCTACCATTTTTATTATGAATGTGATAGCAAAAACAAAAGGCACAGTTATAATTATGTCTTATCCTAAATCTGTTTTTTTCTTTTCTTTTGCAAGGCAATGGGGATAAGTGAGTTGCCCAAGGTCACACAGCTAAGTAAGTAAATATTAAGTGTTTGAGGCCTGATTTGAACTTAGGTCCTCTTGACTCCAGGACTGGTACTCTATCCATTGTACCACCTAGCTGCTCCAATAAATCTATTTTTAAAGGAATAGACTATCTAGGGGGAACACTCCACTCTAACCAGTCCCAACAAGGTCTGAAGGCCCACTCATTTTGTAGGCTCTTCCAAGCCTGAGCTCAAGTCTCTAAAAGACTGTCTAATTCAAACCCCTAGTCTTTTTTTTTTATGTTTTTGCAAGGCAAATGGGGTTAAGTGGCTTGCCCAAGGCCACACATCTAGGTAATTATTAAGTGTATGAGGCCAAATTTGAATTCAGGTCCTCCTGACTCCAGGGCCAGTGCTCTATCCACTGTGCCACCTAGCTGCCCCCTAAGCCCCTAGTTTACAGAAGTGATGGGACTTGCCCAAGGTCACATAGAAGCCAGGCCCTCAGACTCCATTTCAGGGTTCTTTCTATGATAGAATACTGGCTCTAGGCTGTAAACCATAACTACAGCACCATCTAACTGTGAACTCTCATCACCCTAAGCTTCAATGGAACAAAAATAGAAGAAAAGGCCAGCAGTTGATGGCCATCTCCCAATGCAGAATGAAATCTCAATGCATCTAAGGTTAGCTTCTTCATATACATCATAAAAAAGTCTGCTCCCTTTCTTGATCTCCACCCTTTTTTTTTCCTGCATTAACTTCACTAGGTTTCAAATAACAGCTAAGAATCCCAAACCACAATTTCTTTGGCCCAAACTATTAAGACTAGGTCTGGCAACCTGGGATTTTTGAAAAAGGAAGGGGAGGGTGGCTTAAACAGTCTGTTTTCCATTGATACAGTTATAATTATGTCTTATCCTAAATACTTTCCAGGGTTTTTCCACTATCTGCAAAACTTTTCAAACCACATTCATGGGTGGGTTTGCTGACACTAATGACATCTTCTTTAAGACTTTATCAAAAAGGACTAGAAATGCTTAAGATAAGGCTATCCTTAGCTAAATCTATATAAGAATAGCCCTCCAAGGAACAATTTGACAAAGTTATTGCACAAACAAAATACAGAGAGAGAATCCTTAGAAAAACTACTGACTAGGGGGGGAAGTCTGATAGTCAAGATCTAAAGGTATCAATGCAAATCAAAGACCAAGAGCCCTAACAAAGAATATGAAAAATTTACAAAAGAAGAAACCCAAAACCAGGAAAAACCTGCTCTAAATCAACAATAAGAGTAATATAAATTGAAACAGCTTTCAAGGGGCGGCTAGGTGGCGCAGTGGAGTACCTGGGTTCAAATCCAGTCTCAGACACTTAATAATTGCCTAGCTGTGTGGCCTTGGGCAAGCCACTTAACCCCACTGCCTTGCAAAAACCTAAAAAAAAAAAAAAAAAAAAAGTTCTAGGAAAGAATTTCCAGGGCTTCCCTCACCTACTCCCTTTCTCTCTCCCAATCCCTTTGGTAAAGTATTCCACACTTCCACATCTCAAAGGAGAGCTCCAATTAGACTAGAGGAGAAGGGAATATGGAATTTCCTTTTGGGCTAATATTACAAAAATGATCCCATTTGAGTCTCACAACAATCCTCTGAGGCATGGCTGTTATGAATCTCATTTTACAGTCTTGAAAATGGAGGCACCTCGTGGTTAAGTTGCCCAGGGTGATCCAGCTAGTAAATGTGTCTTAAGTCAAATCTGAATTCAGGTCTTCCTGACTCCAGGCCCCAGACTCTCTCCAGTGCACTTTCAGTTGCTAGAGAAAGAACAACCTCATGCTCTTAAGACTCTTATATGTGTATATCACTGTTGACCTGGATCCAATTCTCATCTGTTGCCAACCATGCTTCCTTCAAAATACTTGTGGAACAGGACTGTGAGTGGACAACATATAATGGACCAAAAAACCCACAAAACTCAAGGAGCAATAACAAATTCACAGAGATTTACAATCTCCATCTATCCTCTGCTTCTATCTTGTAATGGAAATAATGGACTTACTTTCCAACCAGGGGGAAAAAAATACAATGGACCCACCAGTGCAGAATTCAAAAAAGGAAGTGAAAATCATAGAGGGATGACTCCCCTTTGACCCCAGAAACTCTTGACCTGGAGAAAAGTAAAGGCTGCATTTTTTTTTTAGATTTTTCAAGGCAGTGGGGTTAAGTGACTTGCCCAAAGCCACACAGCTAGGTAATTATTAAGTGTTTGAGGCTAGAGTTGAACTCAGGTACTCCTGACTCCAAGGCTGGTGCTCTATTCACTGCACCACCTAGCTGCCCCAGAGGCTGCATTCTCTAAGGAGCTTCCACAGGCCCAACCAGGCCTGGCTGTGAACTCCTCAGTGTCACAGGGAGTTTGCATGAGTTGTGTGTCTTCATCACTGGATACTTCTACCAGCAATTGGTACTAGAGGAGATTCAGTTTCATTGTATGCATCTGAAAGTCATCTGAAGCAACTCTGAAGTCTTATTTCACTCCTTCCAAAGTGGCCAAGATGATAAAGGAGGGAAAGAGCCTAAGCTGGAATTGTAGGCAGAAAAACAGGCAAGTGAAAAGCCCTGTTGATAGAACTGGGAGTGACTTGGAATTATGCTCCAAATTATCTTAGCCAACCAACAGGAAAGGGCAACAATCTTCTCTACACAAAGGACTGATGAGGTCAGTGAATTTAAAGAGGGACTTCATTTATTTTCCAGGTGAAGATTATGCATCTCTATAATAAAGTGTCCAATTAGGATATACCAAAAAGAAGAAAATTGGCTCTGAGGGGCAAATATCTTAGCCTGATACATTTGAACTCCTTCGTTAATAAAAGTGAATGTATAGGCATTCCTATGGAGAACTTGATCCATCCCTCAAGATTTTATTCAGTGAAAGCTTGATCTGAACTGAGGTCCCCCTAATTCCAAGTCCAAGGCTCTACGCATTGATAGAATATTGTATATAATGTAGGGGAAGCCTAAGCATGAATCCTGATTCATATCCTCAATAAATAGATGTCCTTGGGTAAGTCATTTACTCTTAGTTTTACATTCTTCATCTGCAGTTTGGTGATAATAAACCAGCCTCTCAGGGTTCTTGTGAGCTCATTTGAGACAACATTCATAAAGCTATTTTCAGATATCAAAGTGCTGAGTAAATGCTAATTCTTAACCCAATCACCTATCCTGGTTGCAATAGAAATTATCCTATTCCTGGTTCCAAGGAAAATCAATTAGATCTCCAGTAATTCAAATAGGTTTGGCATAATCAAGTGATGTGATGCCAGTGCTCTTTACACTTGAGAATGACAGCCTCCCTGAGATACAGGAAGGTAAAAGCAAACCAGCAGTTGCCAGGGCCTCTGGGGGGGGGGGGGGGGGAGGGAGAGGGAGAGAAGAAGAACCAAATCCAGATGTGGCCTCCGTGCTGTGGAAAGGTGACTTTCCCCCATTTGGATCATCAGTTTCCAAAAGATGGGAAGAATAAGAGAGGGAACAGAGGAGGGTTGGAATGTCTGAAAACATGCTTTGTCATAAGGCTGTCCCTTTCATCCCCTTGGGACTGGCTTCTCCCAAAGACACCAGTGGACAAAGTTTTGCTCTGGGAAAAAAAAAGGTTCCAAAATGTAGTGTCTAGTTAGAGAGCAGAGCCAGCACTTCAGTGCCACAGTCTAACAGCTTCTAGGAGAGTCTGAACTCCAAATCACAGATTCACAGAAGAGTGAAGCTGGAGAAAACCTTGGAGATCATGGAGTCCAAGTCCCTCCTATGCCCCCTGAGATTGAGAGGCCTGCTCAGGATTAAAGAACGAGTGAGTGGGAGGGTCAGACCCCAAACCCAGGTCTCCTGGTCCCCTCCCACTGCCTCTCCAACTTCCCCATGTCTTTCCTCATCAGTTTTTAAAGAACGGCCTTTAGAAGTCTGCAGTTCAAAAGTATCTGTTTTCAGGAGATTACAGGGCTCTTCGATGCCTTCTTTGGATAATGCTGATTAATTCCCAGAAACATTTGGTTTCTTGGATATGCCTAAGCCACTAAAACTTGAAATGGAATGGCAAAATTCAAAAAAGATTTCCTTCAGTGCTATATTAAACATTTTCCAGCAGGAGAGTCCAAAGAAATTGCTAAACCAAAATCAAGGCCCATCCACTTCCTCTTCCCAAGCCACAGTGAGCACAACAAACCATTACTTAGGATTTCTATAATTAAGGCAGCAGCAACTTAGTTTTAGACTTAGTTACTCTAGAGAGTCAGGCCTAATGCCCCCTCCTCCCTGACCCCAATGGCTACTTCTATCATTACCAGATGGTGTGATTATCACTATATAAACATCCAAGGGAGAAAATTCAGCAGGGATAGTACTAAAAATAGGTTGCCTGGGCTTTCCTTAAATTTCTAGAACCTTCTAAACAAGCAAACACAGAGGAGACCTAAAATCAGACTCTTCCCCCACCTCCCATCCTCTAAGGTCATTTTACATTTTTATTGACATTATTTAATTTCACATGTAGCCTGGAGGGATATGTACTGAAGGAAGATGCCCATGAGAACCCAAAATTTGTGTGTTTGCAGGGGCCACACATTGACAAGTGTCTGGAGCACTGACCTACAGACATGCCCAGCTCAACTTATTTAACTGACCTCATAAAAAGACTACTTCAATGAGCAGAACCAGAAAAAAACAGTGTACATAAAAACTATAACAATGGAAAAGGAAAGAACAAAAAAATGAAGCTGAATATTTCACAGTAGTAATGATCAAACTTGACCTCAAGGACAAGATGAAAAATATGGGACCTCCCCGCTTTCTTTGCAGAATTGAGAGCTTAAGGGCAGAATAGTGTATATCCCACAAGCCCCAATACTGATTAGGAATTGATTTGTTTTGTTGATCTGCTTTTTTCTTCTTCTTTATTCTTTGTTAAAAGAGATGGCTTACTGGAAAGGTGAAGGAGATTTCATACTCTCACTGAAAATGATACTATTAAAAATTTTTTTAAATTAAAACAGGGAGGACAGGGACAGCTAGGTGGTACAGTGGATAGAGTACCAGCCCTGGAGTCAGGAGGACTGAGTTCAAATCCAGCCTCAGATACTTAATAATTACCTAGCTGCATGACCTTGGGCAAGTCACTTAACCCCACTGCCTTAATAAATTAAAAAAATTAAAAAAACCGGAGGGGGATTAAAACTGAAAGAAAAAGAGAAAAAAATAACAGTTTCAGCAAAAACAGTATTATAGAGCTGTGTGGCCTTGGGCAAACCACTTAACCCCATTTGCCTTGCAAAAAAAAAACCCCTAAAAAACCCCAACAACAATATTATAGAACAGTTAGATCCAAAGGAACAAGGTTATAAATTTACAACTATATTTGGGGACATCATCCAGAGAGATGGGTGCAAATACATTTGGTTAATACAAAGATTGGAAAATGACCTCAAGAAAGACAATGTTATTCAGAGAACAGCTTTGCTTATTATCTTTAATTTTTATTGATATCTCTTGTTTTTTACATTTTCCAAATATATTCCTTCCTTTCCTCTACACAGAAACTAATCCTTATAAAAAAGAATAGAAGAGGAAAAAGAGCAAACCAACAAAACTAACCAAGTGATTAAGAGTGACTGGCAGGGGCGGCTAGGTGGCATAGTGGATAAAGCACCAGCCTTGGAGTCAGGAGTACCTGGGTTCAAATCCAGTCTCAGACACTTAACAATTACCTATCTGTGTGGCCTTGGCCAAGCCACTTAACCCTATTTGCCTTGCAAAAACCTTAAAAAAAAAAAGAGTGACTGGCAGTATAAGCACTGCTCTGTACCAACAGGCTTCCTCCTGGAACAAGGGGAAGTGTGCTTTCTTATCATTTGGTCAGAGTTGTGTGTGGTCATGCTAAGGCCTCAATATTCAGTTTTGGTTTTTTCTTTTCCTTTCCATCAGTTTACTGTGCTCACTAGGTATGTAAGTTTTCTCAGTTCTGCTTATTTTACTCTGTATCAGTTCATGTAAGTCTTCTCACACTTGTCCATATTCTTCACAGAAAAATGATTTATTCCTTCAAGAGAAACACCAAAAATGCAGTAACAGGATTCACCTGATTTGGATTCACAACTTTGTTTTGCTTCCTACTATTGACGTAATCTTGGACCAGACCCTGAACCTCTAAAGGTATCAGTTTGTCCCTTCTACCTCTAAACTCTATGATTCATGACAGGAAAGTGACTTAACCAAACCTACTGTCCCAAGACCCTTCAAATATAAACACCTCTCAGGTGCCAGTTCTAGGCCCGAGGAAAATAAAAAAATTCCTGTCCTCAAGCAGATAACACATAGGACAGTGAAGAAAGCAGGGATGTAAATAGAAGGTCATTTGAAGAAGGAGAGTGTGATCAGGGAAGATGTAGAGGAGTATAATACCACAGAGGAAAGAGGGGGTTATATGTGGAGCCAGGGGACTACCATCCCATCAACTAAGGAGCATTTCCTAAGCACCAACTATATTCCAATCAACATATTAGTCCGGGGCACACAAAGATAAAAATGAGAACAGCTTGTGTCCTCGAGAAGCCTCAGTTTACCTGAGGACAGAAATACCATACAGACAACAGATAAGGATGTGACCCCAGAGGCTGCCAGCCCTCTCAGATGCTTCCTACAGTTTTCCTTCTGTTGACTATCAGTTCCACCACCAGCCTGGTCTGAGTGGGTTGGACAACAGCAGTGCTGGAGGGCCAGAAAGGATGGTTGAGTGAGGAAGGGGAGAGTCCCCTGGCATTACTCAAACCCCAGCTAGAGAGGCCTGCAGCAACCTGGCCTGACAGGAGTGAACAGGGCTGACAATGAGATTCCCTGCTGGGTGCCAACCCCTACATCCTTCTTGACCACAAAATGTGTTTTCATCTGTCTGATAATTACAATTCTGTCTGTATTTTCATTCCAGTCATTTATGCAACAGGCATTAACAGAGAGAAATGTTCAAACTTGGACCTCCCTCTCCCCCATCCCTATCTGAGAGTCTTAATCAACCCTCTCTCTAAGCCTCTCTAAAATTCATCTGCTGGGGTTGTGGGCACAGGGGAAAAGCTGCCAAAGAGCAATGCCCATGCAATGTATCATGTGTACTAAACATTCATTAATGAGAATAACTGAGAATTGTCTGCATATCCAAGAATGTATCACCAACACCATCTATGCCAAGCAATTTTCCCATCCTCCACAGGAGCTTTCTCCAATGTCCGTCTTACCATGGTGTGGACAGGACACTCCTGCATTCACCAAGGCAGTGCCAGCGGCGTATGAGCTATGACAGGCCCTAATGAGCAGGACAGGCCAGCAACAAGCTCCCTGTCTGAGGTCTGGGGACCAGCCTTAATGTGAAGTTTATCTCCAGAACATCTAGTTATCAAGGAATGGATGTATACAACCAGCACCATTTACTAAAAAGTGGAAGAATTGGGATCTGTGTTTGGTGGAAAGTCCATACTGTGGAAATAAAGGATGCTTAAAGTATTTGAGGAATTTTCTAATAATGGTTGTCTCTAGTGATAACTTAAAATACTCTAGAGCTAGCTAAGGAATAAGGATCTCCACCCCCCCCCCATAAAAATCCCTAAAACAAGTCAGAAGTGACCAGCTAGGCTTCCCCAGAATCTACAGAAAAGGTCAAAGGCCTAATAACCAAATGAAAGAATGTTCCAAATCATTAAAAATAAGAGAAATGCAAATCAAAACTACCCCAACATTTCAATACAGCAGAGTAGCAAAGAAGACAAATGATAGGAATAATGGATGAACAAAGGACGGACAGGTACATTATTGCATTGTTAGTGGAATTGTGAAGTGATAGAATCCTTTTAGAAAGCAACCTGGAATTATACAAATAAAGTGACTGAAGTGCGCCTACTCCATGACCCAGAGATTCTACTGGTGGGCACAAAGTACAAGGAAGTCATTGACCAAAAGAAAAAAAGGCTCTGCATACACCAAAATCTTTATAATAGACCCTTTCATGATAGCACTGATTTGGAAACAAAGTTACAGATTGGGGACTGAATAAGCAAATTACAGTACATGACTGCAATGAAATATGACCGTGCTAAAGAAATGATGAGTATGACGAGTCCAAAGAAGTTAGGAAAGATCTGCACGTACTAATGCAAAAAGTGAACACAGTGAAGCAAACAACATACACAATGACGGCAACAATGGAAGTAGAAAGAACCATGCCAACAATCCAATGTTGCTCAAGTATGAAGAAGAAACTTGGCACTAAAGAAGAGGCATGAGAACACAGCTCCCTCCATTCCTTTACAAAAGTACATGGGTGGAAAGCAGTATGGATGTCCTATTTTTTTTTTTGAAGCAGTAATCAGTTTTACTAATTTTTTTTCCCTCAGGTTCATCTCATTCTCTAGGGACCAAAGAGGCCCCAGTTTCTCCAGTTCACAAGTTGGGATCCCTCTTGGAGATAATAAGGTGACTCCCAAGGAGCCCACTGGTAATATTCATAGTGAGAATTATACACTATAAAAATGGGCAAGACAGGCACCACTACAGGCCCCCACTTGTGGCCCAATACACTGAGTGAGCCCAGAAGAGTGCTATCATCCTCTTCCAAACTTCTGTTACTTTGGGGAGGGGAAGGCACCACCATCAGAGGATTCCCCAGGGTCAGCCTTACCTCTTTCTTCTCATCTGATTGTCTGATCTCTTCTTGTCTCCCTCCATATGATGTCCTACAAATATTCCCCTTCTCAATGAGTATGGCCACTACCCTATTTCTGGCTCTCTTCACCTCTCATGTGGACCTATGCAATAGCATTCCTGCATTGAGTCTTTTCCCTTTCCATTCCATTGGCCACAGCTGCCAAAATAACTTTTATTTTTTTTTTTTTATTTTTTTTAGGTTTTTTCAAGGGAAATGGGGTTAAGTGGCTTGCCCAAGGCCACACAGCTAGGTAATTAGTAAGTGTCTGAGACCAGATTTGAACCCAGGTACTCCTGACTCCAGGGCCAGTGCTTTATCCACTGCGCCACCTAGCCGCCCCCAAAATGACTTTTCTAAAGTCCATGTCTGATCATGTCCCTCTCATATTAGATAAAATCCAGTGGTTTCCTATCACACCTAGGATCAGATATAAATTCATCAGTTTGGCATTCAAAGTCCTTCAGGACCAGACATCAATCTATCTTCTTAGTCTGATTCTACATTACTTCCACTCCACAAGGCCAACAGTCCGGTCAAACTGGCCTTCTGGAGATTTCTCACACATAACATTTCATCTCCCATGTCCATGCCCCTGTACTGGTCAGCCCCTCTACCTATACCTGATGTTTCCATCAACAAGGAAGATCCTCGAGAATGGACTAGTTCACATTTGTCTTTGTATCCCTTAAGCCTAGCCTTCTATTTGGCCATAGTAGGTTAATAAATTGACTGATTTGATAATCTAGGCTATCTGGCAATTAATTGAAGGAAAAAAGATGTATGTGAAGAGGTGAAAAAGTATAAAACTATATATAAAAACCTTAAAACTCTTCCAATCTTATAATAGCTAATTAATTTGGGGAATTTTAATCTTGAAGAATCAAGTCTATTAAAAATATAATTTTTAGTTCCATGCTGACTGCAACCAACAACAGCACTTAAAAATCAAACAGGAAATTATAATACAGCAAGGTTTGCACCTAGAAAAATAATTTGGAAAAATACTACATTTACTTAAATTTCTGCATTCAACTGAAATGAAGATAAAACAAATTACCTTCTGCTATCCATTCTGGAGAACATATCATATCAAGTACATTCCTGATTCATGCATTTAAACTATTTACTGATGCCCATAAGATGTAGAGCTCTGGGAGAGACATTATTCACCAAAAGACAGATAGTGGCTGGGGGCTTCCAGTTCTAGTGAGGGTCTAAGACACAGCTAATAAACAATGTGCCAACATAAGGGTATCAAGGACTTGTAAAACAAAGTGCATTTGAGGTTCAAGAGAGATGGCTGTCACTTAGAAGGCTTCATGGATGAGACAGTCTTTGAGCTCCAAGGGTTGGGAGGAAGAGAAAGCTACAGGAATAGGGATAAGGAGGAAAAAGGGCAGAGAGGAACTTAAGCTTAGTGAATGGCCCAGGGGAATGGGAGGTTAAGGACAGACAGTGTCAGGAGGTCAAGGGACCTGAATATTAGGTAAAGACATTAAATAGTCTTAAGCAAGAACTTGACCAAATCTAAATGTAAAGAAACTAATTCTGACAACAGGCTAGCCTGGAGAAATGAAAATGGAGGTGGAAAGACCTATTAGGGGGCAAGAGTAACAGAAGCTTGTCCCTAAGATGAAGATGGAGGATGGGAAGAAGAGTGGAGAATTGGAAAGGGACACCTGAGATGTCACAGGGGAAGAATCAAGGAGAAGGGCAAGTGACTGGATATGAAAGGCAAGGAAGAAAGAAGAGTCAAAAGAACCCCAACCTTCAAACATACTGACTGAGCAAAAGCAGGAACCATCCAGAGAAAAACTCTGAGATCAGGAGGAAGAGCTGGTTTAAGAGATAAGACACTGGTTAGGATTCAAGTGGAGCCCAAAGTGCATCCAAGCAGACATGTCCTGGAGACATCTGGAGGCTGTCTCCGTCAAGCAAAGAGGTCAGATAGACATTTGGGAATCACTGGGGTGGAAGGTGGAAGCTGGAGCCATGGGAAGGAATGTGATGGTAAAGTATAGACAAAAGAGAAGCAGGTCAATGACAAACCCATGGGGAACACATAAGACTTTATACTATTGGAAAAGTTAAGTGTTGTAACATATCCCCTAATTCCCTTCATGGGTATTTTACCTTTCTGAAAGTTGCCGAATCTGTGGAATTCCCATGTACTTGTGGAAGTGTTCCAAGACGTTCACTACACCCTGTAGAAGGTTGGCAACTTCTCCATACTGTCGCCGCCTTGTCATAGCTCTGCAAGGAAAATCAGAGATTAAGAAATCCAGGACATTACCAATAGGGAAAAGTCTATTTTGGTCTCTAATGACAGGAAGCATTTTCCAGGTTATATCAAAAGCTGTTGACACTGATTTACACACTACACTAATACTAAATATTTCAGTCAACATTCCTTGCCAAGAGAGATTATCTTTTTTCTAAGGTGACTACTGAGGTCATCTGAGCCAATGCCAATAAAAGAGTGTCCATGGACTCAACAGTCAAACTTGGCCAAGAGGCCTAAACATTCAGTTTCCAAATCCTTCAATAAGTCTTCATTTCCAAACCATAGGTTCATGGTTTATTATTCTTGTGTGAGGCCCTTAACAGAGCAGGATCAAGTTCAAGTCAAGGTGTCAAGTTCATACTGCTTGAACCAATTCAACTGGATAAAAACGAGTGAGTTCTCTGGAAAGAAACTGGAGAATAATCCCCACAGGAATTCAAGTGGGTCTCCCAAGCCTGCCCCAGCTATCAATTAACCCACACTGAAAGGGTGAGCCAGGGAGCTAATAGGGCATCCTTGCTTTGTCCTACCAACCTTCCTCCCTCATCCTAAGGGAGGGAGAGTAACTAGATTTCCTTTATGCTATTCTGTGGCTTAAAGAGTCAATAAGACCATATGACAATGTCTAGGTTTTGCTGAGGGAAAAAAGGCAGTTTGAATTTTTTATAGATCTTATGGGAATCACTTTTGAGAAAATCGAACTCTCAATCAGCTCATCCTTTTTATACTGCTTCCAGAGTTCCCACATATCAGGTTCAAGGAGCACGGCTTTTGCAGTCCTGGGTTGAGAAACCCACAATGAGCGACACAAGTGGGTCTTTAGGGCTATTAGACGTGCACAGAAAAACATGCTGATGTGGACTCTGTCAAGTAGAGTCATGCATCTCAACACCCATTTCTACCGGGGAAGCATCAGTCCACTGGAATCAAATGAGCTAGATGTGATACAAATGGTGCCCAAAGAGGCACACAATCCAAAGGACAAGTGGAGGAATGTCTGAGATGTCCAACTGACAGAAGAAGGAAGGTACTGTGTCGTGGAGCAGCTGAGGCCTGAGCAACCTTACTATGTCATTCTAGGAACACTGAACATTCTCTGAATGGAAAGAGCTAGAGGCTCAATTAACTTACTCAAGGGAATCCACACCTCCTGCCAACATGTGCAGGTGGTTCAGGGTGGTTATGGAAGTGGTCAGGTGACGTTTGGCATGGTCTAGCTGCTTAATGTCCCGCGTGATTTCCTTAACCTAAATGGTGAAAAACAAAATTGAGAATGAATCCAAGAGCAGAGAAGAGAGGTCTCATCTTAGCACAAGAGCAATCACCCAAGAAAAGGATTCAAATGGACCACAGCGGGCCAAGTCAGGCCAAAAGAAGGCAAAAGAATATTCAATATACTCAACTGGCAGAAGATGAAGCTCTTCCAAGTAGAACAACGATCCTCAAATGCTGACTGTTAAGACACCCTTTAAATAGATACTGAATTCACTCTAGACAGGTAGAAGGATGTACTGAAAAGAACTCTGGCGAGTCCTGTGAAGATGGGTTCAAATCCATGCTCTATGTGACCTTGAGCAAACTGCTCACAACTTGGTTTCCATTTTCCCCAAAAGCAAGTCACCAGGGAGCCTTTCATTCACAGCAAGCTTATGTGAGAAGTCATACAAAATTAAGGATAAGTAGGGGACAGCCCAAAACTGGTTGTGAAGATAGATAGCATTTTCCTTAAAGGTATCTCTGCTCCATTGGCTTGTCAGCTTGTTGAGCTAAGCTGGAGTGGACTTAAGCCATGGCAGACAAAGCTCCACCAGACCAGCAGATATAAGATGATTTTGTCTCAAGAGTCCTAACTCTTTTTGTTCAAAAGCCAATTATCTCATTTTACAGTTTGAGGAAACTAAGGCCCAAGGAGATAAAGTGAATTGCCCAAGGTTATACTTGCAATAAGTATCAGGTTACTTATTAATTCCTTTGAGCATTGTCTATCTGGGAAAGAGCCTCACAATAGTCTAAAGGGCACCCTTTTCTCAATAAATAAGCTCTATAATGAGAGCCATATCTGCTTAAAAAACAGCCCGTTCAGAAGCACAGCACTCCCACCTAGCCAGAACACGAACAGGGACAACAAATTGAAATCAGAAGGCTGAAGGAAAAGAGAATGAGAAAAGAGACTTTGGTGGTCTGTGGCATGATTCAATGGGTAGCAAGGCCAGAAAGTAGGCTGAGCAGGCGGGGCAATGCCCAACCACAGAACTAAGTGTCCAGCATCTTTGGAAGGGTCCAGAGTACCCAGTTTCATTTTCAGCTAGGAAAAAACTTCTGGGTGCTCTGGCTCCTGGAAGACATCCTGTTTCTGGTCTTTTACAAATTCACATTCTTTACTGATTGCCTACAACTATTATTCAATAGTTGCTTACCTCTGGGGCAAAATACTTATGCTCTTCCCTCCCAAAGAAGACTTCTCTTTTTGACCTTTCCCATGGTTCAGCTGATAACAGCCCCTCATTCTGACTAAGGAACAGATCATAGGAAGAGCTCATCCTTCTAAGGGATGAAATGTAAAGTTCTCATAGAATCAAACCACTGTAGAGCTGGAAAGGACTTTTTCAGAGCTTTTTCTAATGCAAAATTGGAGCATCATGGCTTTAGAGCTATAGGAAACCCACAGGTGCTTCAGGCCAGCTCTCTGCTTTGACAACTAGGTCTCTGACTAAGGCCCAGGGACATTAAGTCACTCCATGAGCTCAGCCAGACCACAAAAGGAAAAAGACAGGATTCACACCCAGGTTCTTTCACTCCAAATCTGATAACCTGCTTTCTCAAGCTTCTCATTTTATATAGTGAGATTCAATGACTTGCCCAGGGATACAGAGGTGGTTAGGTCTCTTGACACCCTCCCTCCCCCACTCCCAACATTTATTTTTTATTAGAGCAAGCTGCCTCCCCTTAGATCTTTCAGAGAAAGGAATCTTCCTTACAGATGACACATCTTAAAGTTTATCAAGTTCTTGCTTAAATACTTCCTGTGATATTCAATTTTGGGAATTTAACCTCAAACTTTCAAGAATAGAGGTGATCGTCCTTCTTGTGCTATGGCCTGTGAAGACCATACTTAGACTGTGTTCACCCATAGGTACCAGGGTGAAGGAAGAGTACTGATAAGCTAGAAGTCATCCAGGGCAACCAGGATGCTGAAGGGCCTGAGCCCATGTGTGGTGGGAAAAGCATCTGTGTAATAGCAGTCCCCTTAAGGGGACAAGGAGGCTCTCCTTAGGATTTAGTTGGTACAGGGTACTAAAGTTCGAACCATTGGCCTGGCTTCTGTATCACCTGAGCCATAAACAGCCCAAGCTATGGGGAACTGCTGCTCCTGAGATCTGGTGCATTGCAAATAACAGGAGGCCATTTCATGGCCTGTGAGTATGCCTCATTACATCCCAATCCCAACCCTGAAGTCCCAGGCTAGTCTGAAGTAGGTCTGGTCCAGAATGTTGACTTGCTATTCTGCAGAACTGAATCAGAATTACCTTAGAGTTGATCTTGGAGAAGGCTGATTTGGAGGCAAGAGAGCATTGCATGGGTGCGTAGATCTCAAACATAGGAGTCTGGCACCTTGTGGCAAAACCAAAGGTCTTGTTTTGTTTGGCTTTTTAATTGAGAGTGAGGGTGGGAGGGGAAAATTCCAAATCTGAAGATAAAATAAAACTAAATTTTTGGAGCAGATAGGTGGAGCAGTGGGTAAAGCACTGACCCTGGAGTCAGGAGGACCTGAGTTCAAATTTGACCTCAGACATTTAATAATGACCTAGCTGTGTGGCCTTGGGCAAGCCACTTAACCCCATTTGCCTCGCAAAAAAACTAAAAAAAAATAATAATAATTACCTAGCTCTGTGATCCTGGGCAAGTCACTTAACCCCACTGCCTTGAAAAAAAAAAATCAACTTAATTTTTTTTTTAGGTTTTTGCAAGGAAAATGGGGTTAAGTGGCTTGCCCAAGGCCACACAGCTAGGTAATTATTAAGTGCGTCTGAGACCGGATTTGAACCCAGGTACTCCTGACTCCAGGGCTGGTGCTTTATCCACTATGCCACCTAGCCACCCCAACTTAATTTTTTTTTAAAGAAATTTTTTTTAAAGAAAAAAATTAATTAAAAAAAGGAAAGAGGGGCAGCTAGGTGGCACAGTGGATAGAAGCACCAGCCCTGGAGTCAGGAAGACCTGAGTTCAAATCCGGCCTCAGATACTTAATAATTACCTAGCTGTGTGACTTTGGGCAAGTCACTTAACTCCATTGCCCTGCAAAAACAAACAAACAAACAAAAAACAAAAAAAGGAAAGAAAAGCAGTCCTGTCCCTCAAGGAGCTTATATTCTACTGGGATGTGATACACCTCTATACCAATAAGTAAGGAAGAAAGAGCAACATGTGTCAACTAAAGAGGAATCAGGCCGTGTCCTGTACAAGATAGCACATGAGCTTTGAAGGGGGCCAGGAATTGTCTCAAGAAGGTGGAGGGGAGGAGGGAGTGCATTTCAGGTCCATTCCAGAGATGGAAGACCAAAATTGGGGACTGGCAAGCAGTTCAGTCTGGCTACAATGCAGAGACTGGGAAGGGAAATAATATGGCAATGACCTGGCCAGGTCTGGGGCCAGACTAGAGCAGCTTAGACACCTTAATTATATTCAGACAACTGAGAAACATGTGAAATCAATGGAAACTATAGGAATAAACTAAAAGACAGGGTTACCTTAAGGACAGGAAAAGAAGGAAGTTTCAGGACAAACAGCTATCAGTGAAGTTGTTCCAGAGTGTATTCCCAGAGGCTGGCCCTACCCAGAGGGTAACTGTCTGTGGCTGACAGGAAGTGAGGAAGGAGGCCCAATAATGAAAAAGACTAAATTTGAGGCAGATAAAAAATGTAGGAGAACTAATGCACTCACCATTTGCTCTGATTTTTCTGCTTTGTCTTTGATATCCTTAATTTTGCCAAAGAGCTGCTGGATGGCTTTCTGAGCCTCTTCCAATGCCTAAAATAAAAGGGATTCATGAATAGGTAAGAAAAAACAGGAAATGCAAAGCAGCATCAACTACCTGTACAGTCGATTCTCTGCACTGAAGGAAAACTGTTTTTGCTTACTACCAAGAATCTTATTAGACGACTACACAGTAACTCTGATATGGAATGCCTCCTATCATGTATGGAGACAAAGTCTTTCAAGATTTCATCCATTCAAATGGATTCATCCCTCCTTCCTCTAAGAAAAGAGGCAGGGGGACTCCTGAGGCAGAATCTTGTGGACATTCTCAGATGTAGGTACAGTGTTGGTTATTTTGTGCTCAACACTTTTCTCTGTTAAAAGGGAGAGGGTATCATTGAGAAAATATTTTCAAAAATGACTGTGATGTAATGAGAAAAGGTATCAAAAAGGCCTCAACATTCTTGGACAGTGACAGCAACAAGATGTGACTGGGGCGAAGCAGCCTGTGAAGGTGTCCCCTTCAATTACAGCAGAGAAGGAGCAAGGGGAAAAGAGAAGGGGCTTCTGGATGTTGGAAGATCCAGGATGTAAACTTCTCAAACAACCAGCAAGCGGAGAGGACTGCTGGGGTTGTGGTGCTCCTCCATCTGGATTGCCCCATCTGGAAGCCACTGTTGAAACTGTACAAGAACAGAGGCCCACTCGAGTAAGCCAAAAGTTTCCAGGAAAACGAAAGGCTTACAAAAATGGATACCACACCTTAAAAGGGATGATCCACAGAAGCTCACACAAGTGGAAAAATCAGTGTGGGAATTGTGTGGGACTAAAGGAACACACATGTAGAACATGTATGGCGCTGATGGAAGATAGCAGCCAGACAAAGAAATTGCAACTTCATTTTGACCAAGAGCATTGTTTGCTTTGGATTCAAGAGCAGAGTTTCTGAAACCATCCTGGCAAGCCCTTTACAAACACAAAGAATATGATCACAAATGCAGAATGTGGATAATAAAGGATATCTTTAAAGGGTATCTCTTTAATATGAGCACAGTTTCTTTTAATCTGTCTTAAAAAAAAAAAAAAGATGGGAAAGGCCACCAGAGAATGCACTGAATCTAGATTTGGAGTTTCTGGATTCAAACTGAAGGTGTGTGAGTTCTGGCAAGTTTGGTGATTTTTTTTAGTCTTCTTTAAAATAAGGGCATTGCAGGGGCAGCTAGATAGTACAGTGGATGGAGCACCAGCCCCGGAATCAGGAGTATCTGAGTTCAAATCTGGCCTCAGACACTTAATAATTACCTAGCTGTGTGGCCTTGGGCAAATCACTTAACCCCATTACCTTGCAAAAAAACCCAAAAACCTAAAAAGAAAAATAAGGGCATTGGACGAAGTGACTTCTTGGGTACTTTCCAGGTCTGGATCAGTGACCATCACTTTGTCACACTGATTCCCCTCTCTAGGAATTCTGGAACAGCAAGTATGGGGGTGAAGATAACAATTTCAGTCCTAGACACACAGGGTTTGAGGTATCCATGAGATTAGACAGACAGAGAAGCAAGACAGATGCTGGATATCATCCTCAATCTCTCCTTCATTATCATCAGTGCCTTTCATTGCTTCTAAGCCTCTGCAAACTGACTCATTATTCAAGGACATCAATTTCTCCAAAGTTACAATTGATCCCCTTATTACTGGTCTTACGTCTTCTCAATTGGCTGGCTACATTTGACACTGTTGCCTGCCCTTTTTTCCTTCCAAGTTTTCATGACATCTCTCTCTTTCTTGTTGCTTCTCAGTCTCCTGAATGTACCATAGACATCTTGATTCAACATATTCAAAACAGAATGTGTTATCTTTGTTCCCTGAACCATTCCCTCTTTGAACTTTCTCATTCCTGTCAAAGGCACCTCCATATTCCTGGTCTCTCAGTTTTGAGATTTTGATGTCATCCTCAACTCCTCATGCTCATCCACCCTCAAATCCAATCTGTTGCCAAATCTTAACTTTTCTGGCTCTCATCTATTTCCCTTCTGTACTCCCACATTCCCCACCTTACTGCCCACATTCAGGTCCTAATCCCCTTTGCCTAACTCCCTGCCTCCCTCCACCTAGCTGCCAAGCAAAGATCTGGTCATGTCACCCTCTCCTCTCAATGAATGCCAATGACTCCCTATTACCTTCAGGATCAAACAAAGCCCTCTGGTTGGTACTTCAATCTTTGCACCATCTGGCCACTTCCCACATTTCCAATCTTTACTCAGAACTAGCAACTCTCATCTCCCATCTCTGTACTGTTGCCCTGGCTGCCCCCTCAAACCACAGGTCTGCAATGCTCTGGCCCCTCATCTGAATCTCTCAGAAGCCCACCCACCTCCTTTAGTAGGAGACTTTTGCCAGTTTCCAGAGTCTTCCTCCTAAAATTGGTTCCCCTCTACTCTATGTACATCACATCTGTTTCCTTCATTAGAATGGAAGTTCTCCTGGGATTCATATTTGCCTTTCTATCTATATCCCCAGTACCTGGTATATAGTAGGAGTTTAAGAAATACTTGCTGAATGACTGCCTAGCACTCTGGGGAAAGGAATCTGAGCATCTTCAAAGAAATAATCACTGAAGTCATGGGAATGGACGAAGCACCCAAGGAAAAAAGGACTCCCCTAGGTTACGGGGGGGGGGGGGGGTCCTGCTGAAATCTCCTTCCTCAGATTGAACACTGAGTGGCTTTGCTCTTCCCCAAACAATAATTTCTCTTTACCTCCTCCTGCCATTAATAGGGTTTTTGTCTCTCTGCCTTTCTAGTCAAAGCCAAACCTTATACCTAAAACAAGGATTTCCATGCTCTACCATATGCCTTGGATTTTATGTCAGAAATGAGAACATCTTGTCTCTTCTGTAACCTGGATGCTGGAATAGACTGAGTCCTTAATAGAAAAGCAGTTTGGCTCTTGGTTTTGAAACAACAACTCATATTATCTTTTAGAATTTCACATTTATAATCAAGAAAAAGTCTTGCCAAAAAAAGTCAGAGAAAATCCCAGGAAGCACAGAGTCAAACAACATTTCTTATTTATGCTTAGACAGCTCTCCTATCTATCCCTATATAATCCCTTATTCTAATGGGGAGGAGAGGGGTGGGGGGAAGGGTGGTGAGGGGCAGGAGAATAGTAGAGACAATTCCCAAGCATTCTTAGTGGGCTTTTAGATAGATAACATAACATTTTTGGGAGTGGGATCTACCTTCCTAATTATACTTTGTTGAGATTGTTACTACCAACATTATCTGGCATTTCCCTAACATATAACAACTTAGCAGGAAAGGAATAAACCAGAAGCATGTTTAAGTGGCAAGAAACCAAGTTTGAGATTAGACAGAAAAGCCAGGTTCTAATCTTGGCTCTATCAATAACTTACTTCATTGACCTTGAGAAAATTCACTACACCAGCCCCCCCACCCCAGCTTCAGTTTCCTCATCTAAAAAATGAATGGGCAGGGATCTATCAAGTTTTGGGAGCAAGAACTCACTCTCTGACAAAATATGCAGGGGAGAAAACTGAAAAGTAGTCTAGGCAGAGGCCAGATTTCATACCATTTATGAAGATATGGTCAAAATTGATACATGATTTATTTTTTAAAGGGCAAATGACAAACAATGGAAGAGATGTGAAAAAATATGGACACTAATGCACTGCTGGTGGAGTTGACCATTCTGGAGAACAACCTGATCTATACCAAACAGGATATAAAACTAAATCTTTTGACACAGCACTACCACTACTATTCCAAACAGTTCAAAGAAAAAGAAAAGGATTTACATGTACAAAATATTTACAGAAGATCTTCTTGAAGTGGCAAAGAATTGAAAATTGAGAGGATGTCCCTTAGCTGGGGAATGGCTGAACAAGCTGTGCTATATGATTGTGATGGAATACTATTTTGCTCTAAGAAATACAAGAGAGATGGTTTTAGAAAAACCTGGGAAGACTTACACCATCATCAATTAATCTAAGTAAAGTGAAGTGGGCAAAACCAGGAGAACATTCTACACAGCAAAAGTAATATTATGATGATCAAGAACAAGACTTTGCTACCTTGATCAATACAATGATCCACAACAATTTTAAAGGTCTCCTAATGGAAAATGCTATACCTCCAGAGAGAACTGATAAACTCTTTTTTTTTAAGGTTTTTTTTTGCAAAGCAAATGGGATTAAGTAGCTTGCCTCACAGCTAAGTAATTATTAACTGTCTGAGGCTGGATTTGAACTCAGGGACTCCTGACTCCAGGGCCGGTGCTCTATCTACTGTGCTGCCTAGCTGCCACTAAAACTGATGAACTCTTAGTGCAGACTGAAGCATATTTTTAAAAATGTATTTTTCTTGCCCCTTTATAATGAGTGTCATATTACTTGCCTTCTCAATGAAGAGAAGTTTGAAGGAGGTAAAGAATTTAGAATTAAAAAAATGAATATTAAAAAAACTTTACAGAAAAATTCAAATAAAGTTAGTAAATAGTAAAAAATAAATGGATGGGTATCTGAATTTTTATAAGAAGGCTTCATGACATAATAGAAAAATCCCTAGTTGGGAGCCTGACAGGCCAAGTTCAAGTGACTCCAACTTCTTTAGATTAAGGGGTTATATTTCTCTAGGCATCAATTTCCTCATCTATAAAAATGGGGGAGGGGGAGTGTATAGATTGTATTGGAAAAAAAAGTAGGACCAAAGTCCCTTGCAGTTCTAAATAAGATCCTGTGATTCTAAGAGACTCTGGTGCAATTACAATAGCCTGCCCACTAAATGTACTCCTTAAAATATGTGGAATTCAGTGGTGAACTCAAAAGTCAAGTCCTATACATCTTTAAACTGAGGTCATAGGCAATCCTTCATGGAGAGAAGGTAAATGCACCCACTTCTCTTTTTCCTTCTCTCAAATTGTTTTCTTCCACTAAAGTTACTGTATTCCTTTTCCAACAAACAATTAAGACTCATACAATCTTCTGTTTCCCAGACCAAAATAACGATAAATTATCTGCCAGTTTTTCCTGGAATATTTGTACTTGTTAGAATAATGTACCTTAGTTGGAAACTTTGGTATAATTCATTTTCCAGAGTCAAAAGTGGCCTGAAACATCCATTCTTGATATCTACCCTAAAACTTAATATTTAACTTCTCACAGCTAATTATTATAATTTTTAAAAAAGCATTTTATCAATGAAACTCAATTTCTGGCCATGCAGATACTCAAGATTTCATATAAATAAGCAGTAGAGTAAATTTATTATCTGGTTAATCAGAAAACGTGCTAAAATAGAGACTCTGGCCCCATCCCTAGACATGCTTTAAAATAAAATGTGGCCATATATTCCACTCCAAGCTGTATGTGGATTAAAAGCAGAACTAATTGCCCATATAAGTCTGTTTCCAATTTTACTTAGCCAGAGTCTCTGAACGGAGCACCGGAGCGTGACTCTAGCTAGTGTACAAGGGCATATTATGAGGCAGTTACTGAGGCAATTCGTAATTCCCAGAGAGTCTGCAATATGGAGATACTAGACAGCTTTGGAAGAATAACCTAGAAGATTCAGCAAGAGCCAACTACTCTATCTGGGCTTCTTTCTGTATGGCATGGACTCTCCCTCTCCGTGCCCTTCTGAGGAAGGTGGCATCATCTACATAGGAGCCATAAAGGAAGCAGAAGGAACATTAGGCCCTGTTACAACCTCCTGCCTTTTCTTCTTCTCTTTCTGTAGAAGTGAGTGAAGCTGCTAGCCACCCCTCTGGGCCTTCACCTTCACATATAGTGTCTTGTATATAACCTGAAGAAAGAAGGACTGTGAGAACCTTCATCCTAGTAATGATGGTTACTCAGAAAAAGTCCCTGTCTTTACAAAAAAGGTCTTTGGGGCAGCTAGGTGGCGCAGTGGAGTCAGGAGGACCGGAGTTCAAATCCAGCCTCAGACACTTCATAATTACCTAGCTGTGTGGCCTTGGACAAGTCACTTAACCCCATTGCCTTGCAAAAACCTTAAAAAAAAAAAAAGGTGGTCTTTGTCACCAACAGAATTCCTGGCAGGCCACTCTTGGATGTTACTGGAATGGATGAAGCACATTCTGGGCTTTGGCACAAATGGGGAGACAAGAGCAATGCCAACAGAATTTCCCATGAGCCATGGCAGTAAGAAAAAGATGGGTTAAAAGCACCTCTTAGAAATGAATGCTCCCAAGTGCTAAGGGCTCATGCGCATCAGATCCCTAAGTCCATTATCTTACAGGTCCTGCGGACCCTGGTCAGATGCCAGGTTTCCTTTTTGGAGAAAAGCCGTCAGTAAATATATCACTTATTCTTCTACAGAAAACTTGGAAAACAAAAAGGGCTTTATTTAAAACAAATCTCTTTCCATTTTTTTTAACCAAAAGAATGCAAAGGGCAAAAGGTCTTTTCTTGCCATGCTTGTTAAAATGCTCTGTTCCACGTAAGTGACTTTTATTTACAACTTGTGCAGACCACATCTACTGAAAACATGAACTAAAGACCTAACTTTTTACAGCTTTGAGTAGATGGGCCAGAAGTTCAAATCACAAGACAAAGCCTGGACACAAACTCAAAAGCCCAACAAGACAAAACCATCACAGTCTCAAGTCTATTTTCACCCATATCTTAAAAAAAAAAAAAAAAGTCAGCATTGAAATGATTGGAAGTGGTGAATATGTTTAAAGAAACAGCTTTAGTTTACAAGAAGTAACTTTTAAAAAAAAAATAATTCAAAACAATCGGGTTAAGCGACTTGCCCAAGGTCATACATCAAGGCAATTATTAAGTGTCTGAGACTGGATTTGAACTCAGGTACTCCTGACTCCAGGGTCAGTGCTCTATCCACTGCACCACCTAGCTGCCCAAGAAGTAACTTTTGAAAAGCTCTTTTTCTAAGGAACATCCTCAAATGGGAAAAGAAAAGAAAAAGCCTTTAATCATAAGTCTTACTATACCTAGTTGTAAGGAGTAGGAGTGAAGAAATATGATAATCTAGGAGACAAGATACATATAAAGGAAACTTCATTCTGAATGCTGACTGCCTTTGACCACAACAACCCTCATTGTTCCCTACACATAGCTATGAGTTCCTCCATCACAAGTCCAAGGTTGTCTTCTTCTTTCTAACACTACCTTATCATTTAGTCACTGAATGCTCCACAATTCTCTCTCCAATTTAGCTTTTAAGGAGTCATCATCCCCCATGCCTAGAATACCTCCCCATCTGCCATGTCTGGAACACAACCCTTCATCCTCCCTGTCTGGGACTTCTTGCCATTTCTCCATGTCTGGAATAACCCTCCACTCCCATACTTAGAATACCAACCCCATTTTCCATGTCTGGAATATTCTTCCTCCACCCCCCATGTCTGGAATATCCTCCCTCTCACCTTTGCCCCCCAGGCTGCCTTTCTCCCTTCAAGTCCCAGCTCAAGCATTACCTTCTGTATGAAGCCCTTCCTTTGAAGCTACCATGTGTTTCTGTTATATTTAGTCACTCAGTATTTCTTTTCCGTGTACATTTATCTATGTCCTAGTTATTTTTCATATTAGAATGTGAGCCATGATTATTTCATTCTCTGCATTCACAATCCCCAACACCTAAGAGGCATTTGTCCTTCCTGTCCCCCTCGACCTTCCTGGCTTCTCTCTGGCTGCTTCCCCAGAAACATTGCTCCCATGCATGTGAACCAAATGCATTCCCTCATCTGTTGCGCTACAAGATCTCCATCTCAATTTTCTTCCGGTTCCACCATTCAATGCTCTCTCAGGCCTCTCTCCTAGACCATCTGTACTTTTAGACCTGTCCTCAGTGAGAAGTCAGTCATGGTTTTCAGAGCTCTCTCCAGACAGTTGCTCCTCAACTCTATCTCTTCATTCTTCATCTCTCCTGAGTCTCAATTCCGCTTCCCATGACCCAGTGCAGATATGATCTGGAGTCAAAGGTCATGGACTTGATCTTCATGCAAGCCAGGAAACTCTGCTCTATTGTGTACCCAGTATAACCACCTTGAAAACATGCATCACTGACCCCATAAGTTGATTAGCTTTTTTTCTTCTCTGTTATAAGGGAAGGGGATGTGGCAAATTGAGAAAGCAATAAAAACAGGAGACAGTGAAAAAATTTGAGGAGCAAAGAATATAGAGAAAAGACCTGTGATTTCCCTGGTATAGGGGACATTCCTCCCTTCTGCCAGGAGAAAAGAGCAGCTACTGGGTCAGACAATCTCATGTTGTAGAGCATGGCTACAGGAGGGTTTCAAATTCCTGAGAGCAGGTAAACCAGCTATAGAGATGGTCACCAGGAAGCCTGCAAGGCACCAGGTCTATTTGAGAAGTACTCCACAGGTCTAGAGCCTTGCAAGGTTACTTGGTTAGTATTTGTCTGAGGCATGCCTTGAATCCAGGTCAACATGACTTTGACAGCAGATCGCTCTGCCATGCTACCTCTCAGCAATAAAAACATTATTTTTATTTAAAAAGGAAATACATGTCTTTTCTCATACTAGAGAGGTGTAGCAGTAACATATGGCACTGCAAAGAGGTCTGATTCCCAATCCAAGAGACTTGGGTAGTTTAAAAGTCTATTCAGCTTACATGTTCAGGGTCACACATGGCCTTGAATCTGCATCTTCTTAACAGTATGACCAGCCATTGGCTGTGATGCATAAAAATGAGAATAATATAACTAAAGAGGAAAAACTGGCCACTTGATTATCTGACTCTCTCTGTTCTCCTCTTATTAGCTGGACTCAAACAAAACTGAAATTGTAGGGGCATTTAGTAAGAGCTCTCTTCTCCAGAGAGGTGGGTGAAAGGTCTGGAGGTTGGGTCACATTTTAGAGGTCATTATATTTTGCAGCTACTGGACAATTAGTAAAGAACAAAAGCATTCTTTTTTCATGGTCATAAGGGCTCCTCCAATTATAGCACAAGATGCCAGATGAGGATGGAGAAGATGCTGCTAGGAAAGAGATACAGAGACACTCCATTCCTACACCTGCTGCCACACCTAGACCCCTCACCCTTGGGACCCAACTAGCAATGAACACTACTGACAAAAGGAGAATGGAGAGATAGAGGTTCTTCTCCATTGTCCATTCCTCTTACTCCAGAAAGGCAAGACACTGTCATGGCTTATTGAAAGTGGAACATCTCAGTATGAACACAGGAGACTGTATATGAACAGTACATCAGTGATTTTATGGCTGAAATCTTTCAGGATAAAGGAAAAGGAAGAGTAGCAGTAGAAGAGAATAGAAGCTAAGCATTCTTAAATATCTTCAATTTCCAGTATTGAAAAATTGGAAACAACCTCTATATACAACAAATAGCAAATGACCAGTGACCTGTGGTTTATTAATGAATGGAATATTACTGACCCATTAAAAATGGCAAATGAAGGAAATATGAATAAATAGTAACATGTTTGGTTTTGCTGGGTTTTTAAATACAATTGGAAGTGAGATTGAAAAGAGGCATTAAGCAACTAAGATGCTACTATTATTTTGTTAAAGTTTCAAAAAAATGACAAGTTGGCTTCATGCTCTTTCAATGTTTTCATATTCTTTCCTCATTATGTTTTCTTCTATTTATTGAAACTATTATTTATAATTTAGAAAATTCCTGTTTAAAAAAGTAAAGTAAGAAATTATAATAAATGAATAAAAAATAAAAATAGCAAAGAACTACCTAATTTCAAGAAATTATTAATAAATGAATTATATGCCCAAAGAGCAACAAAAATGTGCATACCCTTTGATCCAGCAATACCACTACTGGGTCTATACCCTGTTTGTGGTAGCAAAGAATTGGAAACCAAGTAAATATCCTTCAATTGGAGAATGGCTTAGCAAACTGTGGTATATGTATGTCATGGAACACTACTGTTCTATTAGAAACTAGGAGGAACAGGAATTCAGGGAAGCCTGGGAGGGATTTGCATGAACTGATGCTGAGTGAGATGAGCAGAACCAGAAAAGCATTATACACCCCAATGGCAACATGGGGGTGATGATCAACTTTGATGGACTTACTCATTCCATCGGTGTAACAACCAGGGACAATTTTGGGCTATCTGCAATGGAGAATACCATCTGTATCTAGAGAAAGAATTATGGACTTTGAACAAAGACCATGACCTTCAAATTAGAAAAAAAAATTTATTATGTAATTTTACTATCTCTTACTTTAATTATGTGGGGGGTGGGGGGAGGGAAGCAAGAATGGTAGAAAAATTGTAAAACTCAAGATAAATAAAATCTTTCTAAAAATAAAAAATAAAATGAATAAATGAATTGGAGGGTAGTGTGGTATGTTGCCTAGAAAGCTGACCTCAGAGGTAGGAAGTACTGTCTCTAACTCATGCCAACCAAGTGACTCTAAGCAAGCCTTGCAATCTTTCACTATAAATAAAGAAGATGTATAAATGGAGTTCTTCATTGAAAACTTCCTACACATGCCCAAGTCAATAGTACCTTACATTCTAAGAGTATATGAAAGCATCTCAAATGCCTTCATTGAGGATGAACATGATCTCAAGGTCAGTTACTGCACCGATGGCAAATTCTTCAACTTGAAAAGGCTACAAGCCAAGACCAAAGTGGAGGGAGTGTTGGTGCAGATGATTGTGCCTCAAAGCAGTCTCCAAAGTTGAGTTGTAACAAAAGATGGATCGATTCTCTGCTGCTTGTGCTCATTTTGGTCTAACAATTATTAACACCAAGAAAACCCAGGTGCTCCATCAGCCAGCACATGCCATTCATATGCAGAATCATCAATTACAGCAAATGGAGAAGTTTTGAGGACTCTGGACAAGTTCACTTCCCTTGGCAGTATCCTTTTCAAGGAGGTCCACATTGACAATGACACTCACATTGCCAGAGCGAGCTCAGTATTTGGAAGGCTCCAAAAGAAAGTATGGGAGAGAAGAGGTATTAGACTGCCTACCAGACTGAAGGTCTACAGAGCCATTGTGTTGACTTCATTGCTGCGTACCTGTGAAATCTGGGCAGTCTACCAGAACCATGTCAGGAAAGTGAATCGCTTCCATTCAAATTGTCCTAAGAAGATTCTGAAGATCACCTGGCAGGAGAAGACACCAGACCCTGAGGTCCTTTCTCAAGCCAAACTGCCTGGCATTCCAACCTTACTACAGATAGTACAACTATGATAGACTGGACACTTTGTTAGAATGCCAGATGTATGCTTGCCAAAGAAACTATTTTATGGAGAATTCATAAAGGGCAAGTGCTCACAAGGGGGTCAGAAGAAGCAATGCCGAAACACCCTGAAGATCTTACTGAAGAATTACAGAATTGACCATACAGCTTGAAAGACACTGGCACAGTACTGCCCAGCATGGTGTGCCCTTATCAGTGAGGGAGCTGTGCTCTATAAGGAAGGCAGAATGGGAGTTCAAAGGAAATGAAACATCCATAAGTTCAGAGTACCCCCAAGTGTTCATGTGGACTATTTGTGTCTGACCTGTGGCAGAGCATTCTGGGCTCATATTGGTCTGATCAGTCACAGTCAGACATACTGTCATTTGTCTCAAACCTAGTGATGTTGTTTTGGTCTTCTTTGATAACAAAAGGACAAGAACCAACCAACCAACCAAATGAAAATATCACAGAGTAGCATAGTTTAATTATCACTACTAGAAGAACAATTCAAAGCATAAGTCTTGCTGATGGCAGATGAACAATGATATCTTTGTACACAGAAGTCACATTAGCAGAACTAAAGACATAAAAATGACTTTTCCTGGCCAAAGTCAGAAGCTAGAGGCCTTCTGGCAGGCTGACTAGTTCCCAGATTCTTCCTTCTCTCCACCTCAAGGGTGTCAATCCCTTCCAGGAGGATCCCAAGGAGCTCAGAATTTCCCATGGACAAGCACACAGAATTGGAGAGCTAAACAGGGCTTTAAAGATCACTGAATCAATCAACTTCTTTGTTTAGCATAATGAAAGTAAGCCCCAAAGGAGGACATGGTTAGTGAGGAAGTATCAAAGGCAAGATCTGAAGCTATCTTTCCTGACTCCCAATCCAGTGCCCGAGACCCCACTCTAGGAAGCCTCTCTTCAAAGGCCTGGCTTAAATGGCTCCATCTTGCCTCTCACCCCTCATAAGCTGTCTGTTCCTATGATCAAGAAGGGAAAAGAGATCAATTCAGTAATCAAAATGACCTGTGGCTTGATTGAGGACCTCACCACTCACTTAACCAACCTCCTGCTTCAAAAGAGGCAGTCTGCTGTGAGTACCGACGATTTCCCCTTCCAAGTCTCTCCTATGTAGCTGAGGGAAAGCAATAATAGCCACACTATTAATACTTTTGAGCTTAGTCACATCATGTTCTCTATGACCAGAAGATGAGGTAGCCTGGTCAAGAGTAGTTATCAAGAGCAAAGGATACAGATGGATAATCTGCATGCCATCCATTAGTTCCCACATAGCATCAAAAGATGTAAGGGGACCAGAAAGTACAATGAACAATGTTGGAAGGGATGTGAGAAATCTGGGACACTAATGCATTGCTGGTGGAACTGTGAACTCATCCAACCTTTCTGGAGAGCCGTTTGGAATTATGCCCAAAGGGCAACAAAAATATGCATACCCTTTGATCCAGCAATACCACTACTGGGTCTATACCCTGAAGAGATGATGAAAAAAGGATAAAAACATCACTTGTACAAAAATATTCATAGCAGCCCTGTTTGTGGTGGCAAAGAATTGGAAATTAAGTAAATGTCCATCAATTGGGGAATGGCTTAGCAAACTGTGGTATATGTATGCCATGGAACACTATTGTTCTATTAGAAACCAAGAGAGATGGGAATTCGGGGAAGCCTGGAAGGATTTGCACAAATTGATGCTGAACGAGATGAGCAGAACCAGAAGAACACTTTACACCCTAATGGCAACATGGGGGCGATGATCCACCTTGATGAACTTGCTCATTGCATCGGTGCAACAATCAGGGACAGTTTTGGGCAGCTACAATGGAGAATACCATCTGTATCCAGAGAAAGAATTGGGGAGTTTGAACAAAGACTAAAGACTATTGCCTTCAATTTAGGAAAAAAAAAACACATTATCTTATTATGTAATTTTGCTATTTCTTATACTTTATTTTTCTTCATTAAGAATATGATTTCTCTCTCATAACATTCAACTTAGATCAATGTATAGCATAGAAACAATGTAAAGACTAACAGACTGCCTTCTGTGGAGGATGGGGGGAGGGAAGCAAGCAGAGGGGGAAAATTGTAAAATTCAAAATAAAAAAAAAGAAAAGTTTGAAAAAAAAAAAGATGTAAGGGAAGGCCACTTTTCAACAACAAGAAAGATTCTCAGGAGGGCAGGGACAACAGATGCAAAGGTGACCTGCATCACTAGACAGAAAACCAACCCAGGTTGACTGTATCACTCTATTCTAGGTACCAAATGACACATTGGCATCATAAACATGGCTTTGTGCTCCACCTCTGGACAGGGTGTGGACTTGGGGTGCAGACTGAGATGTGTACCCATAGTGTTAGATATCAGGAATTCTGAGTTATGTTTCCTTGTGGTGACCTAATCCAGCCCTGGCTCCTGAATTTTCACATCCTTTTTTCTTATGTCTCATTTCTCTGGGCACAGCTTTTATATTATTATCTCACTAGGCAGAGATTATACCTGACCCTGTCACTTTTCAATTTTTGAAAATTACCAAATGTTTTATTTTCTCTCCCTCCCAATCTCTCCCTTTACCTTAGAAAAAAGAAAATGAAAAATAAGTTCCTTTGAATAAATATGCTTAGTGAAAAAAGAAAAATCCCAGGATTAGTAGTCCAACAGTCATGTATATACGTGTGTGTGTGTGTATGTGCACGTGCACATACACTTTTTGGATATAGCTAATGCAGGAATATGTCTTGCTTTGTCATTTTCTTTTTTCTTCCTGAGGGGAAGAGAGAGATAGGAGGGAGGCAAAATAAAACAAACATTTGGTAATTTTCAAAAATTGAAAAATGACTTAGGGGTCAGGTACAATCTTTGCCTGGTGAGGTAATACTATAAAAGCTCTGCCCAGAGAGATGAGGCATTAAAAAAGAAGGATGTGTAAATTCAAGAGCCAGGTCTGGGCTAAGTCACCACAAGGAAACACAACTCCAAATTCCTGATATCTCATCAAACACTGTGGATATTAGCTCTCTGGATGCATAGCCCGATTTCTTTGTGTCAGCCAAACACTGCTACAGAGGTCGCAAAAACAAGGCTAAAACAAAAGTGTCTCTGATTTTCCAAAAATTGACTCAACTTTCAAGCTAAAAACTCAAAGGCCAAATAAGAGCAGAAGCCAGTTTTACAGCCAAGTCACAGACTCTTTAAAACAGGGATTTATAAATGGAAATGCTGACATGTCAACCACAACACTGTGAATATGCTGCTATTCTAACTACTGTATTTCCATGGGATGGAAAGAAGAAAGGAAAAAAGAGGAAAGAAGAAAGGAAAAAAGAGGTCAAACTCTTACAAGGAGCCAGGGTTTCCAAATTCCATCCTCTGTCAGGACATAGCCAACCTTGCCCTATCAGCATCACTACTACAATTTCTAACAGATGCAGTCTCCAGCAAGTACAACCTTTTAGCAGTAAAAAGAAAAAGGGGAGCTGGGTAGCAGCCAGGGTGGTTACAGTAGTGAAGAACTGCATTTTCTCCGACTTGAAATCAGACTGGTGTCTGTCTGCCTTTGCCTTGGAACCAAGCAAATGGCGAAAGTTACTCTTGACCTTCTATCTTAGTCACTGGAGAATGCCAAAATAAATGGCAATGGGCCAGAAGAGAAACAAACTACAGAGCTCTTCCTGGCAGGCCACTCGTTACCAACCATTTTCAATAACCATGCTGCAGACAAGTGGGGCTGGGGATGGGTTTCTGTCTAACTGCTGGTTAGACTACTAGACTTGTTAGAGGGCTAACTATAGAATTTCAAGTCTCACGGTGAGTTTTGAGATGGTTAGGGCAAGTTCTACTGAATGCTCAGTGGATACTAAAACTTAAAGACTCCAGACACGATATGATTTATTTTTAAATCCAAGATGTTATTGCAATCTCTTTCCCAATCTAAAAAAGGAATATTTTAAGAAAACAGGTAATTAGTAGGCTCATTCATTATAAAAAACAAAGACTTCAAATAAGACTCAGGTAACATTAAAGCGACCTTCCACACGTAATCCTGGGACTCATTTTTGGGCTTTGAGAGTTGGAAGGGATCCCTGAGACCAACCAGCCCAAGCCCTTCTGGTTGTAAGGATGAGTAAATCAAGACCCAGAAGAATGTCAATAGGAACTAATAAAAAGCAGAGCTGGAACTAGGAAGACCTGGGTTCATATCCTGCCTCAGACATTTACAAGCTGATTAGGAAAGTTACTTGGTTTCCCCAACCCTGCTTCCTCACCTGTAAAATGAATTCAATGACTCCTAGACTGCCTGCTCACCTAGGGGTGGGGGTAAAGGCAGGGAGGGAAAGCTCTAAGGAGACCACAGACATAAAAGAGATTTATAAACTTGAAAGGAGGAGGAGGAAAACAGTCCAAAGTGAAGTAGTATGTTTGGAGCAGAGCCACAACTAATGGACTTCCTGCTGCCCTTCTTCTCTATTAGACTCAGACAAGATTTGCTAACCAATACCAAAAGGCACCTTTCCTCAGCCTCCCAAATTTTCAAAGCACAGACTCTCATTGAGTTCACTTGGCTGGCTCCAGAAACAGGATTTGGATTCCAACCCCACTCTGGGACTTCCTCCTGGTGCAGCATTGGTCATCAACCTCTTCCTCATCTATAAAATGAGAAAGTCCAAAATGGCCTCCCCTGTCCTGTCCATTCAGCTTAAGTCACTATCACCATTTTAGGATATGGGTACAGAAAATGAAACACAGATCATCAATGCCTTTCAAATACCTCAGATTTAAAATGCTTCATATGCTTCATCAAAAAATATCAAATGCCTTATTAATGTGTTACTGAACAGAAAAAAGCAGACATCTTAAAATGGCTAATGATAACAGTTGAATAGAATTATTTCTTAACAATTAAACAAATAAAAGTATACTAAATGTCATGATATATGACCGGTGGCTATTAATCTCCCATTATGGATAGGACTGTTGTTTCTATCCTCAATAGCTTCAACGAACTGAGAAGAACAACCTATACTCCCTTCCCTGATTTTCCTCAGTCGATAATACTAATGTGCAAGACAGCTGGTCAAGTACCATGACAGCAATGGGGTAGGCTTGGCCTCATTAGAAAATATTCTAGTCAATTAAGCTAATAAGAGATAAACTCAATAAAAACAAATTGATAAACATGTGCAAGTACAGGGATATCTTCAGTGAAAGAGGTAGGGATAACAGAAGAGTTGCGAAAAGTCTTCAACCAAAAGACATCAAGGAAGAGGAACGATTTTATAACCTAGAGGAAGAAAGAAGCCTTCGAAAACTAGAGGTGTGCAAATTATTCCAGGTCTGAGTTCAGGTGGAACAGGAGGGTAAGAGTGGGATAACTGCACAACAAAAAACACTGAGGCAAATAAAGGGAGCAGGTTAGGATCAGAGAGGAAACAAAGTAAGTATGGCAGCTCGGAGTGGTCTAATGATGGGCAAGGAACATGGTTTGGAAACAAGATGCAACATTATCAGGGACAGACCTAGTAAAGGCAGTTCTGGCAGTGGTACTGCAGAGTACCTTTTATTAGCCAGAGTATTAAAATCAAGCATTTTATACTTTATTCTATGTCCATAGGAAAGACCAGATCACATGGTCTCCATTACTATTGGAAAAAAACAAAACATCACCATGTAAGTTGAGTCAAGCTTTTCACAAAGGCCAGGGCACTGAAGGTAAGATGGCCTGGACCTCCTCTAAGAATGGAAAGAAAAGGAAGTGAAAGGAAAAAATTCACAGACTCTGACCACAGTTTGGAGGCACCCAAGAAACAATGACTAACAATATAACATTCATGAAAATGTTCCAAGACCACCTTTTTAAGCCAATTCAAACAGCGAGCTCTTTTTCTACACACAGGAGAAGAAAGGTTTGTCCCTCCTTTTCCTTATGGATGGACTATCTATATAGCAGGAGTTTATGAAGGTGGGTAGGGGAGCAGAGTTTTTCTGCAGTGTAACACCCCATAGGTAATAAGCAGGATGAATTAGGAAGATAGAATAAAATCATCACCGTGGTTAAATAGATCATTAACAGAAGTTCCATAGTGCTTGTCTTGGTTCACTTGAACACAGCTCAGTAAGCAAAGGCAGGCTGGGTTCTACACTAGAAGAAATCCCCTGGAGTGACAGCAATAACTGAACTCAAAGCTGGAGCCTCGGGTCTCTCTAGTGAAGGCAGCTGGGGCTGGCTGGTTTCAGCATCCCCCACATCAGAAATGAGTGATAACGGGGTTCCCAAGAAAAGTGGGGCTCCACCCTGTGATGGAATGTTCAGCACTGTGTAGTTATATCCACCTACAGAAGGAGCTGTTGGAAGATCAGTGCAGTTTTGGTTTCAGATGTTCTGACAAAACATCATTCCAGAAAGGGAGACCAAATTGTGTGGAAGAAATTTTGAGAAGACTCTTTGAAAAGGATTTAGTTTGTTTAAATAAGGAGACACTAGAAAAATACCAATTTCTTATACTGTATAAGCTATTCTTTTTGTATTAACTATATTTCTATTATTAAAAACAGAATGCTTCTTTAGATAGAGATTTACTAATCTTCTAAAATATTTTCCTCAGAAAAAACTGAGATGGAATCAATTTGAAAAGACATGAGAGGGGCGGCTAGGTGGCGCAGTGGATAGAGCACCAGCTCTGAAGTCAGGAGTACCTGAGTTCAAATCCAGCCTCAGACACTTAATAATGACCTAGCTATGTGGCCTTGGACAAGCCACTTAACCCCACTGCCTTGCAAAAACCTTAAAAACAAGAAAAGACAGGGCGGCTAGGTGGCATAGTGGATAAAGCACCAGTCTTGGAGTCAGGAGTACCTGGGTTCAAATCTGGTCTCAGACACTTAATAATTATCTAGCTGTGTGGCCTTGGGCAAGCCACTTAACCCCATTTGCCTTGCAAAAACAAAAACAAACAAACAAAAAAAAGACATGAGAAAAATCCTCAACATATGAGCAATGATTAATAACCAGAGGGCTGTGACTTTATCATCTCCGTTCAGTGACAAGAATAGCTAGCCCTGATAAGGCACTTTAAGGTTTACAAAGCACTTTGCAAATCTTATCACATTTGATCTTCCTAACAACCTTGGGAAGTAGGGGGCTATCATTTTGCCCATTTTACAGATCAGGAAATGGAGGCAGGGATGAAGTGACTTGCCTAGGATCACAAAGCTGGGAAGTATCTGATTTGTTCTCAGATCTTTCTGACTCTAGACCCAGTGCTCTACCCACTGTAATACCTAGATGTCCTGGAATATCCTTGGATCCATTCAAACTGGTCTCAGGCTGTCAAATACCTATCTGGGCAAAGAGCTCAAAGCTAGCTTGGAAGCTACAAGATTGTAGCTTGGAAGACATTTCTTTCTTAAAAAAAAACCAACAACAAAAAACCCCCCCACAAAAACAATACTTTTTTTTGGGCTTGTCTTCCTAAAGTAGGTGATAGCTTAATTTTAAAAACAGAAAGTATATTTCACTTTTTCCCCTGGAGGGTGACATGCTTCTCCAGGTAATTCTCACAAGAGAGCCAGTGTTCGCAGGCCTCTTTGTCAATGGATAATGAAACAGAGATTTTAAGCAGCACAATCTTGAAAAAATGTGCATCAGTGGCAAAGACCAGAACAAAGTCATATCCTCTTAGTTACCAGTTCAGGGCTCTGGGTAAAGGCTGAGATGAAGGAGAATCTTGGAGACATCCTCCTCAAGCTCACTCTGATCAAATTGAGTGAACCAGCTTCACTGTGGCCATGCTCCCGCCTGCCCTTCAACTTCCTTCTCTCTCTTGCCTGGGAACTGAACAAACACTGGCTGCTCTTGGGAGTTAATAATAGCAATTTTGATGATGATGAGTTAGCCACAACTTCCCAATTATCACTGTTATTGACACTAATAAGTCACATGCGTACATCCTCCCATAAGCTTTACAAAGCATTTTCAATGGAACTGACTGTGTTAACAGATGAGGCTCGGGGAAGGTGAATGGTTTACCTGTGGTTAACACAACTATACATGCCTGTGTAACGGCTCTGCCTCCATTCCAATGTTCTTTCTACTATGCCTCACCAATGTGGCTCTGCTCCTCAGGAGCTATAATACTCTCACACAGATAAAAAGGACCAGGTGTCTGGAGATACTACAATCATTCTCCCTAAACTCAGAGACCATTATTATTTTTTTTTTAGTTTTTGCAAGGCAAGGGGGTTAAGTGACTTGCCCAAGACCACACAGCTAAGTAATTATTAAGTGTTTGAGGTCAGATTTGAACTCAGGTCCTCCTGACTCCAGGGCCAGTGCTCCATCCACTGCACCACCTGGCTGCCCTGAGACCATTAATTTTCAATCCTGATATTAAACAGTTAAAAGTGAAGCACAGACTTAGTAATAAGTTTTATAGGTTCCTTAGAGCAGGAAACTTGTCGCCTTGGACCAGGAGTCCAGGAGTGGAGGCTGAATCTGGAGTCACAAGCTCTAGGTGTGAATTCTGACTCTTATCACTTACTATCTGTGTGACTGGGGCAAAGCACTTCACCTCAATCTCTCTGAGACTCAGTTCCTCATTTGGAAAATGAAGAGATAAGAATAGTTGACCTTTAAAGTTCCTTCCAACTTAGTGTCTATGATCCTCTAATTCCAACTCTGCTACTGACTCAATGTAAGACCTCGGGCAAGTCACTGAACTCCTCTGAGCTTCAGTTTCCCTTTCTATAAAGTGAAGATAAGAATCCTCAGAATTGTCTTTCTCTCAGGGCTAACATGAGGACCAAATGAAACGCTGGATGAAAAGTTCTTTTTTACTCTAAAATAAAGTAGAAATATGGCATGTTGTTACTATGAGAATGATAACAGTGGTATAATGTTAATTAACTTATTATTATTATTATAATAAGTTTAAACCAGCAAAAGGTCACTATATTCAACCAAATGCCAAGTGAGTCATAATTATTTCATAAATGTCAAAGAAAGTTAAAGGACCTAACTCACTATGCAACATTTTAAAAAAATAAACTAAAATCCAGTGCCTTCCATGGAAGAGCCACTTCAAGGACCCTTGCAGATGACAGTGCACTGGGTTCCAGGATCTTCCCAAGCACCACTTGCATTCCAGGCCTCAGGGGAGGTACAGAAAGGAGGAGATAGATGGGATCTAACTAAAGATTAATAGAGTGAAGCTGGTCCAGGCATACCATTCCAGAGGATGGCAATGCAACATACTGTCAGGTTGCAAATGTTTGGCATAGTCAAAGAATTTTAAGTTGTTTGTAAAAGGTTGTAGTTAGTCAGTTGGCAATCACTCATTGACTATTTCTGTGCCCTAACAGGGACACCCAAGAGATAGGAGAAGCTGTCCTTCTAGGTCTTGAAGAAAGATATTTTAAAAACTGGTCTGCCCTGGCTCAAAGTCAGATCCTTTCTCAAGATTCCCCTTAGTAAAATCTATTTCCTTTCCTTCCCATTCAGGCCTCCACTTTGATTTGGGGTATACCTGCAAAGCTAATGAAATAAATCACTCTTCAAGGAGTTCAGAAAGTGAACTTTCCTCTGTTCAAGAGGAGAGAGAAATAAAGGGCCTCTCACCCTTTAAAACATCCCATTTTGGAGCAGTCCTAATTCCACCAAGTATGTGTTAGTCAAACAAAGCCTCCCTTCAGCAGACCAACCGATGGGCTGATGCTCAAGAGTAAAGCTCTCACCCTCATAAGCTGACAAGGACTCCATCCAAAAGTTCCCTTAAAACAGGTTTTAACTTCAGCTTGCATCACACGAGTGACTGGAAAAAAGACGAATGGAGGAGATCAGAGGAAAAGCAATTACTTTTCCTGGGCTTCCTCTGTCTGGATTCTAAGGAGACGAAGAGACAATTCCATGGCAGACTGAAATGCTATTTAAACATTCTTGCAAATTATGGTCTTGCTCTCTGAAAGAGGAACTGTCTGCTGTAGCATCCTGTGACCTGGGAGTCCTGGAGGGTGGGGGAGTGGGAACGCCAACATGCCTGCCCTTTCCACTGTATAATTCTCAGACCAGTTCTCCAAGAATTGCTAGCATGTGGAGGACATGGAGGTTAAACATAAATATCTACCCGCTCTGTATCGACAAAGCATGACCCAATGTAAAAGCTGATGAATCACCCATTTTCTTTTTCCCTTAAAACTGAAGGACCAGAGACTCTCCCAAGTGTGTTTACGCTTCCAATAAGCTGGTGGTAAGCGGGGCTGGCTAAGTCACAGTAAGCAGCAGTGCTCCCTACCAAACAATAGTAAAGAAGGCCGATGGGAAATGCGGACCCCAATCCAGCACTAAGTCACTCATATGTACCCAGATCCTGGTGTTTATTCTAAAGGGTTTCCATTCTTTCATAGCAGAATTCATAGGCCGAGCGTGAAGAGAACTGCTTCAAGCACTATGCCCATTCACTTCCCCCAAAGGTCACACTGGCATGGACCTCATCCACCACAACCAATGATGGCTCTTCAGGGAATACAATTATTCAAACCAAAAATAAAAGCAATCAGGACTAAGAATCAAGCAAACAGTTTAAGAAGCCAAAATGGAACACAACCCTGAGAAGAAGCCCATAAAAAACACCCTATCTACTAGGAAAAGAGGTTAAAGGATAAATGGAAGACAGAAATGAAAAAGTCTCATTACAGTTAGCCTGGAATGAAAAGACAGAAATATAACTAAAACTGTAAATGCAAAAGAGTCTCAATAACACCTGACTACAGGATTCTCAGGAGCAACCAGAAAAGTAAAGAAGAATTCCACAGACCACGAAGTCCTTTAATCACAAATTGAGAACTGAGATGTGGTACCAAGTACCAAACAAACCAGCCCCTCCCTCAAGGAACTGACATCCTATTGGTTACATTAAAAAGATGAGGAAGTGATGAGGAAGGACCTTAGTGATCAATGGTATTAAAGTATTAAGAGGCCAACCACACAGAGGCTATATTTTTTTTTTAGATTTTTCAAGGCAATTAGGGTAAATGGCTTGCCCAAGGCCACACGGCTAGGTAACTATTAAGTGTCTGAGGCCAGATGTGAACCCAGGTACTCCTGACTCCAGGGCCCATGCTCTATCCACTGTGCCACCTAGCCACCAGAGGCTACATTTTTAAATAAAGTAGAGAAAGTGAAAGAAAGTACAGAGTAGGATTAGGATTATTGAAAGAGAAATCATTCTAAAAGGAATTAAGAATTCATTCATTCCTTCCTCCAATAAGCATTTACTAATTTCTTGGCTGTAGAAAGAGCAAAGACAATAGCAAACTTATCCTACCCCCCCAAGGAACTTAATTACTATTTTTTTTTTTGCTAGACAATGAGGTTAAGTGGCTTTCCCAAGGCCACACAGCTGGGTAATTATTAAGTATCTGAGACCAGATTTGAACCCAGGTACTCCTGACTCTAGGGCTGGTGCTTCATCCACTGTGCCACCTAGCCGCCCCCAACTTAATTACTACTGAGGAAAGAAGTAGAAGAGATATAATGAAGTTCAAGAGTGCACTGCTCTGATCATGATTTCTAAAAGAACATTTTTGGGTTCAGATTTGAAATTGATTTCCTTTGGAAGGGAATTTCCAGTGAGTAAACTGGCTCCACTGGCAGTCCTGATAACCATTCAGTAATTTATCATCTTCAAAAGCAGTCTGGAATCCAAACAAGTGACCTGGTCAAGGTCACTCAGCCAAGGAATGTTGGGACACAGACTTTGATTTTTTTCTTAGAGTTAAAGGTCAGACATCTACCCTGATTGTGGAAATGAATAAATGTGGAAAGAAAATCTAACTGCCCAGGAAATTCTTACAAGATGATCACCCAGCCTTTCTGTCCCAATCCCTACTTTTTACTGTCCTCCTGAACTGGGGAGTCTGTGGAAGTATTCAGTGTTAGCAGGGAGTATGAAAACTGGAGACTGGATCATATTTTGGGGATTATTATATTTTTCAGGTACTGAAATATCAGGAAAGGTCTCACCCACTTATTTTGTGGTCAAAGGGTCTCTTCCAGGAGTAGCACAGATGCAAAAGAGGGCAGAGATGTGTGATGCTAGGAAAGAGGATGAAGAGAAATCCAGGCCATACACCCACAGCCACAGACCATCCCCTTAGCCCATGGGAACTATCTTGCAAAAGCTATCAATAATGAAAGGATAAAAATGAGATTCACCAACACCCATCCCTCCTCTTGGAGACAGAAGTCACATTCATGGCTAAGTACCTATGGGATAGCTCAGAACATGGAGAGGGTCTATAAGAAGGAAGCCCAGCAATTAGTGGCTAAAGTCTTAGGGGGTAAGGGAGATGTAAAGGACTACAAGATTGAAAGCTGAGGACAAGGAGAAACTACTTACGTGCCTTCCATCCTGCCCCACATTGGTCTGACCTCTCACAACTGTTCGAATGTTGTCATCCAATCTCCTGGCAGAAAAAAAAAATGGTACGATTCATCAAACTGTTTTTAAAAAACAAGAATTGAGTACAAAGGGCTGAGGGAGGTTCAGGTCTCAGCAGTGATAGTGACAGCCTGAATGAACACTGGGAGCCCATTTGAGTATTCTTTTCTTGTAAGTTTAAAAATGCCCCATTTGCTTCAGATTCAAACATGAATGAACAAGAACCAATGGCCTAGTTCCTATTCTTTCCCACACAGGCCAGTTTGCTGACAGCTAAAAACAAGAAATACAAGTCACTGACACATTATGGTAACGAGAGATATAATTTAAACCATTCATGAGAAAAACTGATCCTGAGCAGTTCAACAGCTTAAAGAAAGCTGAGACAGCATAGAATCAACTCTAAATTATCCAGGTCCCAAGAATTCAGTCTGTGGATCTTTATAGCTTTAACTATAAGAAGTTAAGAATTTTTTCCTGATGTTGTTCCATGTCACCATTCCACAGCATCTCCCTGTGGGCCAATCATGAGTGTGGAATGTTGCTCAGAAAGCTCAACTTAGTTGATGAGTTGGGCAGTTTTGCTAAATCTTTTTTATTCTTTGGGAGAAGGAATAGATTTCTGGGTGGGGAGAAAGGGTAAGGAAACATTGGGAAATAAGTGATGTAAAAATAAATGATATCCATAAAATTTGATTTTTAATAAAATTAAAATAATTTGTAAAACTAAATAGGTTTTCCCTTGACATCTCCTTGGCAAGTTCAGAAGCCCACATTCTCCACTTATCTGGTGTGTATGTTAGGAACATAAGTCTAAAGAAGCCTAAAGCAGGTTGGTCTGCTCAATGGGAGAGGAGCTATATCATTCATTCCAAAATCCAGCAGAATTGCTTCATCCAATATCGGGGGCTACCACTCCCTCCTCTTTGGATGACTAATTGAGAGGTGACCCTAGAGCTAAGTTCTTTGGCACAAGAACCTTATAAAGAAACTCAGATGAAAGTGAGGCCTTAAAAAAAAAATCACCATAAAACTTGAGATTTAAATGTTCCCTCTGGTTAAGCACTCCTCAGAAGATAACCAACACATGCTCTGGCCTGTTCACAATTTATGAAGATAAGGCAAATGCTGGGTTACATACCTTATTTTCAATCGAATTTTGTTCACGACTTCATCTATGTTTGCCAGAGACTAAAGAAGGAAGAAAGAGAGAGTCAGTCTGCCTGGTATTTCAGTTAATAGAATTTGCCTTCCTTGGAAAATAACAGGCCTTATTTGTGAACCCTCTAAATGAAAATGAATAGTCTTGATTCCTTTGTAAATGAAAACAGTTCTCTCTCTCTGCTTCAGGTCTGCTAGATGAAAGAAAATTTGAGGAAATGCTCCCCTCTAGTGGACAAAATTGAAAAGGTACAAATGTACAAAATGTACAAATGTGCAAAGGTTCAATTTTCAGGCAGCTGAGGCAGCTGAGGGCCAGATTGGATTCCTTCATTTGACTAAGAATTACCTGAGGCCCAGGGTGGCTATCAGCTACCTTGTTAGGAGAAAGAAATCGATGACAAGATTTAAATATCTACTTTCAACCAAAAATGCCCATTTATCCCTTTTCTACTGCTTGGGTCAAGCCTTCAGAGACCTTTCTCACTGTTGTGGTGGATAACAAAGAGGGGCTAGGAACAAGGAGTGAGTTTAGACTTCCATGCTTCTCACAAAGGAAACCGGCAAAGGCGCTCCCTCATCTTCTGAACTCATGGGCAGTTTTAGTCAAGAATACATAATATCATGCAATGAACTACTCTTGTGGGGGAAGCCAAAGTCATTGTATTTCAGCAGAAGTGCATCTAGAATGTTACCCTTGGGGTCAGGAGGCTTCTGGGCCCAGTGCCATCAATGTCTCCTTTGTAACTTAGTTCCCTCATAGTCAAATAAAGGTGGGGAGAGGGAAAGACAGCCTTGTCCAGTGACTATGGTCCAGTAGACTGCTAGTGGACACTGCTTCCCAAACCTCAGATCAAGAACCAAATTCCTATGGTTTCTCCAGGAGTTCTAAATCAATATGCTCAGAGGAACTAAACACACTTGTCAATTCTCCATTCATGGCATCCCTTGTAGAAATAAAGAAGAGATTCTTGTTCAGGTTGGACCGGATTCGGTGACTTCTAAAACCTGGCCGACGCTGGGTACCTTAGTTCAGGCTGCCCCTAACTCTCCCCCAGGTTCCCACAAACCACATCCCTGCATGGATTCGCCCTATGCACTCAGCTCAAGACAGGAGTGATGCCCTGTCTCAACTACTAAGCATCCTCAGTGGTTCCCTGTTAGTTACAGAGTCATATCCAAACTCCTTCCAAGGCAAGCTGTCTTAAGGCCCTCCATAATCAGAGGGTTACAGGACCATAGATCATAATTGAAAAGAGCTCAGAGGTCATCTAAGTCAACCTCACTGAAGTCGCAGGAAGGTCCCCAGAGTTGCCCAAAGCAAGTACATCTTTCGAGGGACTGTGACAGTAAATGAGCCGGAACTTGGTCAGGGTCTTGGACCAGAAATAGCAGGCACCCCTCTGAACCTGCTAGGCACTGTGGTGGCCTGGCCCCTGGCATGGTGAAGGCAGCATTTTATCAATGGTGAAATGAACCCACAGGAACATCAGGCAACTTTTCCAAGATGACATTCGGGGATATGGTCAACATTCCAATCTCCAAGGACACAATTTGCCGTCCAGTCAAGATTACAACCAAGTAGCTCGGCCGCTGAGCCCCTATCCACCACACCCTGGACCACAAACTCACGAGATGCAATGAAGGCCACCAGCCAGCATCTAGAGAGGAGAGGAGTTAAGGTGCCATTTCACTTTTGAAGATCTCTAGAATAAGCTACAAACTCCTTGGCAACTATCTTTATTTAGAGTTTAAAAAAAGTCTTGTATCTTGCTTCTATTGGAAAGGCAGCATGGTGCAGAGGGTAGTTCAAGGACTTTGGAGTTCAAGGACTTGAATCCTCACTCTGCCACTTACTACCTTGAACAAGCAAACTCATCTCTATTAAAAGACTGGCTAAAGATTTAAGAGGTGGAAAAGGTCAGTCCTTACCTGCTGGTCACACCTTTCTTTAAATAGGTCCCATTCTTTATTAAAGTCAAATGGCCCTACCATTCATTTCTTTAATTCCTCCCTCCATAATACACTCTCATTCCTACAACTGGATTGACTCACACCAGCTCATCTCCCTAGCTAACTGCCAACATAAATTTATATGGCCTGGGGCAGATATAACAACTTCTGTTTCCAAACTTTACAGGTTTTACCAACAAAAACCTATCCCAGGGAAACTAAGCAAAGTCACCTGTCCAGTGTATTGTTATCTTTTCCCGGAGATTACAACCTGTTAACGGGTGTCCTCTGAGCACACCATACATGCCATTATAACCCTGGGCTCTGTGAAAAGAGAACCTCCAACCTCTGAACTTCTGTATTAGAGAGATCCATCCAAAGGTTCTATGTATCTGCCCTGGGGTGGGGGTGGGGTGGGGGTGGGGGGGTCACAGACTTGTGCTCCTTGGGTTAAACAGCAGAGAAAAGGGGAAAGGGAGGACATGGTCAGCATCAGGATCTGTCTTTGGTTCTAAGCTCTTTTTGAGTTTCTAAGAAACCTTGGGCTAGCTTCGGAGACATCAACTCCCAAACCTTCTGAGGGAAGATCAGAGCCCTGCTGTGGCAGGGCCATTTTCTCCAAAGTCATTCCTGACCTTTTGGTAGCTGTGGACACTGATGACGCCTTCCTTCAGAAGATTCTTTCCTTCGGTGTCTATGATAGTTCTCAGTCTCTCTTTTATGGGATTCTCAAGTCTTGGCCTGGTTCCTAGGCATGTGTGGACCAAAGGTCCTCTCCTCTTCTCCCATGGGTACTGAGATCAGGAGACTTCCAATCTACACGGCAGGCAAGGCCTTTCTCCTAAGCTTCAACAACCACTGGTTGGCCATCTCCATTTGTAAAGACCATCAGCATCTCAAACAACAAGGTCCAAAGAGAATTCATTCTCTTTACACTCAAATCCACCTCTCCTAACTTCTCTGCAATGAGTCACAGAGACTAATGTATGGGGACAAGAAGACCTAGTTTGGAATCCCACTTAAGACATTGGGGACATTGGTGTTTTGTGACACAAGAAGTCACAACTTCTCTGGGTCCATTTTATCATCTGTAAACTGAGAATAAGGGTCACTGGGGTGATCTCTGCAGTTTATAAACTTTGAAAAATTATACAGATGTCAGAAATGTATAGCTGTTAATGGCACCATCATTCTCTCTATCACTGTGTGACCTTGGACAGGTCATTTCACTTCCACAAGTCTCAGTTTTCTCATCATTAAAGATAACTGTAGGGGTGGCTAGGTGGCACAGTGGATAGAGCACTGGCCCTGGATACAGGAGGATCCGAGTTCAAATCTGAATTCAGGCACTTAATGATTACCTAGCTGTGTGACCTTGGGCAAGTCACTTTGCCTTGCAAAAAGATAAAAACAAAACCTGCATTACCAATGCTGTTGAGTGGTTGTGAAAACCAACAGGTGATAACAGGTGTGTGTGTAAAATATGACATAAATCATTATTTTTGTTCATTTTATTGAGTGAGCAGACTGGTTTTTCTGGGATATAGTATATTTACTGAAGACTCTGAGAAAACCCTAAGAGGAAGTTCAAGAAAATCAGGGTTTATTTCATCTTCCACTAAGTCATCCCATGAGGTCACCAACAATAATCAGTTTTAGCTCTGGCCACAGTCCTGAAAGAGGAACTGACAGTAAACTGAAAACCCAGCTGGACCCAGTCAAGAGACTCATTCCTTAAGGAGCTTTGTGAAAGGTGCCTAACACGGTAGATAGAGAACAGATCTAGAAATGAGGAAGACCTGGGACGAAGTCCTGTCTAGAGACCCAGAATCAGGAAGATCCAAATTCAAATCCTGCCTCAAACACTCCCTAGCTGTGTGAATCACAGAACTTCTGCCTGACTCTGCTTCCTCATATGAAAAAAGAGGATAATAGCAGTTCTTACCTCTCAGAGTTATGAGGATCAAATGAGACAAGATTGGTAAAGCCCTGTGCAAATCTAAAGCTCCACAGAGCTAGCAGCTATCATATATTTTTATCGTTATGAGTAAATTCTTGAACTCCTCAGTGTCCTACAATATTTTCTCAACTTTCAAGTTGCTGCTATTTTTCAGTAGAAGGAATTTCCTCATTGGGAGTTCCTGGTACAGATGAAATCTTGAGTTTGGTTAACTCGCCCCCACCCCCAGGGCAGTACCTGGAGGAGGGTAGAGAAAGTAAGAATTCTAAGAAATCAGAAACCTAGAAGGTTCTCTCACAGGGACTCACAGAAACCTGGAGAGAGAGATATTCTTTTGTTTAAATGCCTCAAGGAAACAAATTCTAGCCCAACTTCCAAATATAACAATCCCTTACCCTAGGAAATTCTGCCTTGGATCTCACCTGCTTTTGTCCTCTGACCCCAGGCCTCATTTCCCAGGATCAACAATGAGCTGGACTCCCTGCCCCTAATTCCAGCCATTCATGAATCAACACTCCAGATTCCTTATTTCAGAGAAGATGTCTGGCTCATAAAACTATTTCCATGGTCCAGAATAAGGTAACCAGGGGGCAAGCTAGGTGGATAGAGAACCTGCCCTGGAGTTAGGAGGACCTGAGTTCAAATTCTGTCTTAGACACTTAATAATTACCTAGTTGTGTGACCTTGGGCAAGTCATTTAACCTCAGTGCCTTACAAAAAAAACAAAAACAAAAAAACAGAATAAGACAACCATGTGGGCCCAAGGGCAAATGTTTCCCCTGCTTCCTCTCCATGGACCTGTTACTCTCCAGGATGAAGACATCTCCTGCTGTGGCTCTGGTCCTGCAGATGGGGAGCAGAGCAAACCTGTAACCAGGGCAGCATCATTCACCTGCCATTGAGTCAAGTCAACAAGTTTGTATGAAGGGTTCAGTGCTAAGCCCTTGAGGATACAGAGACAGGCACAAGGCAGTCCCAGGCCTCAGGAGCTCATGAACTACTGGGAGATACAACATGCAAACAAAAAGCTAGACAGCAGATCAATTCCACAATCACAGAGAAAAGGCAGTAAGGACAAACAGGAACTGCAGCAGATGATGTTGGATTCCACTGCATCCCCAACATGAACACCCCCCACATCTGCACAAAAGTCACCCTTACTACTAACCCAGCCTACAAAACAAAACACACCACAATGAAGAACAAAGATGGGGAGGGCAACCTTTTCCTCATTACCACTTTTCACTTACAAACTCACTGCTGAGTCTGGCTAATTGTTTTTTAGGTATTTTTTTTTTAAAAGGCAAATGGGGTTAAGTGGCTTGCCCAAGGCCACACAGCTAGGTAATTATTAAGTGTCTGAGGCTGGGTTTGAACTCAGGGACTCCTGACTCCAGGGCCAGTGCCATATCCACTGCGCCACCTAGCCACCCCTTTAGTCTGGCTAATCCTTAAAGGCCAGTCATTAATGATTTTTTTTTTAGATTTTTCAAGGCAATGGGGTTAAGTGGCTTGCCCAAGGCCACAGGGCTAGGTAATTATTAAGTGTCCGAGGTTGCATTTCAACCCAGGTACTCCTGACTCCAAGGCCGGTGCTCTAACCACTGCACCATCTAGCCACCCCTATTTATGATTTCTAGCAATTTGCTCATTAGAACAAAATTCCTCAACAACACAGTAAATCTTGGCTATTCTCCAAAGTTGACAATGATGGGTTTGATCTGTATTTCATTCTCAATCATGAATTAACATCCTTCTCTAGGCTAAAGGGACACCATAGTAACTAAGGAGAAAGCAAATCACAATTCTTTCTATGGGCAAGCAATTTATTGTCATAAATAAAATTTAAAGGACTTACTTGTTCTGTTGGGAAAAGGGTATTGATATATTCCACAGCATTGAAATCTGCTCGGTCCAGAGGATCCTGGCTTGGAAACACCTAGGTACAAGTGGGATAGAGGAGGAAGGGGGCAGGGGACAGAGAGAGAGAGAGAGAGAGATTGAGAGAGAGATTGAGAGAGAGAGAGAGAGAGAGAGAAAACGGTTAATCACCATTTGTGGTTTTAAAAATCAGAGACACAGAAGCTACTATGATGGGACCGGGAATACACCTGTTCAGAGTTTGATCCAAATATGCAAAGAGTCTTGGGAGTATGCTCTGGCAAGACCATGAGAAACTCTGTCATCCTGCCGTAGGTCCAGGACCATCAATCCCAAGATTTCCTGGTGGAGTTACTGATTCTACTCTTTCCATGTTTGGCCCTGGGGGTGGCAGCCACAGCTCAAGTATGGGGAGCCAGTGGGTGAGTCCAGGCCTGCTGTATGTGATGAATCTGCTACCTGAGCACCTTTGCCCTGTGGGTCCTGCTTTCCCCACAGTGCCCCGCCATGGGGACCCCCCAGTCAAGCCTTGCAGCTTCACTCTAAAAAGCAGAGTCTTGCCCATTTTTATATCATGGATGTTTTTGGCAATCTGGTGAAGCCTCTGGACTCTTTTTTTTTTTTTAGTTTTTTGCAAGGCAATGGGGTTAAGTGGCTTGCCCAAGGCCAAACAGCTAGGTAATTATTAAGTGTGAGACCGGATTTGAACCCAGGTACTCCTGACTCCAGGGCCGGTGCTTTATCCACTACGCCACCTAGCCACCCTGGGCTCTTTCTTAATTTCACATTTTTAAATTCATAAAAAACACAGCATTAAAAAAAGCACTCAACTGATAGGATGTGCCCCATCCAATGGCCTTTATATCTCAATACTACTAACCCACATTATGGCATCAGTCTGTCCTTTCTTTTTCCTTTCTTTTATTTTTATTTTATTTTTGTACAAGTGATTATTTCTTAATACAGAACTAAAATATTCTTGTAAGAGTAAACATAGGGGCGGCTAGGTGGCGTAGTGGATAAAGCACCGGCCCTGGAGTCAGGAGTACCTGGGTTCAAATCCGGTCTCAGACACTTAATAATTACCTAGCTGTGTGGCCTTGGGTAAGCCACTTAACCCCATTTGCCTTGCAAAAAAAAAAAAACCTAAAAAAAATGAGTCTGGGGACAGCTAGCTAGGCAGTGGATAGAGCACCGGCCCTGGAGTCAGGAGTACCAGAGTTCAAATCTGGCCTCAGACACTTAATAATAATTACCTAGCTGTGTGGCCTTGGGCAAGTGACTTGACCCCATTACCTTGCAAAAAAACTTAAAAAAAAAGTGGGTCTGAAAGGGAAATAGTCCTTTTAGACCTCAAAATTGTCAAAACTATTTAATATTGGTTAAAAAAGGAAGAGGTAAAGGACTCATCTATACAAAGATAGAGCAGCTCTTTATGTAGTAGCAAAGAAGTAGAAACTGAGGTGATATCCAATCAGAGGGGAACAGGTGAACGAATTATCACATGTGAGTATAATGCAATACTGCAAGGAATAGAATAAATAAGGAAAAATCAGAAGCAGGTGATTCAGTAAGTCAATGTTCAGTATAGAAAGAGTCCATAAATTGCTTAAGGAAGGAATCCCTATTTGAAAGCAACTGCTAGGAAAACTGGAAAACAGTGTGGTAGGAATTAACTTGTGATCAGTACCCATGCTATATTCAACAATGAGCTCAAAATGGTTATAATGAATATTAAAGATCCTACCTTATAAAAATTAGAATTGGGAATATTTCCCTTTTCAGCTTTTACCTTTTTTTAGTTCTGTTCTCTGGGGTCAAGCAATTCTAGTTTTTTTTCAGTTTACCCAGTTAATTTTCTTTCCCTTCCCCCCACTATGAAAAAGAAAAAAAAATAAAAACAATACCCTTGTAATAGATATGAATGGGGCCGCTAGGTGGCGCAGTGGATAAGAGCACTGGCCTTGGAGTCAGGAGTACCTGAGTTCAAATCCAGCCTCAGACACTTAATAATGACCTAGCTGTGTGACCTTGGGCAAGCCACTTAACCCCATTGCCTTGCAAAAAAAAAACAAAAAACTAATAGATATGAATAGTCAAGCACAACAAACTTCCTCATTGACCAACTCCAAGAACTATGTTTCATTCTCCACTTTGAGTCAGTGAGCAGCATGGTTGCATCATAAGTCCTCTGGAGCTGTGTTTTGTCATTGCAGGCATCAGAGTACTAAGTCTGTCAGTTTTGTTTTTATGGCATTGTTCTTGATATATAAATTGTTCTCTTGGTTCTGCTCATTTCACTCTACATCGGTTCATACCAGCCTTCCTAGGCTTCTCTAAAAGCATTCCCTTCATCATGTCTTATAGTGAAACAGTACTGCATAGTACTCAGATTCAGCCATTCATGTTCAGCCTTTCCCCCCTGGGTGGACATCCCCTCAGTTTCTACTTCTTTGCTACTACACAGAGAGCTGCTCTTAACTATTTTTGTACACATGAGTCCTTTACCTCTTTCATTTTTTGGGGGGGGGGGAATAGACTTACTGGTGGTATCACTGAGGCAGAGTACACACAGTTAACTTTGGGGACATAATTCCATAAGACTGTTAATGTGCCTGTTTTCCCATTCCTTTCGGTATTTGTCATTTATCTTTTTTGTCAACTTTGCCAATCTGATAGGTATGAAATAAAACCTTAGAGTTACTTTCATATGCATTTTTCTAATCATTAGTGAGTTGGAGTATTTTCTTTTTGATGACTACTGATAGCTTGGATTACTTAGCAAACTGTTTCTATCCTTTGATCATTTAAGAGTTATGAATGGCTCTACTTTAATGTATTTGAATTAGTTTCTTATGTCCTGGAAACAAGCAATTCTAATAATAACTCAAATGGTCTTCCATTTGACAGTCCTTCCTTAAAGACACTTATCAAATCTCTCCTAAGTCTTTTGGTACCACTAATTGACCCTGTTTTGGTATAAATTTGAGACCCTTCATTCATTCTGGTTCCCATCTAGTGGGTTATCTTCCTTGTTTCCTTGCATCTTCTAAAATGTAAGACCCTGAGTAAATGTTCCCCATTTGGTGCCCCTGGCCATGGCAGAGACCAATGGGAACATCCTCTCCTTGTTAACTAGATGCTTTACCTCTCTACTGATATAGTCTGAGATGATTATTTGTTTTCTGGACTTCTCTAGCATACCATATCCCAGTCAGTTTTCAGTTGTCCGAAAGCCCCAGTTCTTTCTAATATGTGGAATTATGGATCTAGAACTGGAATGCCATCTGGTCTAACCTCCATATTTTACTGATAGGGAAACTGAGACAAGTAAAGTTAAATGATTTATTCAAGGTAACATAGTAAGTTGGGGCAGCTAGGTGGTGTAGTGGATAAAGCACTGGCCTTGGAGTCAGGAGTAGCTGAATTCAAATCTGGTCTCAAGAGACTTAATAATTACCTAGCTGTGTAGCCTTGGGCAAGCCACTTAACCCCATTTGCCTTGCAAAAAAAACCTAAAAAAAAACCATAGTAAGTATCAAATGATCAAATGTAGGATTTGAACCCAGGTCCTCAATTCCCGTTGTATCACATTGCCTCTCAGATACGCACTGCTCTCTAGTCATTCATCCATCCTGCACTTTTGAGGTTAATTCTGGAACCTCTTTTTACATATTTTTACCACTTTTACATTATCTCTATTAAATTTCATCCCCCTGGATTTGGCTCACTTTTGAATCCTGACAATCATTCATTTCATTAATTATTCCTCTCAGCCCTGTGTTAGCTGCAAATTTGTTAAATATGCCATCTATGCCTTTCTGAAAGAACTGCCCCACCCCATGATCCCATAGACTGGAAAGAAATAAAGCAATTCCTTTAATGGTTGTTTAGTAGATGGTTTTATAATTAGAGTTTTCAGGAAACTGCATTTTCCTCTTTCTCAGGAACTAATCAAAATGGCAGGTGTAAGCTCATTCATAAATAAACAAGCATCCTAAAATCAAAACGACCTGTAGCATGTTCTTGTCCTTTGCAGAAAGTATGACATTTCTCAAGTCATTACTGCAGTGATATACTTGAAAGATTCTGCATAAGTTTGCATTGTTTTAGGGAAGAGATATATGTCAGAAGGAATTGGGAATTGCTAGTTTGTAATTACAGAATTGTTATACATTTAACAAGAAAAAGAAAATTTATACCAATCTTTCAAAAACAAAGTAAAATTTTATCCCTAAGAGCTTCCAAGTTCCTTTGGATGATTTCTTCTTTCAGAAGACAGATTGAATTTTTTGGCACCAAAAATCTTAAGAGAGGTTCCTGGGGAAGAGGGGAATGACTATACTTCCTACATTTAGGACTCTAGATTTCAAGTCAAAGTGTTAATATATAGTTAACCCAGGGGAATATTCAACTGTTTTCTTTCTTTCTTTTTTTATTTATGACATTGGGGATAAGTGACTTACCCAAGGTCACACAGCTAGGCCATTATTAAGTGTCTGAGGTCAGATTTGTCCTCAGGTCCTCCTGACTCCAGGACCAGTGCTCTATCTACTGCACCACCTAACTCCTAACTGCCCCAACTGTTTTCTTAATCTAACATGTGACATATTCTCTAGTCAACATGAAATGGTGATATTTTTCACCTTGCTATTTTTTAAAAACAGGACACTGTCTAAATGTCATCTCTGGGTTCCTAGACAAGTTCAGAAGAACAAAAATCATTTAAAAACTTTTACTGGGGCAGCTAGGTGGTGTAGTGGATAGAGCACTGGCCCTGGAGTCAGGAGTATCTGAGTTCAAATCCAGCCTCAGACACTTAATAATTACCCAGCTGTGTGGCCTTGGGCAAGCCACTTCACCCTATTTGCCCTGCAAAAACCTAAAAAAATTTTAAAATTTAAAAAAAAATTAAAAAACTTTTACCTACAAATCCATGAGATATGTTGACTTATGCTCGGACTATCTATCTGACAATCTTTCGTCTACACACATACACACACACACACACAATCTACTTGCTAACTACTTATTCTCTTAATTAACATTAAGCTCTGCTTTAGCTTGAGACTGACACTAAAATTTGTGGATCTCATCATTCAACTTCACTTTCCATAAATTTTTGAGAGCTCTGTCCTAGATATTGGGGAAGCCATGAGATCTCTGGGAAGAGACTGGTATTCATTAACTGATGAATGTGTTAAAGGAATGCCGAGTGACATCTTAGGAGAAGCTCATTGTTGAGGAGGGGGTTAGGAAAGTTTCGTGGAGATAATGACATGGGGTGTCAGTTCAAAGAATAATGAGGGATTCAGCAGGTGGGGAGAGAAAGACATTCTCGATTAGGAAACTGTGAGCAAAGACAGAGAAGAGGCAAAGGGAAGGAGATGTGCACAGGGATCATTTTGACTGGAGCCAGATTTGGCAGGGATTTGGTATGAGAGAACACAAAAGAGCTGGGATTGTGGAGGACCCTGACTTTTGCTCAGAAAGCTTCAGAGAATAGCTGTAGGGTATTAAGCAGAAGGAAGATGAGATTAGAATCAAGGGCTAGGAAGTTTAACCTGGCAGATGTGAAAAGGATGGATGAGGTGTGAGGAGGAGGGGAAGAACAGAGGTAAGAGAAGCTGCCATTGAAGTATTCCAGGCTTGGGTTATAGCAATGGGAACTGAAAGGAAGCAAGGAATACAAGAGAATTTGTAGAGGTTGACTTTTTAAAAACAGAATTTTATATTCTTATTAAAAGGTAAATGATTCACTCTTTGGTTGTCTTAAGACCAGGCAGCTATTAAATTTAAAAGAGACTAAATCATTTCTAGAGCCTAAGAGATTAACAAGATCACTCAAAAGATAACACATTCAATAAAACCGGAAAAAAGAATTAAAGAAAAAAAATAGAATTTTATTGGTATCTTCTTACTATTTTATCACTTTCTTTTCCCAGTGTATTTTCTGTTTCTTCTTACCCTACAGAGCCATCCATAACAAAGAATAAAAAAAAGAAAAGTCTGTCAACTAACCAACTCATCAAAAAAGTCTGAATCAAGTAGTATCTCCTACTACAAGTCCCCCACCTTTTGCAGAGGGAGAACTGGTGACTTCTTGGAGAATGGAGGCAGATTTGATCAAACCTGGCAGCTAACTGAATATAAGTGAGATATATATATATGAACAGTCAGTTCTTCACCATGGAAGATGGAATGAATGGTGGTGTCATTGGCAGATGTAATGACAGAAGGAAGAAATTTGGGGCAGAAGATAATGAACTGAGTTTAGTGTGAGGAGTTGGAGGTTCTTCAGGGACATGCAGATGTGAGTAAATGTCTTGTATGTAATTGGGGATGGATGGATCTAGAAGGGGGAACCCAGGTGAAGGTGATGGGTTTGGGAACCATTTGAGTAATATTTGTTCAGAATTGGGAGAAATATGGAGAGAAGAGAGATGAGGACCGGATCTTGGGGACTCCCCCATTGTCAGGGCTCTGGAAGAGTGACAGGCCAACCCAAGTGCTCACCATGTGCCAACCCCTCTAAGTTCAAGGATACAAAAAGAGGCAGAAGAGTCCATTGGGGTTGAGAAGGCATGATGGGGATGAAGGAAGAAAAGGAGGGGCACGCTTTCTGGACCAAGAGAAGACATGATATTAGAAAGGACAGGTTTCCTTCTAATTTTTCATTCTTTTGAAAATTTCATTCTTTTGGTGTTGAAGTATTGTGTCTTGACTTCTTGTAATGTAAGTCCTGTTTCCATCTGAATGATTTGTTTTCCTCAGAGAGCTTTCTTATCTCTTTTTCCATCTGGCCAATTCTGCTTTTTAAAGCATTCTTCTCCTCAAAAACTTTTTGAACTGTTTTATCCATTTGACCTATGCTGGTTTTTAATGTTATTTTCTTCAGCATTTTTTGGGGGGATCTCCTTGACTAAGCTGACTTCTTTTTCATATTTTTCCTACATCTCCTCATTTCTTTTCCCAATTTTTCTTCTATCTCCTTTACTTGATTTTCAAAATCTTTTTTTTTTTGAGCTCTATCATAGCCTTAGCCCAATTTTTGCTTTTCTTGGAGTCTTTGGATGCAGGAGTTTGTGTTTCCTCATCTTCAGATTGAGTATTTTGATCCTTCTTGGGATCATAGACAAAATATTTCTCAACTTTATATTTTTTTTTTAGGTTTTTGCAAGGCAAATGGGGTTAAGTGGCTTGCCCAAGGCCACACAGCTAGGTCATTATTAAGTGTCTGAGACCGGGATTTGAACCCAGGTACTCCTGACTCCAGGGCTGGTGCTTTCTCCACTGTGCCACCTAGCAGCCCCGACAAAGTATTTCTCAATGGTGTAACTCCTCATTTCTCCAGCCTGTGTCTGGTTTTGGGGTGCTTCCTGAGTATTATTGGGATACCCTCCCACAAGGATCTCAATGTGTGAAGCTCTGACTGCTCTCCTGATCTGTAAATGACCACAAGTGCACCCCTCTGCCACGGGGCTGAGGGGGGGCCTAGACTGCAATCAGGATCTGAATGTGGTCAGAGTCCCAGAATCCTGTTCCAGGTACAGAGGACAGACCTGGGAAGTCTTCCTCCCCTACCTTCAGTGGGTTGAGCACTCAGGGCTGGGCCGACAGAAGGTGCTCAATAAATACAACTGACCTAGCATTACCTTTTTATCGTACTAGAGTGGCCCAGCCCCAAGCACCAAATAGCCAACCCTCAGGTTATGTTAACAAAAGTTACATAAATCATTTTACTTCAGTTTATAATTGTCTAGATGTGGTTCTTGGCAAGTGAACAGACTTGCACTTTGTAGTTACTGTTTATAGAAATGCTCCTGATTTTTATGGCAGAGGCCTATGAAGCTACTTGAGATCTCAATTATTTTCTTTAGGATTCCCTTTTATAGTCATCAGCAAATACATAGCACTTTGTCTCCTCTTCTGCCTATTATTTGATGCCTTTCAATTCTTTCTCTAGACAAGGCACCAGAGGAACATAAATTTAGTTTCAGGAAAGGAGCCCTTGAGGCTATCCAGCCTGTCCCTCTCCTCTGGGAAGACCAAGGACAGGGAAATCAGTAGCCAGGTGGCAGGGACTGAAATCACTGGTCTGTGTAAACACCATTAACCTCCCACTTGCTTCACAAAGAAAACAATCTCTATCAACAAAGGAGATGTTAGAAGAGGCGCAGAGTCTCGATCTAATCAGTATTAAAAATCCCTTAACTATTTCTTCCTACAGAAGTAAAAACCAACAGAATCCAGAAAGTGAAAGGAGGAAGGGTTTGGAAATGGGGCGGGGGTCTGAGGTTGCCCAGTAAAATATTAGGAAAAGAAAGGAGCAAACTGGTTCGGAGATGGTGATACCTGTTGGCACAGGTACAGAGATCCCGCCTTCTCTCAGCTGGGGGCCAAACCCTCCAGGCCCCGGCCCCTTCAGTCAAATGTGCTACAAACAATCCCTCCCCCGAACCCACAACATAGAACCCCTTGGCTTTATGCTCAAGCGGCCTAGGGCGGCCCAGCATGGCCCTGAATGCCCGTCCCCTGACTTCTGGGAGGCCGGAGGCTTTGATCCTGGGGCCCCCCGAGTCCCCAACTCTGTTTTTTTGGTTTTTGCAAGGCGATGGGGGTAAGTGGCTCGCCCAAGGCCACACAGCCAGGTCATTATGAAGTGTCGGATTTGAACTCGGGTCCTCCGGGCCCCAGGGCCGGTGCTCCATGCACTGCGCCACCTCGCCGGCCCGAGCCCCCAACTCCGGACGACCTTCACCACACTCTCACCCTGGGGGGGTTCCCACTCCGCAGGGTCCCACTCCCCGCTTGGGGCCTCCTCCCCCCCCCCCCCGCCTTGGGGCGTGGCCTCTCCCCTACCCCCTGCCTCGGGGGCGTGGCCGCTCCCCTCCACCGCCTCGGGGGCGTGGCCTCTCCCCTTCCCCCCACCTCGAGGCGTGGCCGCTCCCCTCCCCCGCCTCGGGGGCGTGGCCTCTCCCCTTCCCCCCCACCTCGGGGCGTGGCCTCTCCCCTCCCCCCGCCTCGGGGGCATGGCCTCTCCCCTTCCCCCCCACCTCGGGGCGTGGCCTCTCCCCTTCCCCCCCACCTCGGGGCGTGGCCTCTCCCCTTCCCCCCCACCTCGGGGCGTGGCCTCTCCCCTCCCCCCGCCTCGGGGCGTGGCCGCTCCCCTCCCCCGCCCCGGGGGCGTGGCTTCCCCGGGCCCAGCCGCCTCACCTGCTCGATGGCGAGCTGCACCTCGGGGGTGAGCTGCAGCACGGCCTCCAGCTCCTCCACAAACTCGAGCTCCTCCTCCTCCATCATCCCGCCGGGCCCGCGGCGGCGGCTGCGCCCCGTCCCCGCCCCCCCGCCCCCCCGGTGCCCCCGCGAGCACCGGCTCGGTCAAGCCAGCAGGCGCTTCCGGAAGCCACGGCACTTCCGGGAGCCGCGGAACTCTGGGACGCTGGAGGACTTTCCCTGGAGCCGCCGGGGGGGGGAGGGAAGAGTGATCACGTGATCCCGAGGCTCCGCCTTCAGACGTCACGCCTTCTGAGCCTGAGGAACCAAGAGCTGCCTCCTCCCCCTTCCTTGAATGTCCCGGGAGCGCGGGTTCGAATCCCCCTTTCACCTTCTGGACTGGGTCGGGTTTTACTCTGTTTAAGGTGGAGAACGAAGAACTAGTTAAGGGATGTGTACAATTGATCAGCTTGAGAATTCTTCTAATCGCCAATACAGGCTCCAGTGAGTGTATAGGAGGGCTTTCTTGTCAGAAAGGCCTCTGCGCCTCTTCTACCATCTCCTTTGTTCATAGAGGTTGTTTTCTTTGTGAAGGAAGTGGGACTAATGAGCAGAGCCAGACCCTGGGCTTTAACCTGTCTGCTCTCCAGCCAGTCTTTATTTCTCTTCGTAAAAGCAAGACGCCGAACGAAACTAGATGGCCCTGGACACGTCATTTCACCCAGCTCTGCCTCAGTTTCTTCATCTGTAACGTGGAGATCAGAATAGCCCTACCGCTACATAAATTCCCCAAATGCTCCAGCACTTTCTACAGCACTCGTGAACCTAACTACTGTGAACTGAGGGAATATGACAGATGATCTCTAAGGCATATACCCTAAAATCAGAGTTAAGTGACTGTAATCCAGTTAAGGCTGCATTTGAACTCAGGCCTTCCTGACTCCTAGCCTGCTGCCCTACCTCCTGCCGCAATCCTTCAGCACCGTGCAGGTACTGTGCTAGGTACAAGGGATTCAGAGGCAGACTAAAACAATCTGCCTTGGAGAAGCTTCCATTCTATCTAGCAGACATCACGTTCATATACAAGTGTACATATATGTATATGATGTAGTTTAGGGAGGAGAGTGTGGTCTTGGAAGATCATCTCATCCTTCTTCCTCATCCCTAAGGGAAGGGACTTAACCCAGACTACACTGCTCTCTAATTCCACGTGAAAAGACCATAGATGGGATGAGGGTCCCCAGTGGGGATCCAAACCAAGGATCTGGAAGTTTCTAGCTGCTGGGCTAGAAGTTTTCTAGCTCTTTGTTCTTCTCAGAAAGGGCCATGACTTCCCAGAGGTGATGGCAAGACATGCAAGGTGAATTGGATTTAATAAGGGAAGGCTATGCAATTACCAGCTTCACTTTCTCCCCCAGAGCCAAGGGGCCAAATATGGTTCAGGATGACTGGAGATGGTCCCCAGATGCAGTGGGAGACCTGGGGTTTTTTGAGAAGTCTCCTAGCCAAAACCGTGAAGGAATAAGAAGCAGTTCTATAAAGAAACAGAGGAGGGCAACTAGGTGGTGTAGTGGATAAAGCACCCACCTTGGAGTCAGGAGGACCTGGGTTCAAATCTGGTCTCAGACACTTCATAATGACCTAGCTGTGTGGCCTTGGGCAGGCCACTTAACCCCATTTGCCTTGTAAAAAAAAAAAAAAAAAAGATGGGATCTGGGCTGGGGCTTCAAAGGAGGTCCACAGGCAAAGTTGAGAAGGGAGAGGATTCCAGGCTTGGGAGCATCAAAGAAAAAGTCAGGAGCTGAAAGATGGGATGACTTGTGCCTGGAATTGCGGGGAGGCCAGTGTTACTGGTGGAAGAGTGTGTGATAGGAGAAGACTGGGAAGGGAGGAAGGCCTCCAATGCCTCACCTATTCTTCTCCCTGACCATGCCCCCATGCCTGGTTTGCTCTCCCTCCTCGCCCTGGGCCTTCCTTCCAGACCCCATTGAATCCCAGCTTCTCTCATGGTCCTCCCTGACCCCATGCCCTCCCTCAGAGATGGGAGACTCCCTCACTTAAATCCAAGTCACTCACACATCACAGAAACACCAACACCAACCTTCCTTTTCCGTAAGATGTTTCCTGTCTGTGATAGACGTTTATGCGTTGTCTCCCCATTGGAATGGCAGCTTCCCGTTTTGTCCAGTGCTTAGTATAGAGGCTGAAGCACAAACAACACTTGATGAAAGTCTTTTGACTGACAAGGGCAAGCAGGAGAAAGACCTGGCAGAACTCATCCTCCTCCCCAACCTCAGCAACTTGACACCACTTGTCCACCAAATGTGTGGTTACACCCTTGAAATGGACTTCCACACCCTAGGGGATTTAATACTTTCTTCTCTAGACCTTACTGGTTCTGGGTTCAAATCCTACCTCTGATGCTTAATATTTATGGCAAGATACCTTCTTTGGGCCTCAGTTGTCTTATCTGTAAATGGAGGCTGGACTAGATGGATCTCTTCTAGCTTTAGAGCTAATCTCTTCCACAATTTTTGATCCAACCACGCTGGTCTTCAGGTTTTTGCCTAAACTTGACGTCATTATTCAACTCAACCAACAGCACTAGCCAATTTATCTATCAATCAATCAGTTTTTATTAAGTGCTTACTATGTGTAAGGCAATGGATAGAAAAGGAGGGAAAAGACAGCTCCTGCCCTCAAGGAGCTCACCATCTAATGGGGAGACATCATACAAACAAGAACACACGAACAGGCTATAAACAGACTAGGTAGGGAATGCTTAACAGAGGAAAGGCCCTAGAATTAAGGAGCTTGGGAAAGGCTTCCTATAGAAGATGGGATCTGGGCTGGGGCTTCAAGGGAGGTCCACAGGCAGAGTTGAGAAGGGAGGAAGGCTTCTAATGTCTCACCTGTTCTTCTCCCTGACCATGCCCCCATGCCTGGTTTGCTCTAGTGACTCTACTGTCAAATAGTGAGCATGGATCACTACTCCTAGCCAACCTCAACCATGTTTCCCATTATAGCCAGCCCTCTCATTGCTACCTATCCCACCTGTCGCTCTACCCATTGGATCATAGACCATACCCAAGGGGATTTAATCCTTTTTGCTGTGGAATGACTGCTCTGGGCCCCACAGTCCTGAATGATTTATGTGGATCATTATATCTACCCAGCCTCTTCACTTTTCACCTCTCTTCAGGGCCCAGGACCTCATAGAACACCTATTTCTATCTCTAAAACTCTAATCAAATCACTACTGCCTGCTTCTGTCCATAAACTTCCCTTTCCATTCTTATGACTTTTCAAATCAAAACCCTCCTATCTGGACCACACTCCCCTATAAGCTTTCTTTCTTCCCATTTGAATATATATTCCTTTAGCACAAGACCTGTGTGAAAATTGTATCTTGACCTGGTCCTCCTGATCATTCCCACTCCTCCAGGCAGAATTATAAGTTTTCTAAGGAACCAGTTAAGGGAGCATACTTTATATTAACTAAAATTCCTATCCTAGTAATATATGCAGAAGCAGCAGAAGCCAGATGGGCCTGCTTGTTAAAGTGCTGGTCCTAAAATAGGTAAATTCCAGACAAAATCCATACTTCTGCAGCTTTAAACCAGCTGAACATCAAAAAACAAAGGTGTTGATGACTTTGACGTGTTACTGGTCACTTTGAGATGATCTGGATAGGTTAATGAACTAAGTCCAAGGTGATTCAAATAGGAGTTGATCTATTTTTCTTCCCCCAAAAAACTCTATAAAAATCAGATTTCAGGGTGGCTAGGTGTCACAGTGGATAGAGCACTGGCCCTGGAGTCAGGAGTACCTGGGTTTAAATCCGGTCTCAGACACTTAATAATTACATAGCTATGTGGCCTTGGGCAAGCCACTTAACCCCCATTTGCCTTGCAAAAATTAAAAAAAAAATCAGATTTCAAACAGCTAGCTGCCCTCTCTAATTCCCACTCCCCAGAAGTCTTTAATCTTCATCAGGACCTTGGGGCCTAGGGCTTCCATGCTTACATGAGTCATATTCTCTGTCTCTTTCCTGACCATCTGCCTCATATTGCCTTCCTTCACCCATTCAATGTTCCCAGAATGTTGTTGACCTCTGCATCCCTTTCAATCAAAGTCTTTCCCATCAAGTAACCTATCAAAAAAAAAGTGCCCTATCAAGTTCCCAGATCCTATTTACAAGAGATTCATAGAGTACTTAATGGGAAAGATTTTGGCTCCATTTCATAAATTAATTATCAATTTAACCTGTATTGTTTTTGTACTTATATCCTGATCCTTCACACATTAAATGGCATATATTAAGAAGTAAGAATAAGATGAGCTTTAAGTCATTCACTAGAGCCAAAGGGAGCTTGGATAGAATAGAAATAAATAGTTAAAAAGTCACTGTCTATATACCCAAAGGGCAACAAAAATGTGCATACCCTTTGACCCAGCAATACCACTACTGGGTCTATATCCTGAAGAGATGATGAAAAAGGGTAAAGACATTACTTGTACAAAAATATTTATAGCAGCCCTGTTTGTGGTGGCAAAGAATTGGAAATCAAGTAAATGTCCTTCAATTGGGAAATGGCTTAGCAAACTGTGGTATATGTTTGTCATGGAACACTATTGTTCTATTAGAAACCAGGAGGGACGGGAATTCAGGGAAGCCTGGAGGGATTTGCATGAACTGATGCTGAGTGAGATGAGCAGAACCAGAAAAACACTGTATACCCTAACAGCAACATGGGAGTGATGATCAACCTTGAAGGACTTGCTCATTTCATCAGTGCAACAATCGGGAGCAATTTTGGGCTGTCTGCAAAGGAAAGTGCCATCTGTATCCAGATAAGGAGCTGTGGAGTTTGAACAAAGTTCAGGGACTATTCCCTTCACATTAGAAAAACACATATCTAATTGTCTGATCTTGTTACCTCTTAGACTTCTTGTCTCTTCTCTAAGGATATGATTTCTCTCTCATTGTACCCAATTTGGATCAAGGTACAACATGGAAACAAAGTAAAGACTGACAGATTGCTTTCTGTGGGGGGGGGGGGAATTGTAAAACTCAAATAATATCTTTAATAAAAATTAATTTTAAAAAAAGTCAATGCTGGGGCAGCTAGGTGGCATAGTGGATAAAGCACTGGCCTTGGAGTCAGGAGTACCTGGGTTCAAATCCAGTCTCAGATACTTAATAATTACCTAGCTGTGTGGCCTTGGGCAAGCCACTTAACCCCATTTGCCTTGCAAAAAAAACCTAAAAACAAAAGTCAATGTCTCCCTTCTCTCTCTTGCAGTACTGTGAGTCCAATTATTCTCTTTTCTGCTGAAGCAAACAGGGTTAGTGACTTGCCCAGGGTCACACAGCTAATAAGTGTCTGGAGTCAGATTTGAACTTGGGTCTTCCTGACTCTAGGTCCTTGCTACCTCCCTGATCCTGGGCTGGGGTCCTGAAGGTGACTCCCAAAGGTGATTTCTCACTCCTTGGTTCATTCCTGTTGGCTACCAACTTGAACTCTAGAACACCTGAATGCCGAAGGACCCTCTCATCCTCAGATTCACAAAGTTGGACAGTCTGCTCCCCTCACTGATCATCATGAGCAATGGACCCAATCATATTTTCCCAAAAGCTATCAGGCAAAGAGGAAGGGACTTTACTGAAATGCCTCCTTAAGGCAAACAAAAAACCTCCATTTCAGTAAGTAGTTTGCAAATTGGGACCAGTTATAAAATGTCCATGGATGCTCCAGGGTCTTTCCAAAGTACTTCCATTCTATAATGTCATGGGGTCTCCTGGAAACAAGTTTTCAGCCCTCTTCTGGGTGGAGAATTCTATCAGCCAGGCAAGTTGACATATCAGACTCTAATTACAAGAGATCATAGATTTAGAGATAAAAAAAGCCTATCTTAGTTCAATCTCCTCATGTTACAGATGAGAACAGGAGCCCAAGAGGGATTAAATGATTTGTCCAGGGTCACATAGCTAGTAATATCAGAGGTGAAGTTTGTTATCATTGCACTCAGCCCACAATCAATCATTTGCTAAATCTTTTCCATCCACATCTCTTACATGTTTAACCTTTCTTCTTCTTTTCCACTTTGTAACCATCCCTTAGTTGGGCTTCCTTTCCCCCTCTCTCCTATTTCTTCTTTCCCAATGCAACTGTCAAAAGAATCTCCCTAAACAGCAGCCTGACCTTGTGAGGTCCCTGTGGAGTCTTCTTCTCACTTGTATAAAATGCAGTATTCTCAACCTGTTTTCGCAAACCCTCCACTGCCTTTCTGACTTCATTCCTATGACTCTGTCACACACTTCCCTGTTCTTCTCCTGTTTCCCCAAAGCCCCAGTCCATCTGCTTCCCAGTCAATGCATCTTACAAATGAGGAGCTGGGCTCAAGAGCTATTAATTGACTTGTCCAGGGTCACACAGGCATATCAGAGGTGAAATTTGTTATCATTGGGCTCACACCAAAGTCAATCAATTGCTAAATCTTATCCATCCACATCTCTTGCATATTTCTTTTTTGCTCTTTGCTCCTTCCCACTTAGGAACTGGCCCTTAGTTGGTGCTCCCAAAGCCACAGTACATCTGCTACCCAATTAAGGGTTCCCCCATCCTGGGAACAAGTGCCCCCCTTACCTTAGTCTTTCTTAGAAATTGGAATGTCCGGGCAGCTGGATGGCTCAGTGGATAGAACACTGGCTCTGAAGTCAGGAGGATCTGAGTTGGAATCCAGCCCCAGACACTTAACAATTGTCTAGCTGTGTGACCTTGGGCAAGTCACTTAACCCCATTGCCTTAAATAAATTTAAAAAAAAACAAATTGCAACAGCTCAAGCCCCACCAAATCCAAGAAGCCTTTGTCAATCTCTTCAGTTGTCTCTACTTCTTCCTTTTAAAATTCCCTTGGATTTACTTATTTGTTTATGTGTATTCTATATCCTTTCTAAGCTTCTTGGAAGCAGGGTGTGGTTTTGCTTGTAGTTTTTCCATTTTGTCTTTAGTAGAGAGTGTGTTGGGCTTAGACTCAAGAAACTCTAAATTCAAATCTGGCCTCAGATTATTAACTCTGTGACCCTGGGTTCTTTAATCTCTCTCTACTTCAATTTCCTCCTTTGTAAAATGGAAATAACAATAGGACTTGCCCCACAGCTTTGTGGCTAGGATCAAGTGAGATAATATTTGTTCAGCACCTTATAAATCTCAAAGAACTATGTAAATGATAGCCATTATTTAGTGATGACTTATGGCTCCAGAGGAGAGAGTGAGGCTGGTGTCTTTGCACAGCCCTCCAGTACTTAAATCCAAGGCACTTGCATGTCATGGTGTCATCTCCTGGAAGTCATAGTCCTTTTCCAGAGCAAAGGACAACATACAACAATTTCATGGAGTACTGGACTTGGGGTTGGGAAGACTTGAGTTCAAACCTGGCTTCAAACACCATTAGCCTTGGGTTTGTTTTTTTGGCTTTGCAAGTCAATGAGGTTGTGACTTGCCCAAGGTCACACTGTTAGGTAATTACTAAGTGTCTGAATTCAAATTTGAACTCAGGTCCTCCTGACTTCAAGGCTGGTACTCTACCCACTGTACCACCTAGCTGCCCCACTATCAGCCTTGTGACTCTGTGCAAGTTACTTAACCATTCTGAGACTCAGTTTATCTACATGTAAATTAGCACCTAGCTCCCAAGATTGTTTTGAGTATCAGATGAGATGCCATATATAAAGTGGTTTGCCAACCTTAAAGCATTATATAAATGCTAGCTTATTATTATTATGGGTAACTAAATGACACAGTAGATAGAATGCCTGGCAGAGAATTAGGAAAACTCATAATCCTGATCTACCCTCAGACACTTGCTACTTGTGTGACCCTGGATAAGTCACTTCAACCTGTTGGCCTCAGTTTCCTCATCTGTCAAATGAGTCGGAAAAGGATATGACAATCTATTCTAATATTTTTTTTCAAGAAAACCCAAAATGGGATCATGAAAAGTCAGACATGACTGAAATGACAGAACAATGATAATGAAAAATATTATTATTATTAATATATCCCCATCATTTAGCACAGTGTCTTCATGGACTTGAATAATATTTGTTTAATTCAATTAGATTTAATTTGACAATTAGATTTCTTCTTGTGATTCGCATGCTTGCTAAACAAATTTAGCCCCTGTCCCAAATGAGATCCTAGAGTCTGGAAAAGCTGAATAAGTTATCTGGAGATCTGTAGCAATGTGAAATGAGTTGGGCAGATCTCATTAGATAGTGGTTTCATTCTGTGTGCTTGTGTTCCTAACTTGCCTTAATGATACTTTCATTACCCTTCAAAAAATAGAAGTCACAAAGGAAAATTGCTATTCTGAACCTGATTCCAATTACAAGGAGGAAACAGTTGCTGAATTAGTAACAAGAGGACCACTGGCAAGTTCAGACTCTGTCCATCACAGTTTTGGAATAAAGAAGGGGAAGAATGTCAGATGCTGTCTGGCATGGCCCTAGATTTGGGTAGATCTTATTTCAAAGGGGCAGAGAAAAGAAAGGTAGGAGCCAGGGACCTCATAATTTTCGAAGGAAATTGGCTAAAAAGGAAGGTCATGAGAATTGGATTCTAAAACCAGTCATAAAAATTATATCAATGGAGATGGAAAATGGAGGCCAACAAAGGATCAGGAGACTTGTTCAAAAGATGGAAGCCAAAGCAAGTACTAAAGGAAGTAGTGATTCATCCACAGGTGGAGGGTGCTTATCTAACAGTGATGTCAAGGGTCTTAAAGTCCATGATAACCTGTGTCTTGGTAACGCCCAAGGATTTTATCTGTCTGCAATTATTTTAAATGGAATTTCTTTCTATCTCTTCCTGTTAGATTTCATTGGTAATATATAGAACTGCTGATGATTTTTGTGGATTTATTTTTTATACTGCTACTTTGCTAAAGGTTTTAATTATTTCTGTGTGGTTGTTGGTTGACTTTAGGCATAGCTAGGTGTACCATTATATCTGCAAAAAGTGATAGTTTTGTTTCTTCATTGCCTTTTTATTTTAATTTCTTTGTCTCACTTTATTGTTATATTTAGCATTTCTAGTACAATGTTGAATAAAAATGATGGTAATAGATATCCCTGCTTTGCCCCTGATCTCATTACAAAGGCTTCTAGTTTATCTTAATTATAGATAATGCTTGCTTATAGTTTTAGATAGATATTTTTTGACAGTTTAAGATTAGCTCCAACTATTCCTATTCTTTCTAGTATTTTTAATAGGAATAAATGCTGGGTATTTTTTAGGTTTTTGCAAGGCAATGGGGTTAAGTGGCTTGCCCAGAGCCATACAGCTAGGTCATTATTAAGTGTCTGAGGCCAGATTTGAACTCAGGTACTCCTGGGCCAGTGCTCTATCCACTGTGCCACCTAGCAGCCCCTACACCACCTAGCCACCCTTGCACCACCTAGCACCCTGTATTTTGTTAAAAGCTTTTTCTGCACATATCATATGATTGATTGACTTTTTTGTCCTGGATATGGTCAATTATATTGATAATTTCCCTAATATGAACTAGACTTGTATTCTTAATGTAAATCCAATCTAGTCACAAAGTTTGGTCTTTGTTATATATTGCTGTAATCTCCTTGCTAGTGTTTTATTTAACATGTTTGCAGCAACATTCATTAAGAAAATTGGTCTATAGCTTTCAGTATTTTTGTTCCTCTTAGTTTAAATATATCAACATCATATTTGTGTCATAAATGAAATCTGGTAGAACTCCTTTGCCTATTTTTCTATGTAATTTATGTGGTATTGGAACTAATTGCTCTTTAAAAGTAAGGTAGAATTCACTTGTGAATCTATCTGATCCTGGGATATTTTTCTTAGGGAATTCATTGGTGGTTTATTCAATTTCCTTTTCCATGATAGAGTTACTTAAGCATTTTATTTCCTCTTCTGTTAATCTGAGCAATTTATATTTTTGTAAATATCATTCATTTAACTTAGATTGTTAGATTTATTGGTATATAATTAGCAAAATAGTAATAATTTTTTTAGTTTCAGTTCATTGATGAAATTATCCTTTTTTATTTTTGAAATGGATAATTTGCATTTCTTCTTTTATTTAAAATGAAATTAATCAATGATTTATTTTATTGCTGTTGGATTTTTTCATAAAACCACCTCCTGTTTTAGTAGTAAATGGAATTTTTTCTTTCAATTTTATTATTCTCTAAATTGACTTTCAAGATATCTAATTTGTTGTTTAATTGGGTATATTCTTTTTTTAGTTTTTTAATGATAATTTGTTGATTTGCTCTTTCGTTTATCAATATAAACATTTAAGGAGACATAAATGTTCTCCTTAACATTGCTTTGCTACATCCCACAAATATTGGTTTGTTCTCTCTTTGTTGCAATTATATTTGATGAAATTATTGTCTCTATAATTTGTTCTTTGATACATTCTTTAGGATTAGTTTCTTTTGTTTTCAATTAATTTTTAATCTACTTTTCAAAGGTTCATTATGTAATTTTAATTACATTATGATCCCCATAGGGTAAATTTAACATTTCTGCTTTTTTTTTTTTGCATTTGTGTGGGAGCTTTTTTGCCTCAATACATGATCAGTTTTTGTGAAGGTTCTGTGGATAGCTGAGGAAAAGAAATACTTCTTTCCATTCCCATTTATTATTCTCTAGAGATCTATCAATCAAATTTTCTAAAATTCCTTTCATCAATATATTTTGCATGATTGAACATAAATAACATATATCAGATTATTACTGTCTCTGGGGGGGAAGGAGGAGAGAAAGAGAGAGAGAGAATTTGGAACTCAAGATTAAAAAATTTCACATTACACAACTAACTTGCTATGATCACATAATTTTAAACATAAAAATACAAGGAAAATTTTTCAGTACTTTTACATGGAGCCCTCCTGACTTATCTCCCTGCTCTGGGGTGCCTGGGGAAAGGTCCCAAAGAACCCACATCCACAGATCCTGAAGAAAGAATAAGAAGCAGTATGAGGTAGGAGGGAATCGTGTAATGAATATAGGTCTCCAACTGACTGTCCAAGTTATGAGGATGATGAAAATGATGATGATGATGATGATGTTTGTCCTTCATTCTTGAAGAAGACCATGACATCAGACCATGACAAGTAAATTAATTGGATTTGAGTTTTTATCAAAGGTAACATAGAAAATGAGGTTGGTCTTTCTGACTCATCACCACCCGTCCCTGGCACTGAGCTTCCCTGGCTTCATTTTTTACATCTCTTCCCAAGCTGGTAGCTTCCTTTGTCCTGGTTTCACCATTGGACAGATACATGCCATGACCATTGGCACCATCTGCAAATAAATTAGGGTCATTCACTGTAGCATTTGGAGCAAAGCCTCTGTAAAGAATTTGAAGCTTTTTAAAATAAAGAGATTTGTTCAGTTTCTCCTGTCCGTTGCATTTCTGATATTTGACCACAAACATCTCTCAAGATGAATGATCATGTAGTGCGTCTATACCAGAGGAGAAAAGGAAAAAGTTCTCCCACAGTACTTAGATATCCTCAGAAAAGACTCATTCAGGTACATCCTCTCCAGCTTACTGGAGATGGCAGCAGAGGCTGCAGTCTTTCGAATCTGTGCAGATTGGGATGGGACAAATCCTCCAAAGATGACTTCCCAGGTTTCTCTTAATATAAAGGAATAATTTTATCTCTCATGTTAGAGCTGCTTTTCAGGAGTTCCAGCATAGTGATTAATGGGGCTGAAAGTACTAGCTATTCCTTCCACTTTCAAATCCATATCTTGAAATCTAGGAATGTAGTAATTAGTAGAGAATGATAAGAATATGGGGTTGAAATTTTTTTTCTTTTCCTTTCCTTTTTTTATTGAAATATTTTCCATTTTACTCAAGGTTAATTTTTTTTCTTCTGAGACTCTGGCCCCAATAACTGTAACCATAGGTCCTGAAAGGGCTGACATGGGTCATTGTTGAGCCATTGATATTTGAAAGGTCATAGACACAGGAAAGGTTTCAAATGATTGAAGACTGAGATATAGGGTCCCCATTTTCAAAAAAAAGGGAAGTAACAGAATCTGCAAACTAGAGGTCACTGAGTTTGACCTCAAATCTTGGGAAAATTCTTCAGTGACTCATCATTTCATCAAGAACAGTTTATTCCAGATTAATATCATTTCCTTTTGTGAGAAACTTACTAAACTAGTAGATGAAAGGGATTCTGTGGATATAATTTATCTAGATTTTAGCAAAGTGTTAGATAAACTATTTTCATACTCTTCTTAGATAAGAGAAGACAGAGAGATGTGGATTAGATGACAATATGATCAAATCAAATGATTCAGAAATGGTTGAATATCAACTCAAAAAGTATATTTCTTACTGGTTCAATGTCAAGGTGAAAGGAGGTCTTCAATGAGAAAGGGAAAAAGAAAAGAGAGGTACTATGTACTAGACACTAGGCTAATATTATCTTATGTGATCCTCACAAAAACTCTACACAGTAGTTTTTTTTGTTTTTTTTTTTGTTTTTAGATTTTTGCAAGGCAAATGGGGTTAAGTGGCTTGCCCAAGGCCACACAGCTAAGTAATTATTAAGTGTCTGAGACTGGATTTGAACCCAGGTACTCCTGACTCCAAGGCTGGTGCTTTATCCACTACGCCACCTAGCCACCCCCATAGTAATTTTTATCATCTTTATTTTACAGTTGAGGAAACTAAAGCAGACAATAGTTGACTTACCCAGGGTCACACTCTAAAAAGTATCTAAGGCCAAATTTGAATTTCAAGTCCTTCTTGCGTTCACCTAACAGAAATCTGGAGCCAGTGTGGAAGTTGTCAAGGTACCTACCAACCTGTCCTGGTTGCTGTCTTAATGGAAATCATGGTGATACTCGAGTTAGGTCCCTACTCCATGGTGATTATACTTAGAGGATATGTTTCAAGCTACCATGGTGGGCAGAACCCTCCAAGGCTGGGCACAAATATTAAGCTTCCAAGGGCCATGGGAAATGGAACAACAACAATTCCCAAGGCCCTTGGTGGGTTATTTGGCTCAGTATTTGTGCCCCAGCCTTGGAAAGACAGGAAACTTAAAAAAAATAGGTTAAAGATATATATATATATATCTATACCCAAGCAGACTCAAGAACACACCTGGAAGTGAAAATCCCATCAAAAGCCCCTGAGTTAGCAGTTGACTGCAGTGGCAAAAGCCTCTGGAATAAGGGTTCTTACCTTGCTCTAGTCATGCTCCATTCAGTAATGGACTGTCTCAGTCCATCTGAAGAAGCCTATGGATTCCTCAGAATGTCTTTACCTTTCAAACTTTATAAAAGAGCTTGTATTTTGGGATTTTCCCCACCCCTCCCTCTCACCATGAGAGAGTGTGCCATTTTGTTAAGACAGCTCAATAAATAATCACTCTGGACTAAGTACTCTTGAGCCATTTATAACAGTACATCAATTTAAATCAATATAATAAACATGTGTTACTATTAATAAACCTTATAAAATGCTTGGAAAAAAAGAATGTCTTTAAATACATAAAATAAATGATTACAAAGGAAGTCAATTATATTGAAATACAGTATCAAAATACTTTTTAAAAATCAAGTTCACAGAAAAACCTTATACACCCTAACAGCAATATGGGGGTTCTGATCAACCTTGATGGACTTGCTCATTCCATCAGTGCAACAATCAGGGACAATTTGGGGCTATCTGCGATGGAGAATACCATCTGTATCCAGATAAAAAGCTGTGGAGTTTGAACAAAGACCAAAAACTATTACCTTTAACTTAGGGGGAAAAAACCATTATCTTATTATGTAATTTTGCTATCTCTTATACTTTTTCTTCCTTAAGGATATGATTTCTCTCTCATCACATTCAACTTAGATCAATGTATACCATGGAAACAATGTAAAGACTAACAATGCCTTCTATGGAGGGTGGAGGAGGTAAGCAAGAATGGGGAAAAAATTGTAAAACTCAAAATAAAATCTTTCTAAAAATTTTTCAAAAATCAAGTGCACAGATCCCCCAGGTGAAGAATATCTCTTCTTTTTTTTGTTTTTTGTTTTTGCAAGGCAAATGGGGTTAAGTGGCTTGCCCAAGGCCACACAGCTAGGTAATTAGTAAGTGTCTGAGACCGAATTTGAACTCAGGTCCTCCTGACTCCAGGGCCAGTGCTCTATCCACTGTGCCACCTAGCTGCCCCAAGAATATCTCTTCTTAATGGTCCAGGATAAAAGAGATGTAGAAGCAAGTAAGGGAACCCTTTCCTTTATCGAGGGCTCTGAACTTTCTGAACTTTCCAAGTAATTCCATTTCCATCAACAGATTTGCTTGGTTTAGATTCTGGGGAATATCATACCCCAGTGCCTAGATATTCCCCAGGAACCCCTCCTCCAGTTTTCCAGTTTTCTTTCATGTTTTATCTTTCCCCTCTTAGATTGTAAACTTCCTGAGGGCAGAAATTTTCTTTTTTTCTTATCTGTATCCCCAACATTGACCTCATCAGAGAGGTTGCTTCTCTATGAACTAAACAGAATTGAAGTAGCTCAAAGGAAACATGAGATGTGCAAGTTAAAGAATCCACCTGAGGTATTCGCATAGACTATTTGTGTCCCACCTGAGGGAGAGCATTTTGAACTCATTGTCTTGGTTAGTCACAATTGGACATAGCGATATCATTTGGGTCCTCTTTGAGACTGAGGGATATCCATATATGCTATGTAGTTGGGGTGGTGGGTCTGAAGTCAGGAAGATTCATCTTTCTGAGTTTAAATCCATCCTCAGACACTAACTGCTCTTTATCTATAATAATAAAGTTTTGTCCTTCATTCTCAAAGAAGACCTTGACATCAGGGAGTTATTGACATCAGGAAAAATTGTAAAACTCAAAATAAATAAAATCTTTAAAACTTGAAAAAAAAGGGGGGGGCGGCTAGGCTACCCAGTGGTTAGAGCACTGACCCTGGAGTCAGGAGTCCCTGAGTTCAAATCCAGCCTCAGACACTTAATAATTACCTAGCTGTGTGGCCTTGGGCAAACCACTTTACCTTGCCAAAAAAAAAAAAAGGAAAAAAAAAAGAAAAATGAGTCCAGAAAGATGTCAAACAGTACAGAATATTGCAAGTGGGCAGACAGCTCATGGGCATGTTGAGGTGAACCCATTCTAGCTTTCCATTAATTACAATTTCTGTAGGCTAATAGCACTAGAGCTGGGAAGGATCTCAGAGGTCATCTAGTCCAGATTCTTTAATTTGCAGATGAGAAAACTGAGGCCCAGGGTAGTTTAAATAAATTGGAAGAATTTGTGATGGTCATAAGCAGGCTGCAAGATGTACCCAAACAATCAAGTACCTGCTCCCTGATAGGTTCTGGGTGAGGAATGGGGCCTTACATGAATTTTCAGAGTCCTTGTTTGCTGCTATAAGCAGCAGCTAGCAGAGGATACAGAAAGGGACACCATAGTTTATTTGTCCATTTGAGAGTTTGTCATCCACCATCAGTAGGTGAGCGACATGAATATCTCATGATTCCAGAGACAATATGTAGATAGATGTTTATTGTTTTTTTACTTTATTTAAGGCAATGGGGTTTAGTGACTTGTCCAAGGTCACACAGCTAGGTAACTATTAAGTGTCTGAGACCGAATTTGAACTCAGGTCCTTCTGACTCCAGGGCTGGTGCTCTATCCCTGCGCCACCTAGCCACCCCTAGATAGATATTGATTGATCTATTTCTGTATTACACAATGTGTATATACATATGTGTGCATTTATCTATAGATATGTGTATCTCTATCTCTTTCTTTATCTCCATCTGTATCTCTGTCTCTGTCTCTGTCTCTCTCTCTCTCTATTCTTCTGAGCTATGTGACTCAGAGAGAGCATCATTAGCTTACAGAGCAATCTGAGATAAGATCAGGTAGGTCTGGTAGGCAGGAAACAATAGGACCAGGGAAGTATTTAAAAATGAAAGAAAATTTACAAAATAAGGAATTTATCTTTTAGCATATTTGTTTCCACTGGACCTATCACAGGAAATTTGTATTTCCATCATCCTGCTGGCCATTTAAATCTGAATGTCCAACCAACAATACATAGTTCAAAAGTATAACACTTCCAACCTCTCATTATCCCAACCAGATCTTCACTCTGTCCTCTGTGTATCTGTTAAGGACACCATCATCCTTTCACTTAACTAGAATCAAAATCTCAATACTGGAAGCCCACCCCCAGCTCCTTCCCTTTACTTTTTTTTTTAAGTTTTTGTGAGACAATGGCATTAAATGACTTGCCCAAGGTCATACCACTAGTAAGAGTCAAGTGTCTGAGGCCAGATCTGAACTCAGGTTCTCTAGACTCTGAGCCAGTACTCTATCCACTGTGCCACCTAGTTGCCCCATGCCCTTTACTCTTAGCACCCGGTCAACTGCCAAATCCTGTGGATTATTTTTTCACAGTATCTGGCATCACTCTGTTACATTCCATTCTCTGTGTTCCAACCCCAATTCAAGGCTTTCATTGTCATGGCCTGGAATATTGGAATATGATGGGTCATCATCCCCACATGCCACCTGACTGTGGGTGTAGCCCAGTACTTTGTCCTGGGCCCTTTTTCCCTCTTTTTTTTTCTTGGTAATCACATCAGGTCACTTGGGTTTAGTTATTTTCTCTATGTTAAGGGCTCTAGGCCTACATTGTTGGCCCTATTTGCAACAACTGCCTACTGGACATTCTGAACCAGATATCCCATTGACATTTATATAACAAAAGCTAGCATTTATATATGCTTTACAAAGCCCTTCACATGTTATCTCATAAGATCCTTACAACCTTATGAGATAAATTTATATGTTATTAATTAATATTCATAATACAATTATAGTAATCAATAATTTTAATACTAATAAAATCTATTTTTTATTTTTCCCATTACATGTTATGAAAGTTTGTCAACATTCATCTACATGCATATGCATATTTATGTTACATAATTTCCTTCCACCCTCTCTTCCCACCCTCCTCCCCTCAGTGGTAGTTTGGTAAACATTGTACATCATTTATGTTTAACATGTTTACAGAGTAGTCATTTTCTGTATGAGGAATTAGGACTAAGGGAAAAGAAAGAAAACCATGAGATAGGAAGGAAAAACATAAGAGAAACTTTAAAAAAGTGAATGTCGTGTTCATTCAGATTCTATAGGGTTTTTTTGGTTTGGTTCTGTTTTGTTTTGTTATTCTTCCTCTGAATGCAGATGGCATTGTCCACAGCAGTCTCCTAGGATTGTCCTAGCTCCCTGAACTAATGAGAGGAACTGCAGCCATCAAGGTTGTTCAACTCACAGTGTTGTTAATGTGTGCAATGTTCTCTTGGTTCTGCTCCCTTCACTCACATGCTAATAATATTTAATAAATAAAAAAATGATGAAATACTATTTGCTATCATTCTTATCTTTTTTTGTTGAGGAAAACCAAGGCTGACAGACATTAAGTGAATTTCTCAGGGTCACATAGCTAAGTGTTTGAGGTAGAATATGAATGTCTTCTTTACACCCTAGACCACTCAATTATCTCTGGTGTGAGGGCTGGCTGAGCCCTTTCCTGGGTTGCTTATCTATCTTTGGTGTCCATCTTTATCTAGCTCTCAGCAGTCAGTTCCAGTAAAACCATCTCTGGAGATGAACTAACACAACATTTATCATTTCCCTTTTCTGCCATATTAACCAATCTGATGGGTATAAGGTTGTACCTCAGAGTTAATTTGCATTTCTCTACTCAATAGTGATTTAGAGCATTTTTATATGACTAAAGGTAGTTTTAATTTCTTTATCTGAAAATAACCTTTTTCATGTTCTTTGACCATTTATCAATTGGGAATGATTCATTCTTATATTTGAGAAATTTTTTCCAACTTTCCACAGTCCTTCTAAACTTTTTTAAAATTTCTCTTATGTTTTTCCTTCCTATCTCATGGTTTTCTTTCTTTTCCCTTAGTCCTAATTCCTCATTGATTTTGATTGTGTCTTAATTTTTTTTTAGGTTTTTGCAAGGCAAATGGGGTTAAGTGGCTTGCCCAAGGCCACACAGCTAGATAATTATTAAGTGTCTGAGACCGGATTTGAACACAGGTACTCCTGACTCCAAGGCCAGTGCTCTATCCATTACGCCACCCAGCCGCCCTGATTGTGTCTTAATTTAATGGAATCAAAATGATCCATTTTGGATCTCATAATGTGCTCTATCTCTTATTTGGTCATAAATTCTTCTCACAGCTAAATTATTTCTTGCTCTCCTAATTGGCCTATGGTATCACCCTTTATGTCTAAATCATGTACCCATTTTTGAACTTAGTTGATATAGGATGTGAGATGTTGGTTTATGCCTAGTTTCTACTATGTTATTTTCCAGCTTTTCCAGAAGTTTTTGTCATATAATGAGTTCTTATCTCAGAAACTGTAGTTTTTGAGTTTAGCAAACTGTAGGTTTCTATGGTCATTTACTACTGCCTTCCAATTGCTATTTCATTGACCTGGCACTCTATTTCTTAGACAGGACCAAATTCTTTTGATGATTAGCACTTATAGAATAGTTTAGGTACAGCTAGATCACCTTCCTTTACATTTTTTTTGTTTATATTCTTGACTTCTTTTCAGATGAATTTTGTTATTATTTTTTCCTGGTTCTATCATATAATTTTTTGGTAGTTTCATTGATATGGCACTGAATATGTAAATTAATTTAGGTAGAATTGTCAGTCTACCCATGACCAATGGATACTTTTCCAATTATTTAGATCTGACTTTATCTCTGTGAAAAGGGTTTTGTAACTGTGCTCATATAGTTCCTGGTTTTGTCTTGGCAGGTGAACTCTCAAGTAATTTATTTTATTTATTTAAGGTCATTTATTTAAAGTAATTTACTGATATTTTAAATGGAATCTCTCTTTCTTATGTCTTACTGCTGGATTTTGTTGGTAATGTACAGAATTACTGATGTTTTATGTGGATTTATTTTATATCCTGCAACTTTACTAAAATTGCTAGTTATTTCAAATAGTTTTTAAGATGATTCTCTAAGTATACCATCATATTTGTAAACAGTGAGAATTTTGTTTCCTCCTAGTCAAGTTAAATTCTTCAATTTCTTTTTCTTTTCTTATTACTACAGCTAACATTTTTAGTGCAATATCAAGTAATGGTGGTGATAACGGGCATCCTTGTTTTACCCCAATCTTATTGGGATCACTTCTGACTTATCCACATTACATATAATGCTCATTGATGGCTTAGGTAGATACTTCATTATTTTAAAGAAAACCCATTTATTCCTATGTTCTCTAGTGTTTTTAATAGGAATGAGTGATGATTTGTCAAAAGCTTTTTCTACATCTCTTGAAACATGATCACTGTTGGTTTTGTGATTGATATGGTCAGCTATGCTAATAATCTGCCTAATATTGAACTAGTCTTGGTTTAAATCCTACCTGTTCATAGACTACCACCCTACTCTGTCTATTTCAGGGACTCCCAAAGGTCTCAGGTCCTGACTTTATATTATCTTGAACTTTGTTTCTGTGGGTCTCTCTAGGATGTTAACTGTCCCTATATGTCTGCTGCAGAGAAAGAACAGTTAGGACAGCAGCTTTATAGGCAGTTTGCTCCCTAGAATTTCACTATCAAAAGATAACAGACATAGAGGAGAAAGAGACAGAGAGAGAGAGAGACATCAGAAGTCAACTGGTCCACCTCCCTCATTTTACAAGGAAGAAACTGAGCCCAGAGAGGTTAAGTGTCTTAGAATCATAATTATGATGTGGTAAGAGGCCTCAGAGGCCATATGAGATACCTGGGCAAGTCATAGTTTCCGCATTTGTCAAATGGGGGTGAAAAAATCAACCTCAACTAGTTTGATGTGAGAAGAGAGTTTTGTAAGCCCTATGCAAATGTGATTTGTCATTATTCAGATAAGTGGGAGGAATTTCATTCCCTCTTCCAAATTCAAATATTTATTCAAATATTTGAATAAGTCCCAGCTAACAAGTCCCAGCCCTTGCCCTGAATCTTCTCTTCTCCAGGAAAAACATCCCTTGTTCCTTCAACCAATTCTGGTCAGCGTGACCCATCATCATCCTACTTCTACTCTCCTCTGAGAGTATCTTAGCTTATACTATTTTGGGAGAACAGATTTTTGATTCATTGATATGGGAAACAGGCATGCACAGTGAAAAGGAACCTTGATTCTGAAGTCCGAGGACCTGAATTCAAATGCCAGCTCTGCCATCTACTAGTGTGTGAACTTGAGTAAGTCCCTTAACTTCCTTGGGTCTCAGTTTCCTTATCATTTCAATAAAAAGGGTTGACCCAGATGATCTTTCAAGTTCTTATGACCCTTTGGACTCCTAGTAAGATACTTCCTTTTCCAAAACTTAGTGCCTGGCCCAGGAACCAACAAGGTAAGGGACATGCCCAGGGTCACACAGTCAATCTTTTCAGAGGCAGGATTTGAACCCAATTCATTTTGGGAGCTCTTCTCTAAAACTCCACCCTCTCCATTTTTTTTTTTAGGTTTTTGCAAGGCAAATGGGGTTAAGTGGCTTGCCCAAGGCCACACAGCTACTTAATTATTAAGTGTCCGAGACCGGATTTGAACCCAAGTACTCTTGACTTCAGGGCCAGTGCTTTATCCACTGCACCACCTAGCCGCCCCCATACCCTCTCCATTTTCAACATATCTTCTAAAAAAGTGGCACCTAGAGGTGAATATAGTTCTATGAGATAGTCTGCCCAGGATTAAACATAGGGAGATTATTGTCTCTTAATTCTGGACCGTCTGCCTCTCTTATGCACCCAAGTTCTTTCAACCTCTATATCACAGTGCAGGCTCAAATCCTGGGTTCAAATCCCACCTTTGATGCTTATTAATCATGTAACCATGTTCTAACTTCCTTGCATGTAAATTAAATATTTACCTTACTGTGTCATCTTGCTCCTCAAAGTAATTAATGCATAGGATGTATTCTGAAAATGGATATACTCTCTATAAATGTGTCAGCTCTTATTACTAGTGGGAAGGGTGCATTATGGGTAGTTCAATGATCTGGGTTTGACTCTCAGTTCTGGCTTTTCCAGTTGAGTAACTCACAATTCTCTGCATCTTGGCTGTGAAGTAAGGGCGTTGGACTGGAGGGCTTTGAACATTCTAACTGGCTCTAGCAATCTGTCATTCTGTGAGTCAATGGGAGTTATTGTGATTGCTATCACTTCTTACTCTCCTTTTCTGATGTTAGACTCTCGCCAAATTGAGTTATTTACTATTCTATGAGCCTGTTCCACCCATTCACATTTTCATGCTCACGTCCACCCTTTACCTGGGGAATAGTGTCCCTCCCCACTTCTGTCTGTTGAAATCCTTCCCTCCCTGGTTTGTCCATTTTAGGTGGATCACCTAGTTCTCACCAGCAGAATCACTTTCTTTTTTAAAGGTCAAGAGACTCCCAAAGCAGCCAGATTATCTCCTTTAGTCCTGTTTCCTATCAGTCAGACCACGGGCTGAAACAATACTGGTAAAGACAAGTGAGAAGGATGCCCAGCATACCCCTCACTATCATAAACATAATTATGCAACTCATGCCTATAATCATTTGGTTGGTCAGTGTGGTCCTCTTCCATACTGCAGGCCTAATAGCACCAGCAGGAAAACTTCTGTCCTTCTTCAGATCTTAAGACCATCAATTTAAAGCTTTAAGAAACCATGGAGAATGCCTACTCAAATTCTCCTCAGGCTACAGAAATATTCAAATGAATAGACCTTGTCATTGATTGAGGAGTTCTCACCCAGGGTCTCTACCTGTGGTGGTCAACCTATTCTGGGCAGCTCTTCTAAGTTCTTCCATAAATTCATCCATCCACCCAGTTGGACATACACCTTCTATTTCTCCAAACACTAGCTGCCCACCTGTCATCCCTCATATTCACCATCTGATCAGCCCTTCTTCTCTTCCTGTCTTTCATCTCCATGACAATATCCTTGACTTTGAAATTCCTCATTTATTAAGTGCTGCAACCTAATCACATCTCCCATGTGTCTCTCCATGGTTTTCTGTGGTTTGTTTTTAATTTTGTCGAGATCATGAAGGCCACATCTTGCTGCTGATAGCATATAGGTATTTTAAAAAGATGGACTTTTGTTTCCCTGGAAAAGTTGGAGTCATTAAAGTAGCCTTGGAGGAAAGCATAATAAGACCTGTCTCAGACCCATACTGGTTATTTGACCGTGCTTTAGTTTCTTCATCTATAAAATGGGATAATATTAGCATTTCCAAAGTTGTTGTGAGGATCAAAAGAAATAATATATGTAAAATACTTTATATACCATAAAATATAAATGCTAGCTATCATTTTAAAATCAAGTTATAAAAGCACTATAATATTGCTAATTATTAACATCATGATTAATGTTAGTATTCTATACCATCATAATGTAGCTAATATAATAATGTTATAGTTTTATTTCAGCTATATATAAAGACATTCTATTATATATTGTTGATTATGCATTGCTGATTATTATGATATAGTGGGTTATCATTATATAACAGCAATATGCAATAATCTAATTTTTTACTATTAAATTATTAATATTAATATTACTACACACAAATAATTAATTAATAATAATTTCCTGGGGCAGCTAGGTGGCACAGTGGATAAAGCACCGGCCTTGGAGTCAGGAGTACCTGGGTTCAAATCCGGTCTCAGACACTTAATAATTACCTAGCTGTGTGGCCTTGGGCAAGCCACTTAACCCCATTGCCTTGCAAAAAAAAACTAAAAAAAAATAATAATTTCCTAAGAGAATCCAGTCAATCTCCTCCTGTTTAATTCTGGGGACAACTAATACTGCAATGATATTATCGGTCTCAGATAGCGATCCTTATGGTCAGCTCTATAGTTTGTCCATTCAACTTCTTGCTATAATCTGGGCAATAGACATTCTTACTTCTCTTTGATCTTTTCTCATGAATAGTGAGGCCCAATTCTTTTGTGTGACTGCAGATTTCTGCCAAGAAGTGCTGTCATGGGCAAGCCACTTAACCCCATTTGCCTTACCAAAAAAAAAACCTAAAAAAAAAAGTGCTGTCATGTTCTGGAGCTTGCTCTACCAACAAGAACATTCCATCACTCTTTATACCTGGACCCTCCTCTGATCACCACCATCACAGTGATGACACAGTTGGCAAGCATACAAATATCCCATAAATTCATCCATTCACCCATTGGACATAATACTTTATATTTCTCCAGACAATATTAATATATGGAATGCATTGTCCACTTGTCATCCCTCACCCTCATCATCTGAAGAAGCACTCATTCAGTGATCTGGGCTAGGTAAGAAAAAATGAGAGTGATTGGATGGGTTATTTCAGCAGGTTATTAAGATTCAAAAAATCTTAAATGATGATTATGTTTGGCAGCATTTAGTTCTAGGGAATTATCTGGGGTTTTTTCATGATTAATGAACAATAGGCACCATGTGACTTTATATTCTTTACATTTTTCAGTAAATTGACAAAAAGGTAAAGGTGTTGTCCATTGTTGGATATAACTTACCAAATTCAACTTGTTAATTACTAATAGCTTCATTGAGGATGTCAGTAATTGGTGCATGAGTCATAAAGATTTTATAGAGATGATAGAGGAGGTATATAGGCCAGGAGTTGTTTAGGTTTCTTCATTGGTCATTTTTATTTCGATATTAGTAAGGGCCAAGATTTTTTCCACATGTTTTGTATATTCCCCTCATTCTGATATCTTATATATTGATCCCTAATAATCTTAAAATTATATTGTCCTTAACATACCTGATGCTAGGTGACTTCTTATTCCATCCATATTCTCTTCAGTGGCATTTCTACCTCCCCTACATGCACAACTAAGATTAAGATGATGGAGATCTATGTATGATAACTCCAAGTTCTGGAATTAGCAAGATAATATGTAATGGTAATCTCCACAAATCTTTACATTTTTGTTCCATTTGCTGTCCTTTCATTTTCATATCAAAAGGTCCCTGGAATTACTTTGCCTAGTTTGATCTCTTGCCAAGCTTTAAAAATTGAATTTTTATTCTCCCCATTTCTCTTCTTTATGAGATGATACTGCTCATATTCATCCATTATCCTTTCATAAGATTTTACAAACAAATGTTTTTTCTAAAGTGTTGCCTTTGCAATTTACAGATGAAGAGATCAAAGCAATCCATAGTCATATGAAAAATTGCTCTAAATCATTAATTATTAGAGAAATGCAAATTAAAGCTTCTCTGAGGTACCACCTCATACCCCTCAGACTGGCCAATATGACCAGAAAGGACAATGATCATTGTTGGAAGGGTTGTAGGAAATCTGGGATACTATTACATTGTTGGTGGAGCTGTGAACTCATCCAACCTTTTTGGAGAGAAATTTGGAACTATGTCCAAAGGGCAACAAAAATGTGCATACCCTTTGATCCAACAATACCACTACTGGGTCTATACCCTGAAGAGATGATGAAAAAGTATAAAAACAGCACTTGTACAGAAATATTCATAGCAGCCCTGTTTGTGGTAGCAAAGAATTGGAAATCAAGTGAATGTCCTTCAATTGGGGAATGGCTTAGCAAACTGTGGTATATGTATGTCATGGAACACTATTGTTCTAATAGAAACCAGGAAGGACAGGAATTCATGGAAGCCTGGAGGGATTTGCATAAACTGATACTGAGTGAGAAAAACAAAGCCAGAAAAACAATGTACATGCTAACAGCAACATGGGGGTGATAATCAACCTTGATGGACTTGCTCATTCCATCAGTGCAACAATCAGGAACAATTTGGGGCCATCTGCAATGGAGAATACCATCTGTATCCAGATAAAGAACCATGGAGTTTGAGCAAAGACCAAGGACTATTCCCTTTAATTTAGGGAAAAAACCTTATATCTTATTGTCTGATCTTGTTATCTCTTATACTTTATGTTTCTTCTTTAAGGATTTGATTTCTCTCTCATAATATTCAATTTGGATCAATGTATACCATGGAAACAATGTAAAGGCTGACAAATTGCTTTCTGTGGCAGGGGGGGAGTAAGATTGGGGAAAAATTGTAAAACTCAAAAATAAATAAAATCTTTAATTTAAAAAAAAGTGTTGCCTTTGCCAAATTTCTTCTCTTGATTAATCACATGTTTGTTCACTAAGTTGCTTTCTGCACTCTCTTGCTCTTCTTGTTGTGGTAATAGATTTACAAAAGTAAAACCTCAGTTTAAAAGTATTATAGGTGTGGCTAGGTGACACAGTGGATAAAGCACCGGCCCTGGAGTCAGGAGGACCTGGGTTCAAATCCGGTCTCAGACACTTAATAATTACCTAGCTGTGTGGCCTTGGGCAAGCCACTCAGCCCCATTGCCTTGAAAAATCTAAATAAATATATGTATATATATATAAATATAAATATAAATATATATAAATATATAGAGATATATATAGATAAGTTTCTCAAATTACACATAAAAAAATTTTTAACATTTTTTTTTTAGGTTTTTGCAAGGCAAATGGGGTTAAGTGGCTTGCCCAAGGCCACACAGCTAGGTAATTATTAAGTGTCTGAGATCGGATTTGAACCCAGGTCCTCCTGACTCCAGGGCCGGTGCTTTATCCACTGTGCCACCTAGCGGCCCCTTAACATTCATTTTTAAACTTTTTGAACTTTTAAAAACTGTTTAAACTTTTCGATTTCCAAATTTTCTTCCTCTCTCTCTCTCTCTCTCTCTCTCTCTCTCTCTCTCTCTCTCCTTCTTTTTCCATCAAGTCAGTAAGCAATTTGATATAGGTTATATACATGCAATCATGCAAAACATATTTCTATATGTCATATTGTAAAAAGAAAACAGACAAAAAAAACAAAGAAAAATAAAGTTTAAAAAGTATGCTTCAGATAAAATCATTGTAACCAAGATCAAAAGAAATGTAGCAAATTGGGAAACAATCTTTACAACTAATGATTCTGACAAAGGACTCATTTCTAAAATATACAGAGAACTGAGTCATATTTTTAAAACAAAAAGCCATTTCCCAATTGACAAATGGTCAAAGGATATGCAAAGGTAATTTACAGATGAGGAGAGCAAAGCAATTCATAGCCATATGAAAAAATGCTCTAAATCATTAATTATTAGAGAAATGCAAATTAAAGCTTCTCTGAGGTACCACCTCATACCCCTCAGATTGGCCAGTATGACCAGAAAGGATAATGATTATTGTTGGAAGGGATGTGGGAAATCTGGGACACTATTACACTGTTAGTGGAGCTGTGAACTCATCCAACCCTTCTGGAGAACTATTTGGAACTATGCCCAAAGAGCAAAAAAAATGTGCATACCCTTTGACCCAGCAATACCACTACTGGGTCTATATCCTGAAGAGATGATGAAAAAGGGTAAAAACATTACTTGTACAAAAATATTTATAGCAGCCCTGTTTGTGGTGGCAAAGAATTGGAAACCAAGTAAATGTCCTTCATTTGGGGAATGGCTTAGCAAACTGTGGTATATGTATGTCATAGAACACTATTGTTCTATTAGAAACCAGGAGGGACAGGATTTCAGGGAAGCCTGGAGGGATTTGCATGAACTGATGCTGAGTGAGATGAGCAGAACCAGAAAAACACTGTACACCCTAACAGCAACATGGGAGTGATGATCAACCTTGAAGGACTTGCTCATTTCATCAGTGCAACAATCGGGAGCAATTTTGGGTTGTCTACAAAGGAGAGTGACATCTGTATCCAGATAAGGAGCTGTGGAGTTTGAACAAAGTGCAAGGACTATTCCCTTTAATTTAGGAAAAAAAACAGGTATCTTGGGGCGGCTAGGTGGCGTAGTGGATAAAGCACCGGCCTTGGAATCAGGAGGACCTGGGTTGAAATCCAGTCTCAGACACTTAATAATTACCTAGCTGTGTGGCCTTGGGCAAGCTACTTAACCCCGTTTGCCTTGCAAAAAAAAAAAAAAAACTTAAAAAACAGGTATCTTATTGTCTGATCTTGTTACTTCTTAGAATTCTTGTCTCTTCTCTAAGGATATGATTTCTCTCTCATCACACCCAATTTGGATCAAGGTACAACATGGAAACAAAGTAAAGACTGATAGATTGCTTTCGGGGGGGGGGGATTGTAAAACTCAAATAATATCTTTAATAAAAATTAATTTAAAAAAAAGTATGCTTCAAACTGCATTCAGATTCCCTCATTCTTTCTCTAGAGGTAGATAGCATTATTCATCATGAATCCTTTGGAATTTTTTGGATCTTTGTATTGCTGAGATTAGCTAAATCATTCACAACCAACCATTTTACCATATTGCTGTTCCTGTGAATTAAGTTCTCCAGGTTCTGCTCACTTTACTTTGCATCAATTCATGTATATCTTTCCATATTTTTCTGAGAACATCGTACTGAGAGCATAATAGTATTCAATCTCCTCAATTTCCAACTCTGTCACCACAAAAAGTCCTACTATACATATTTTTGCAAAATTGATACTCCCATCACCCCCTGGTTTTTTTAGTTTAGTTTTTTTTTTTTGCAAGGAAGTCGGGTTAAATGGCTTGCCCAAGGCTATACAGCTAGGTAATTATTAAGTGCTCTGAGCCGGAATTTGAACTCAGGTACTCTTGACTCCAGGGCCAGGTGCTCTATCCACTGCACCACCTAGCTGCCCCTCACTACTCCCTGTTTTTAAAAGTTTTTTTTAGGATTAGTTGTTTGATCCTGGATAAGTCACTTAAGCTGTATTGCCTCAAAAAATTTTTTTCTTAAATAATCTTTTTGTGATAAGGACCTTTTGGGAATAGTTCAAATTCTTTCTAGATGGTTGCATCAGTTCAAAACTCTACTAAGAGTTCATGAGTGCCCCCAAATCTACCACTTCCCCTAATTTAGAGGACAGATGAGAAACCTGAAATCAGAGCAACTTTAACTCAGGTCAACAGGCTATTAAGTGACAGAGTTAGAATTTTTGTTTCCAATTGATATTTTATTTTATTTTTCCCATTACATACTATAAAAATTTTTCTACATTCATCCACATGTATATGCACATTTTTAAGTTACATAATTTCCTTCCACTCTCCCTTCCCACTCTTCCCTCCCCTCAGTGGTAAACAGACTGGTAAATATTGTACATACACATTTGTGTTTACCATGTTTACAGAATAGTTATTTTCTGTATGAGGAATAGGATTAAAGGAGGGGAAAAAAGAAAACCACGAGATAGGAAAGAAATACATAAGAGAAATTTTTAAAAAGTGAATGTAGTGTTCATTCAGATACTCTAGGATTTTTCTTCCTCTGCAAAATTGTCCATAATCAGTCTTCTAAGGATTGTCCTAGCTCTCTGAACTGCTGAGAGGAGCTGCATCCATCAAGGTTGATCACAGAGTTAGAATTTTTAGAATTTTTTAAAAAGCTTTTAATTGAGATTTTCTGTTGCCTTACTTTGCCATGATTATCCCAAGTATCTCTTTCCCTCCCCCTACCAGAGACCCATCTCAAATGAGAAGGAAAAACATCAGATTAGCACAACAGATTGATATATTAGAATAGCCTTATCCATTGTAGCTGGTGACTGTCGATCTCCCTCTTCAAAGCTCCAGACTGATTTTCATAAATCACAGAACTGACCATCTCATGTCCCCACTTAATCTTCTCCAGTGGTTTCTAATATCTATAGGATCCAATTTAAAAATGCTTTGTTTAGGGGGCAGCTAGGTGGCACAATGGATAGAGCACTGGCCCTGTAGTCAGAAGTACCTGAGTTCAAATTGGCCTCAGATACTTAATAATTACATAGTTGTGTGGCCTTGGGCAAGCCACTTAACCCCATTGCCTTGCAAAAAACAAAAGCAAAACAAATAAAAATGCTTTGTTTGGCTTTGAAAGTGACTTTTGGGGGGGCGGGGCGCTTGTGGAGCCAAAATGTCTGCATGAAGGCAAGAATTCCTGGGAGTTCTCTTCTGGAATGCTCTAAATAACTTAAAATTATGACTCCAACCAAATTCTGGAGTCTCAGAACCCACAGAAAGGCCAAGTGAAACCATTTTCCAGTTCAAGATAACTTGAAAGATCTGAGGGAAGACTCTGTTCTACCAGTCCTGAAGGGATTCATTGAGCTCCTCCAGAGCTAAGGAGCTCTAACCTTCCAAGAACAGCCCTCAGGGCACCTGAGTCCCTGGGGGCACCTGAGTTAGAGGTAGCAGTAGTGGTTTCCAGACCTCCTCACCCAGGAATCACCTAGGACAACTTGGAAGGTCTGTGGAAAACTCTGCTACAACAGTGAACACAGAGCCCAAACCAGCCAGGCCTCAGCACAGCCTTGGACCCAGAATTAGAAGTAGGCCTGCAGAGCCACCCAGCAGGGAGCCACCCAGTAGCTGCTTCCTGAGAGCTCAGCCCAGAAATGGTAAGGGGGGTGGGGAGAGACTGTCGAGGTCTCTCTGCTCTCCCTGGGTCAGAACACTTCTGCTTTGCCCATCCTCAGTTTTGCAGTCTGAGGTCCCCTATTGCCATAGTGGAGCAGAGATCCTCCTCATAGCTCCCCAGCAGAGGAAAGGGTTTGTGGTCATCTACAAATCAAAGCACAGACCAGGATAGCAGTCAGAATCTCTCATAAGACCTTGGAGGAATTGAGGTCCTTGGGGAGGCGTCCTCAAAATACTCAAAAGCTTGGGGAGTACTTTATTTTTTTTTAGGTTTTTTTTTTTTGCAAGGCAAATGGGGTTAAGTGGCTTGCCCAAGACCACACAGCTAGGTAATTATTAATTATCAAGTGTCTGAGGCTGGATTTGAACTCAGGTACTCCTGACTCCAGGGCTGGTGCTCTATCCACTGCACCACCTAGATGCTCGGGGAGTACTTTAAAACCAGGTCATAAACTAGAGAAGTGAATAAACAGAAAAAAAAGAATCTGACCATAGATAATTACTTTGGTCTCATAAAGGATCAAAGCACACATTCAGAATATGATAAAGTCAAAGCTGCTGTATCCAAAACCTCCAAAAAAAATAGGAATCAGTCTCAGGAAGAGCTCAAAAAAGATTCTGAAAATCAGGAAGGGAGGTAGAGGGAAAATTGGGGGGGGGCAGAAATGAGAGTGATACAAGAAAATCATGAAAATCATGTCAGCAGCTCAGTCAAGGAGATACCCAAAAATGCCAAATAAAACAATATGTTAAAAACCAGTTTAGGTCAAATGGAAAAAGCAGTCAAAAAGGTCAATGAGAATACCTTAAAAAACAAAATTGGTCAGATGGAAAAGGAGATAAGAAAGCTCACTGCAGAAAATAACTCCCTCTTCCAATGTAGAATAGAAGCTGATGACTGTGAAAAATCAAGAAACAATAAAACAAAACCAAAAGAATGAAAAACTAGAAGAAAATATGAAATATCTCATTGGAAAAACAACTGACCTGAAGATAATTTAAAAATTATTGGGCTACCTGAAAGTCACGAGCAGGAAAAGAACCTTGACTTCATTTTTAAAGAATTTCTTTAGGAAAATTGCCCTAATATCCTAAAAGCAGAGGGTAAAATAGAAATTGATGGAATTCACCTATCACCTCCTGATCCCCCCAAAAAACTCCTAGGAACATTACAAATTCCAGAACTCCCAAGTCAAAGAGAAAAAAAGAATAAGTAGCCAAAAAGAAACAATTCAAATAACATGGAGCAATAATCAGAATTACACAAGATTTAGCAGCATCTACATTAAGGGCTCGTGGGGCTTGGAATATGATATCCCAGAAGGGAAAAGAGCTTGGATTACAACTGAGATTCTACTACCCAAAACAACTGAACATCTTCTTTCAGGAGAAAAGATGGATATTTGATGAAATAGGAGACTTTCAAACTTTCCTGTTGAAATGACCAGAGCTGAACAAAAAGTTTGATCTCCAAGTACAGATCTCAGGTGAAGCATAGAGGTGGATGGGAAAGGCAAATTATGAAGGATTTAATGATGTTGAGCTGCTTATATTCCTGCATAGGAAAATGATACTGATAACTCATATGAACCTTCTCATTTATTAGAGCAGTTAGAAGGAGCAAATATAGACAAGGCACAGGAGAGAGCTGAATATGAAGGTATAATAAAGAATAAATATAGAGTCAATGTGTGAAAAAGGAATGTAGTGGGAGAAAGGGAAAGGAGAGGGTGGGTCAAGATATTTCATGCAAAAGAGCCAAGAAAAAGCTTTTGCAATGGAGTGGAAGGGGGGGGGGGAGGTAAGGAGGAATGAATGAGTCTTCATTTTCATCAGAAATGAATCAGAGAGGAAACAACACACACACTTAATAGTGTATAGAAATCTATCTTACTCCAGAGGAAAAAGGAGAAAAGGGGATGGGAGAAAGGGGACAGGGAGAGGGGAGGGGGGGAGTGTAGATGATAGAGGAGAGGGAAAATTGTTCAAGAGGGTAGTCAGATACAACACCCCCCTTTTTTTTGATAGGGGTAGTGGAGTTGGGTGGCTTGCCTAAGGTTGCACAGTTGAGTGTTGGGAGTTGTTGGGTTGTTGGGAGTCTGGGACCAGATTTGAGCTCCAGTCCTCCTGGTTCCAAGGTCAGTGTTCTGTCCCCTGCACCACTTGGTTGCCCCACAACACACTTCTGAGGAGGGAAAAAGTGAAAGGAGACAGAGAATGGAATAAATGGGAGCGAGGAGTTATCAATTAAAGGAAATACAATTATCAACAGCAACTGTGGAAAAAAAATTGAGGCAACTTCACTAATGGACTTATAATAAAGAATGCAATCCATCCCAGAGACAAAGCTGATGGTATCTAGAAAAAAAATTTACATGCTACCTTCTGTAACAAATAAGATCCTTGAGGACTATTTCATTTTGTCTTTGTATCCCCACTTCCTGATGTAGACTAGACATTTAATACATGTTTGTTGATTTCATATAAAAAAAAAAAGTCATTCATGACCTACTCTCTTTCTTTTGTTATGTTTTCTCCTCCTTTGGAGCATGTATTCCTTGATGGAAAGTTTTTCCTTTTCTTTTGGATCTCCACATTCCAGTACAATGGGTGGCATAAACTAATTGTTTAATAAGTGTTAACCACTGTCTCATTTTGCAAAGGAGGAAAATGAGGGAATTGACTTGCCCAAGATCACATAGATATGAAGGGGACAGGGACTGTAGTCAAACCCATATCCACTACCTCTATAGCTAAGGATCTGGACATGGTGCCACCCTCCCCTCTTCCCAAAGAGTGGTGTGGAGGTAGCTCTTCAGCTCTTCCCTTGAGTCACTAAGTCACTCCTATCTACCACCAGATCTGTCCTCAGTCACCATGCCCCAGGAATCAAAATGCAATACATTTAGTAGCAACAAGCTCAAAGTCAAGGTCATGGGGAATGGGAGCTGCAAATTCTCAATGATGGGTAAAGGCAGCAGCGTAAAAATGCTGAATCTGCAGATAAAAAGACCTTGGACATTTACTTCATTTGACTTTGGATGAAACCCTGCTCACATAGTTCTCTCTGGCTCCTCTGAAAATTGAAGGGATCAGACTAGATGGCCTCGATCTGTGTGTTTGTGTGTATGTGTGTGTGTGTTTGTACTTCTCTATATTTTTACCCCTGTCATTTTCTGGGTGTGGTTGGAGGTCATTCTTTTTTTATCTTTGTTTCAGTGCATGTCTGCATTTCTCTCTCAAAGCTAATCTATTGCTCTCTAGGTCTCCTTCCCTGTTTGGGTGGGGAATGGATCTTCCCTTGTCTTCCTTTGTATCTTCCTTGAGGCTCACACGAGGCAACAGTCTCTTTGCTGTTGCCTTCCTTCTGTTTCTGTTTCTTTTTGTTTGTTGTTACTGTTGTTACTCTGTATGAGTCTAACAGGATTTTCCCTCCCTCCCCTTTTTATTTTCCTCATTTTCTTTCCCTCCCTATACTCTAACTGTATTCCTTAATTGAGCATGTTCCAGAAAGGAACTAATATTTTATTATGTGT